>NC_056742.1:375165329-375275329 GCF_019279795.1 Protopterus annectens
ACACATATATATACACACATCATTGGGGGTGCAGGTGGACTCTACAGTGACACAGGTCCTCGTGTCAGCCACCAAGGGCAGACTAGGGACTTAGGCAGAAAATATAGATGCTGGCTACACAAGTGACAGTCTCTTTGTTCAACTCTCAAATCAAGAACAAGCCAGATGGAAGTGGTTCTCATCTGCCAAGAATGAATGAGAGTTGATGGTCAATAGGTAGTGGAGACCAGAGAAAAAAGGGATGAGGGATGCAAACAAAAGCTGTTGTAGTACGTCACCAAGATAGTACCAAGTTTGAGTTAACAATAGTCATAGGTAGTAGGTAGTGCTGCAGTTACTAGCCAAGTAGAAAATCAACTCCAGGAATTCTGATGTTAGAAAATATGACAAAGGAATAATGAAAAGCCTTTTGCTAAATGTGTAATGTAATAGTGGCTGTGATAAACCGAGATGCTGCCAGTCCAGCTTGTTGGAATTTTGTAAATAATTATATGTCACTTGAAAATATTAATATGATTTATATAGAAATGTGACCCTGCCAGCCCAGCTAGATAGAATTTTGTAAATAATTCTATGTCATTTGTGAACAGCAATATGATTTGTATGCTTGCCTTAAAAATGTAAGAAAACTATATGTTCTGTACTGAGCTTCAAGATTGTAACCACAGTGCACCCTGCTGGAAAAGACCAGACATGTGTATAAACAATATGCCAATGCAAATGTATGTTTTCATAGTAGAAATTGGAACATACAAAGTTAACTTGCAAAACCTCAAGAAAATAAGCTGATCAGTAAAAAGTTTTACAATGTGTTACAAAGTTAGTTTATCTCAGCTAAGAGACAGGATGTCTAGGCTAGGGACTTCTTTCTATTGTCTGGAAACAGAGATAATTACAGGTTTCCAAGGTAATTGTTTTATGACATTCAGTTTCAGACAAGCTTCTAAGAGAGAACTGTCAGCTTCTGAGAGATAAGTATTTTTAACAGAGACATGTTAAAATTTAAGTCCTGCTACCATGGGAAACTTAGGCAGAGGTGACAAGAATGATGTAATCTGAGATGATTCAGCAGTAATGTGTATTATTAACTTTAAGAACTATCTCAGAGAAAAAGTCGGGGCATTTTGCATCTTGTTCTGGACCTGTAAACATCCTCTCACCAGCACTTCTTCCCTTGCTCTGTAAGTAAGTTATTTAGAACTTAGTTTATCTTAGAGATAGCTAGGAATATAGCAAGAGTAGTCTAGATGTTTTCTGTATTCATGTGAGACTGTCTTGCTATGTAATTTTAAAGTATTTCCTGTGACTGTGAACTCTATTGTCACTGTACTGAGTTAATGAGTATTGTCTTGTGCTTTTATTATTTATTATCAAAAATATTTAAACCTTTTAATTGTGGTATGTTTGCGTACAGATATTTAAGCTCTTAGAGTACTTGTGTGCATTTGGTGATACTGTATAGGCCACTCTGGAATAGCCTTAGGTTGGTCACACTTACCATTTGGATAATAGTAACATTACACAATAAGATTGGCACCCTTTTGTTAGGGCCTTTATAGTAGCTGATAAGGGTGGTTGGTGGCAGTGCTTTCTACCTTATAGTCTAGGCAGAAGGGAGCATAGCTAGTAAACCTGTGCCAGCCTTCCCCAGGAGTGTCTGTGTGTTTGTATATAAATCAAATCCCAAAGTGTGTGTGTGTCAGCTACTTGAGCAGGGACACAAAACACTGGTTGGACAGAGAAGGTGCTAGAGAATTTGGCTTGACCACTCAGCTGAGCTCTGAACCCTATAGCTGTGCCAGTGGGGTGTCTTATTGGGGATCTGGAGAGTGAGGGAAAAACCATCCCCAGACTTACTGTGATCTATGTGTGCTCTTAAGGGGAATTGTACTTTACGATGTGTGTACCTATCATCCTCCCAATGTGCACATCCCTCACTGGTGTTAGTGGTGAGGATTGAGGCTCCTTGATTACTGGGCCAATGCATGGGCATCACTGAGGCAATACCACACTTATAGAAAAACAAGTCCAAGCTCCATTTAGTGACTGAAACAGCCAATTTACAATTGCAATTTCAGAAAACATCACTTTACTGATTTAATTTCAAATACCAGAAAAAGAAATGCACATGATGTAAGGAGTACAGGAACACTATTATTGTGTGCTTGCACAGTTTCTTCATTAGTTGTGAGCTACCAAAAAGCACTTGGGAGGTTAATGCTACTACTCGTTCACTATTTAGTCTCTGACTTCCTGGTCCTGAACCCAGCATGCTGTTTCATAGCTGTAGGTTTGCAGTAATACCTTCTGATAAGAGGTAAGTATCACCAATTAAAAACTGGAGCACATAAATAGCAAAAGAAGGAAAGCCTGCAGCTTTGAGCCTTGAATCAAAAAGACTTGCCTTTCAGTAGCTGTTGCCTTTTACCTTCTATGCTGGGTATAAAGATAAGAGTTTAAAAGATATGGCAGTCAAGAAATATTTTACTGGGACATTCACTTTCTGCCTTAGTGTGTGCTAATGAGTGCTAAACTCACAACCATAATAAATTTTATTCACCATTACTAATGCAATGCCAGGCCTTCGGAAAAAAAAAACATTGCATGGTGATAATTTGCCATCTGTTTTGTCACAGTTATTAGTTATCCTGTAGTCTGACTTATCTGGTAGATTCCCTAATGAACAAAGAGTGATTCTTGTATTGTTTCTTACCTCCTACCAATGCAGTATGTCCTGTGAAAGAACAGCATTCCTGACCCTTCTTACATCAACATACTTTCTTACAATGTCCCTCCCACTGGACTCAGATTCTTATGCCTTCTTCAGTACTGTTCCTGAGTCAGATTATACAAGGCATCCTACTTTTCAAGTTGTGATTAAAACTGCAGCATGTCTAGTGCAGCTTTACAGGATGAATGGATGGATGCTACGTTTGATCTGAATATACCCATTTAACTGCTGCTTCTAGTGAATTACTTTGAACCTGACAATTCTAATAGCTCTGCTTACATTTTGCAAGAAAACTTGCCAACTTGCTGAAGTAATTTTCTTTTTGTACATCCTTGGCATTTATAAAACCCATCAAACTGTTGGCTGCTAATAGGTAGGCAATCACCAGTTGTTAAGATCTCTGGTATCCCAATACTGGCAAATATTTTGTAAAAAGTTGAAACTAACAAAATTTCTGCAATGGCTGCACACTGATCAACATGGCGATTTTAGCTCTCCCAGTATAAAAAGAGAAGCTGAGAAAAAAAGTGCCATTGAAACTTTAGGTGAAATCCAGTCAGTGTCATATGCCTGGATGTCAGCAAAAAAGAAGTCTGGAGAACCTTAAAGAAAATCAACTAGAAAAGGAAAACAGAAAGTTCTAGCTGGGAAGAATATTGCAGATGTTCTGCAAAAAGCAGTTCAATATTCATCTTTATTTAGTACAAAAGACAGTTTTCAGTAACTTAGAGGAAAAATAAATCAAATGTACTCAGAGGTAATTAAAATAAATGAAACACTGAAAGAACCTACTGACTTAAACAAAAGGCTTGAAAAAAGTAGAGGAAACTTTAGCTATTCAGATAAACAGATACAACTGGAAAAATGCAACTATAAACTGCAAAAAAAAAAGGCTTCTCAGTGGTGCAGTGGTTAATGCTGTCATCTCACAGCAAGAGGTTCTCCAGTTCGATTCTTGTCTGGTGTGCTTTCTGTGCAGAGTCTGCATGTCCTTCCTGTGTTCACAGGGGTTGCCTCTGGGTACTCCAGTTTCCTCCCACATTTCAAAAACATGTGTCTGGAGTGTTTCTCCCCATGCCTCCACTGGCAATAGGCTCTGTCCTAGTCAGACTTTCCTGGTCAACAAATGTTAAATAAAAATCAGAGGTTGAAATTCAGAAAAGGCTGACTGGCTATGAAACTTCTCAAGAAGAAATGTTTCTACAAAATAGTAGTTAGAAGACAGAGCATACAGAGAAAACCTGAAATGTTCTGCTGTACCAGAAAAACAAGAAGGAACAGACTGCATTCATTTTATGAAACACAAATAATCAGCTGGACTGGTATTCCACAGCAGGGTTTGTTAATTAAAAGGGCACATCGAGTGTATGTTCCAAACCTGTCCATAAGAAAATAGCTAAGACCTGTATGAGTAAAGATGCAATCATACCAGCAGAAAGAGTTGATCCTAAGACAACTGTCATAGAAAGGAAAAGTATTAAAAACTGGAGACAGTGTTTGTGGAGAAAGGAGTTTACCCCAGCAGCCAAGAATTATTAAGAGGCAGGCGTGAGATTCAAGCTGTTGTACCAAACTGTCTTCAGAATATTTTCTCTGGAAGATCAGACATTTTTGTATTCTGAACAGGCCAAAGAAATAAAAAAATATCCAACAAGCAGAAGTAGACCCTGCTTCTCATTCTTCTGATAGTAACACATCCCAAAATGAGACCTCACCAGTGAAATATTTCCCATTGTTCCAAAGGAAAATGCTTGAGAGACAGAAAAAGCAAAGGAGCTGGCTGGAAGAAAAATGAGTGCCTTGGACTTGAACCATGGACTGCTGTTGGGAGATGAAGATGATCAGGAAGAAAACTAGCAACCCTAAAATCAGTAAGTAAATGGGAGCATGTAAAGCATCAGTCTCACTCCATATTGGAAATAACATGTAAAATACAGCTTTGCAATAAAATGTGGTTGAGAAAAACTGGAATTATGTTTACTCTGTTAAACTTGCAGGTGAACTGTAACACATATTGTGTAATTAGTGTTTAGGAGGACGCTGAAGGGAATGAGGAATTAATTATAAGTAAAACAGTTTTTGTTCTTATTAATATCTGTGTAAAATGTTAGATTGCATGTTAGAGTGTAAAGCAGTTTTGTGTGATATGCAATCAGGACTATACACTCAGTTTACAGAATTTTGGAAATCCCTTTTTGAACATATTCTAGCTTGAAGTTGGCATATATAATCAATGATAGAATATTGGCACGTGTAAATAGTTCTTACTGTTTTGCATTTCTGTTTTATTATTCAGCAATGTATTCTCTGGTCATATTACTACCTGTCTATTAATATTGTTACATTTTACTGTATCTGTTTTCACAAAAGAAAAAGGAAATAAAAAGATTTTATGCAAATAAAATGTGAAATAGGGGAGTCTTATCAGTAACTGCTGTGTATTTTAAAGATATTAAATAAAACAAGTACTTTTTTTAGTTGCAAGATGTATAGGCTTTCCACAGTAACATCATAAGAAATGCTGGTCAGAAGCAAATTATAGTTAATATCATTTGATCTTGGGCTGCTGATGTTGGGGTGGGGTGTAAAAGTGTAATTAAATATGTATAATTAAGATAGTAATTTATTTTTCTTTTACAAGGGTGGATGTCTAGATTAATGTCCATGGTTAAAGCTATAAACAAGTTTTTTTAATCAAATAGGCTTACAAAATAAGACAAAATGATGAAAACCATGAAAAATGGTAACTTTCTTGCAACTGCAAAGTTATTGCTGTTTTTTCTCCATTGGCAAATGCTGTCAAGGGAGACAAGAAGTCTGCAGGTACAAACAGCTGTCCAAGGAAGCCTGCACGCTGTGTGCACAGTGAAATTTACAAAGATTCTTTCATGCATCTACAAAGTTGTTAGCCAACTTTTTCTCACTGCTGAATGATTTTACTTGTAAACAAACTGTCTGCGGGTACAAGCAATTAATTTTGAGATTTCTGAGTACTCTCTGTTGAGAGCAATGTAACATCTAAAGGTACAGTGGCAAGCAATTCAGTAAAAAAAAGTAAGGTTTGAAACTCTGGGAAGTGAATCAGAGGTAGGACCCTCTCCCAGTAGTCTTAATACTTTAATGCATTTAATAGATAAGTGCACAATTTAATTTAGTTATTTAAATGTAGCCAGTGTTTTCCCCTTAGGGCTACAAATGAATGCTAACTAAAACTGTGCAAACTGTTTTTCACATTTGTGAGAGGAACAGAAACAACAAAAGAACACATAGCAATTAGTGTAAGTTGGAACACAGACTGCAATATGAGCTTTAGCATAGGTAAACTTACTTTTAGATTAGGTAGTGCCTATGGTTGTAACCACTGATTTGGGGAAACTGTTCCTATCTGAAGAAGTAAGCTTCATTTGTTGAAAATGTTCATCGTTCTATGCATTTGCTCCAAATTAAAAGGAGGTGGGGGTTCCGAAAATGTATTTAGCTCTTTGCTTGAGCATTTTAAAATGTGATATAAGTTCAAATGGAGATAAGAAGAAGCAACTGCTAAAAAACAGCCTGCCAATCAGTGTGTGCATGCAAGCCAAATGTTGGAAATACACATTCAAAGAAATGTCATGTATAATAGGTAGGAGTAGTACCCTTCTGTCATTATAGCTATTCAGTCAATATTATCATAGACAGTAAATGGCCTTACAAGTATAGACAGAAAGCAGAGGGTCTGAATTATATTAAGAAAAGTAGGATGCAAATAGTAATGTTGAACGGAGCACATCTGAAGAGAAATGAGCATATGAATTTGACAAAGAAAGGGTTTCAGGATGGACATTGATTGCTAGACTGGCTCAAATAGTGATAGAACAGGACAAAATACAATAATGGCCGATTTGTGGTAGTAAGTGACTATTGGGAAGGGAGGAGGATTTTGCTGACATGAAGAAATAATGAGCTTTCAGCAGGAAATATTATATATAGGTGGGACTGGAACTTGATTTGCAATAGGGAAAATGTATCAGAGGACGTAGGAGGGAAAATACAACAAAAGAGGGTAGATTTCTGAAGAAATACATGAGAATATTTGGTATGGAAGATGGGAATTCAGTAGTAAGAAATCAGATAGAATGTACATATTGTTCACCAAGCTATTATAGCAGGGCTAGACTGGGTAAATTTATATTTCGCAGGAGTGTATGCATTTAATTTAAAGCTTCTACACATATCCAATAACTGTTCCAGTTCATGCATCAATAAAAATATAATGAAAATTAATGGTACAGAAGTGAAAATGAGACACTGGTGCATTCCCTTCTTACCTGTTAAAAAGAGAGGAATTTAAGAAATGGGAAATGGAAATGATTTAAAGACTATTTGGGAAGACAGAAATTACTTCAGAAGGGATAACTAGTGAGTGGGATAAAATGAAAATTATGTTTAAAATTAGGGTAGAAATTAAAAAGAAAGATATGGGAAAGGGATATGAATTATACAGAGGGGATGACAGAGGTTAAAGTATTGTAGAATAAGGGGAGTTTGATAGAACAAGAACAGGAGCAACTGCAAAGTGCTAAAGGAAAAATAAGATAGTATTTGGACAATATGCTTGAGTTTAGACAGATTGCTGTTAAGTAACTATTTTTGATAACAACTCAGAGCACAAAAACATTTAGCTCAAAAACTTAGGGAACAAAGCAGAAAAAGTTGTTGCCAAACTTGGGCAGCCTAAGATAAGAAAAATAACCAGATATCCTATAGAAGTGTTAGAAATATTTCAGAAATGTTATTAAAACTTGTATAAAGCAGAGGTATGTGGAATCAAAGAAAGGCACAAAAGGAAATATTTTTGGAGTACTGAACTGTGTCATGGTTAAAGGAAGACAAGTTTCAATTAAACTCTAAAACAGGAAGAGATGATAAAAATGTTATATGCAAATCAACAGGGAAGTCTCGAGGAATAAATAGTATTTCTGTGGAAGTTTGGAAATTAGTTGAGAAAAAAGTGATGAAGATGTGCAGAATTTTAACAGCATTTTAAAAGGGGGTGGAGAGACACCAGCATCTTGAAAAGAAGCTGTAGTGATTATACCCCCCAAAGAGAGAGTAAAGACCCTTCAAACCCAGCTTAATGTGGATCTATTTTATTTATTTATTTAAGTTTGTTTACTGGGGTAGTACACTGATCACTATAGATCATTTACACAGGCACAGCACAGGTGAAGAGACTCACAAAAAAAGAAAAAAATACAAATTCACAAACACAGAGTAATCACAGAAGTAGAAAGCAAACCTGCTGCTGCCACCCAAGCTGAAGTAAAATGGTTGAAATCAGTTCCTTTATTAACAAAATAAAACGTAATCCTGCTGCTGCTGTCAGGATTGAACCTTTATCAAATCCTAAAGAAAAAAGCAGCTTCCTTTCATTTAAAAAGAGCTTCCTACAGCTCATTCATTCAGTCAGCCAATAAAGTTTTGGTGTATGGAGACACCTCTCATTCAGAGCGCATGTTCTATTTACTTAGTGTTAGCTAAAAGCTTGGAGTTTTTAAAGTGAAATGACACGGGATTAATGCATTATTTCTTTAGAGCCCTTCCTTTCAAGATGAAGAAGGCATTCATAAAATGTGGATTTGTAAAGCATGTCAACATATTAAAACAGATAATTTATTTATACATCCAATATCTAAGAAGGAATACAGGTTCAAAGGGTTTGCAAACTGCAGGAGCAAAAATATGATTTATATTGCTCATTGCCAATGCTGCCCAGCCTTCTATGTGGGGAAAAGAAATAGAATGTTCAAGGAGCGTATCCTGAGACACTGTCAGGACATTAGAAACCAAGTAAATACGAATGCTCTATATGGTCATATTAAAGTTAATGGAGATCACACTTTTAAATGTATGGTTGTAAGCAGCCTAGTAGAAACAATACAAGGAGGGGATCTGGCCAATTATACTGAAACTGAGGAAACAAAATAGATTATGAACCTTAGAGCAGACCAGAAACCTGGATTAAATGAAATGGTACCGTTCAAACCCATCTTGAAAGGAAGGGCTCTAAAGAAATAATGCATTAATCCCATGTCATTTCACTTTAAAAACTCCAAGCTTTTAGCTAACACTAAGTAAATAGAACATGCGCTCTGAATGAGAGGTGTCTCCATACACCAAAACTTTATTGGTTGACTGAATGAATGAGCTGTAGGAAGCTCTTTTTAAATGAAAGGAAGCTGCTTTTTTCTTTAGGATTTGATAAAGGTTCAATAACCAAAAGAGCTTATCCAGACAGCAGTAGGATTACGTTTTATTTTGTTAATAAAGGAACTGATTTTAACCATTTCAACCATTTTACTTCAGCTTGGGTGGCAGCAGCAGGTTTTTTTTCTACATTTACTTGGTTTCCACACGTACTACCTTTGGTCGTGAGCTCAGTGAATCTTTTTGTTTCTGAGTAATCACAGAAGGTAGATAATCCCATTGACAACTGATACAAAATGTAAATACTATTAGCAGAGGAGAAAATCAAATGTACATTAAACTTGGTAGCAAATATGAAAAAAAACAACAGCTGAGAACAGTCAGTAGAAGTGATGCAGGCGAGAAGGCAGTAAGGTTATGTGTCCAATGGAAAAGCACTTGCAGTCAGATTTTTGATGAAGATGTCTTTTGAGTTGAGCTCTGAAAGTGGGAAAAGAGTTGACTTTATTAAGGTGAAGGGGAGGGGCTGCCAGAGTTTGGGTGCAAGAATGGAAAGGGAATGGTTGGTACAGTGCAGTTTAGATTGGGGTGACTGGAGTGAGGGAGTTAATTGAGGAAGATTGCAGAGGTTGTAGGATGTGGTTTTATTATGGAGTTTGGCTGCAAGAGGTGGAAAAGCACTGGGTTGAAATAGTTTGAAAACAAGAGACCCTAAGAGTAGCTCAACTCTGTAGGATACTTGGCAGCCACAAGGCCTTGGAGAGGGTGGTGCAGTGGTGTTCCTGAGGGGAGGAATTGGAAATGAATCAGCAGATTTTGTTTTCAATGGATTCTAGAGTGGATGAGTTTTTTTTTTTAGAGGCTGTTGCTATTATGGGTTGGCTGTATTCAAGCTGAGCAAGGAGGACTCCTTTGCCTACTGCAGCTCTAGCTGGTCTGGATAGAAATGGGGATATTTTCCAGGACCAGAATAAAAGAGAACTGATCTTTTCCCTGTTGTTTTCAATGTGACTTTGGAAGTTAAGTGACTGGTCTAGCCATAAACCTAAATATTTAAAGGATGTGGTTGTTCTATTGGGCAACCATTGAGATATGTGATGGTAAGATTTTTAGAAGTCTTTTTCAGCTTTTATGAGGGTCCAAATATATGTTTTGTTTTAGAGGGTTTTAGTAGTAGCATACGGTTGTTTATCCAAAAAATTAAGGGAGTGCAGGTCTGACCGAAGCTGGGTTCGACTAGTTGAATGTAAGGGGCTATATCGAAGAATAACAATGTCATCTGCATAAAAACATTAATATGAAGGTTAGTGGAATCAGAGGGCAGCTTATTAATAAAGAGTGAAAGATGGGGAGAGTATGGATTCCTGGGCAAGCCTCTGTTAAGGGATGCTGGTGGCAATAGGGATGGGCCTAATTGGACTCTGAAATACTTTTTTGTTAAAAAATGTTGGAACCAGGTGACAGTGCTGAGGCTAACATGGATTTCTGGGAGGGAGTGAAGGAGCATGAAATGGTCAGATAGATCAAAATCTTTGGTAAAGTTAGTGAAGAGAGTTCCTGAAAGGTTTCCTTATCCATGTTGAGAATGATCTCACCTGTAAGTGACAATAGTGCTATCATTCTGCTCTGTCCAGACAGAATCCATGCTTTTAACACTGAGGAGGTGGTACTGTTGGGTGTAAGTGAACAGCTGCTCATAGATTAGTTTTTCATATATCAAGTGTTGGGAAGAGGGAGATAGGGTGGAAGTGGAAGGTATTCAATTTTAAACCATTGCTATAGGTTCATAACTAAGTACTAAGCTAGCTGACCTTGTGGGACATTTTAAGCCTAGAAAATTTCCCTTTTTGTGCTCAAAATAACCTATCCCATTTTGTTATAGGTTGCCCTTACCCATCCCATGGCTGGTAATTATACATCATCTCTAATAAGAATAACTGGGATCATACAATAGATGTATTGAGAGGACCCATGCATGGCATAAAATATTCAGGAGCTCTGTCCGTCCATTAGTAGTATATGGGGCAGTCTTGGGGTAAATTTTCCTTTTCCCTGCCATAGAGAGAAGTTGTCCTTGAAACTGGACAGGGATGAACGTTGTTTTTTGTGGAAGTGGAGTCCATTCCACCTCAGAGGTATCCTCTGCAAGATATACTTGTCCTTCCAAACCATTCCGTTTATGTTGCAGAAGAGCTTTAGATCCTCAGACAGAGTATTTCTGATGTTATTTGACTTGCTGATGTGCATTAAATCCATCACTAATGGGTTGGAGGATACTTTGTATGCCAGACACAGGTCACCTTTTAGCAGTCTATAGGATACAAAGCATAGTGACAGGGCTTTTAGTCAGTCCATTCAGGACATGTTGTTTAGGCCTTGTATCCTTTCAGTAAGGTATCTCTGTGGCCGTTCCAGTTGGTGGATGTGTAAGTACAGATACATGCCAAAGGAGGCATTAGTACCCAGCACTCTAGTCATAGGTGACTCTATAGTCAGGCACACTGATGTTCCACTCACCAGGCTAAACAAGGAGAAAGTTACTGTCAGCTGCCTGTCAGGTGCCATGATCCGCCACATAACGCACGCACTCAGTTCACTCCACAACAAGTACAAATATGACTCTGTCATTGTCCATGTTGGTGTGAATGATCTGAGATGTACCTCCCTGGACTACATGAAAAGAGACATGGAGGAACTCTCCGATCTTGTAGCCCAGGCAGATATGACCCTAGCCCTGAGTAGCATCCTGCCATCACCCAGAATAATACCACAGTACAAGGACAAAATGACTGACTTCAACAATTGGTTAAGCTTCTGGTGTCATTCTAAGGGAATCCAGTATCTGTCTACCTGGGATGAGATGATCGACAGACCACGATGCTTTGCCAGAGATGGTCTGCACCTGTCTCCCTTGGGATTCCGGATACTGGCTAAGGCTTTTGCCACCCCTATAGTGCCTTTTTTTAGGCAAGGTTCAAACAACAAATTCACCACCATAACAGGTACAAGCAAGCAAAATCTGAGGGTAATGCTACTCAGTGCTAGAAGTCTAAACCTCAAAATGCACTCACTCAAGGCACTCCTTAAAATGGAGAACATCAACATCTGTGCAGTGATAGAGACCAGGTTCAATGCTCCAGAGAGCACCCCTGCATTACCAGGCTATAATTCTTACCACACCTTTCAGCCACCTAACCTGGACCGAAACACTAAAGGTGGAGGCGTGTCCATATTCATTAAGGATATCCACACCTCCAGGCTAGTTGCTCAGCATAATGCATCCAAGATTATCCAAGTGCAACTAACTCTGGGCAAGACTGCAATCCAAACTGTAGCTTGCTACAGATCCCCCACCATGCCCCAGGATTCCCACTCCTCATTTTTTTATACACTGGAAAATATTAGAGTACAACCCAACACCCTAATAATGGGCGATTTCAATTACCCCACCATTAATTGGGAAAACTACTCATGTACCAACTCTTGTGCTCAACGTTTTCTGGAATTCATAAATTCCAATGCCTTGGATCAACTTATCCACACCCCCACCAGGGGCAGCAATATCCTAGACCTGGTCATTACCAACATGGGCAACCGATGTTCCACACCAGAGGTCAATTCCTCATTGGTCAGATCCGACCACAAGCTAATCACCCTAGACATTCACATCCTGCCCCCACCCCCCATTAGGGAAACCACCGTAAAAAATTTCTCCAAAGCCAACTTCACGCTTCTCAAGACAGAAGTGGCAAACTTCATGACACCCATGGAGAAGGAAAATAGAGGTACGACTGTTGAATCCTACACAAATCTACTTTATAAGAACTTACACGAGTGCATGGATCATGCTATCTCTAACAGAACCAAGATGCTATCCTCCAAAAAAAGGAAGTCAATCTGGTGATCCCCTACCATAAACAAACTCTAGAACAGAAGAAAGAAACTGTTGCAAAAAAGAGTAAAATCCCATGATTGGAGGAACTCCCTGGTCAGCCTCAGTAAGATGCTAAGATCCCTCATAAAATCATCCAAAGCTAGTTACAAAAACAAAATCACCACTGATTCTAAAGACAACCACAAAGCATTCTGTAGCATGTCAGGAATCTCAATGGCAACACTCAGATCTGCTCTGAGTTACAACACAATGGCACTAAATATACAGAACCATCTGATATTGCCAACATCCTGGCAGATAGGTTCAGTGCTGACTTTACCCCCCTCTCACCCCCTAAAGGGCCCATCTGTATACCATAAGAATGCAAAGTTCCTGTAATCACAGCTGCAGAGGTAAAAATCACACTCTCCAAAGCCAAGAACACAGCATCCATGGGACCTGACAACATCCCAGGCTGTGTTCTACACAAACTACAGAATAAACTGACAACCCACCTAAGTACCATGTTCAATCATAGCCTCACCTCAGGCTTTGTGCCCACTGAATGGTGCACAGTGATGGCTATCCCACTCCACAAAGGGGGAGCCACCACAGATGACCCTGGGAACTACCACACCATTAGCCTGACAAGCCTGGTCTGCAAGGCCATGGAACGTATCATCATGGAACTTATAAACAAAGACATTGGTAATCTCCAAATTTTGGACCCCACCCAGCTCGGGTTTGTAAAAGGCAGATCGTGTCTCCTAAACCTTATAGACTTCTTTGAAGCAGTCACCAAAGTCGTAGACGAGGGTAAGGTGGTTCACATAGCCTATCTAGATCTTGCCAAGGCTTTCAACACTATCCCCCACTCTGGAAGTATAGATAAACTCACTAAACTAGGTATAAATCCCTATGTCACAAGATGGGTTGCCAACTGACTCACTGACAGAACCCACACTGTGAAAGTAGCAGACTCCAAATCTGACTTCAGACCAGTGACAAGTGGAGTACCACAAGGTTCAGTCCTGGGTCCTCTCCTGTTTGGTATCTACATCTTCGAAGTACAGGCTAACAGAAGATCTTTGGCTAATGAAGTTTGCAGATGACTGCAAACTAGGAGCCATAATCGAAACTCCTAATGATGTGGACATCCTACAAAAGGGCCTCACTGAGACAGATGCCTGGTGTCAAAGCCATGGCCTCAAGCTCAATGCCAAAAAGTGCATTGTCATCCCCTTTGATAATCACATCACCACAGTAGTCAGGAAATCCTTCTACATGGCACACCTCATCACAAAAGGTTTCTCATCCAGGAAAAAAGAGGTCATTGTTCCCCTCTACTCATCACTCATTAGACCCATTATAGAGTACAACGCCCCTTTTGATATGTACCTCACAAGACATCTACAGCAACTGGAAAGACCGCAGAAATACCTCACAAAGAGGATTACTGGCCTCAAACAGATGCCCTACGCAGACCGTCTCAAATAACTCCAGCTTTACTGCATTGCATATCACCTACTCAGAGGCGATCTCTGCCTAACATACAAAGCTATGTCAAACCCTGAGCTGTTGGACATGCTCCACTTAAAGAAATCCCAATCTCTCCGAGGTACACGCTCTAGGGACCTAAATCTTGTCACTACAATAAACAGAACATGCTGGAGGGATAGATTCCTGTCCCAGAGACTTCCCATACTCTGGAACAAACTACCTATATATATCAAACAAAGCTCCTCATTAGCACTCTTCAAGAAAAATCTTGATGATTGGATGGGAGATAGGAAATTCACCCTGGGGATCACTTCTGTGGCTCTGCTCAACAGGGGCACAGGAAAATAATTTTCTTGGGTGGTGAAAGACAGGGTACCTTTTTGGCTAGGCTTATATAGGCCCCAGGGCCGATATCCTAGTACCGACCTATGAACCCATGAACCTATGAGTCAATGATCGGCTTAATGAGGTTTGAGTAAAGAAGGGCAATAACATCCCTAGATGTCATTATAAAGTGCTTATGTTTATACTAGCTAAGAGAATGGTAAAGGTGTTGCCAAAACTGATAGATATGGATCAATGAGATTTTGTGGCGAGGACATAAACATTTGACAACATTAATAGAACAATGATGACCCAGGGGGAATCAGAATATAAGACAGGGTCATTTTTTGGGTGGGTATTGGTGTACAAAAAGCATTCAATAGAGTCAGCTAGGATTTCGTGAGAAGGGCAATGGCAAAATGTGCATTCCCTGATAGAATAACAGAGTTACTTGGGCAGCTATATGGAGGGTCAGAGGCAAGAATTAATGTGGGAGGGGTCCTCTCTAACAAGCTATGTTTGAGCAGAGGAACCAGGTGGGGGGTCCTCTTTTCCCTTTATTGTCTTATATTTTAGAGCTATTGCCAAAGAAAATAAGTGACTCACAAATTCAAGGAGATCTAGTATGGTAAAAATCAACAAAAGTTTTGAAGATGATACTATTTTGTAATTGATAAATTCAGGACATCTCAGTTTTGTGGAACATTTTGAGACAGTTTCAAACCATTTCAAGAACTAAAATTAATGAAGATAAAACAAAGGTTATAGCAGTAAACTATGTACCCACACATGAACTGGTTCTGGAATACCTGTATTTATGCTGACATGACAAAAATGAAGTATTTAGATGTATGGATTAAAAAAAGATTCTGCTATGACAGCTAAGAATGTGTGGTTAGAGAGTAAGCAATAATAATAATACAAAATCTGAGATACCGGAAACTCTTCATTAGGGATATGGATAGTAAGATATAAGCAGTCAATACATTTTAGTCCCTTTAGTTTTATATACAGGTCAGGCATATTTTTTCAACCAGAGAAGCAGCTGTGGCAATAATTAATAAGGAGTTGAATTTTTTTTTCTGGAGGTAATGGGACAATAGTTAAGAGGATAAGTTGATCCTCCCCATATATTAAAGATATTTATGATTGCCTGATTTGAGTGAACACTTTAGAACTAAGCTAACACTCATATACATAACAATCAGAAGGTTATACATCAAGTTGGAAAGAGATGATGATAAAACAGAGGGGAAGTCCAATAAATAAGGAGAAAGTAGGCTTATAGATGCAGATTTCATAAAGTTACTGAAAATATTCTAAGAACTAAGTCAACACCGGAATGTTGAAAGGATATTTTGACAATAGAGATGACTGCAAAAGATATACAAAAAAGGTAAGACAGGGTTGGACTTTACTGGAGAAAACTGGCAAAGGAACCAAGGTATTGGGAGCAAATAACTTGAGAGGGAAAGGTAATACAGTGGGATGAGGCCAAGCAGAAGTTTACACTGCTGGTTAGAGACTGCCTTCCCTGCTAAAGATGGATATCAGCGCACAGGCAAAGAGAAAAGGAAAAGGGAGTATTAAATGAAGCAGCAGCACTGGCAGACGTTTTAGTAAAGTCTAGAAGAGGTGTTGGTGTTGCAAAGAGTATAGTTAGTAGGGCATATAAAATATTGTATGATAACTATAAGAGTCAACCAGAGGAGGTTGGGAAAAATTGAAAGAGACTAGAATGGCAATTTACAAAGGAATGATGTTACATACTTCAGAGCCATACAGATGTTTGTCCAAAGTCGAAAACGTTTAAGATGTTTGCTTGGAAGTGTTTGCACAGGTATGTTTATACCCCAAACACACTTCAGAGAATTATTCCTCAGGTGAATAGCAAATGCTGGAGGTATGAATGAAATGAAAGAAGTAACTTTGAAAGTATTTTTGGTGTGTGTAATGAGTTGGCAGATTTTAAAAGGACTCTGTCAGAAATGTTGAAAGAGAAAATGGCTGCCAGGAAATGATTTAAAACAAGAAACATCTTTAATAACTTATCACTTATGACATAGGCAATCATAAAGGAACTGATTCTTTGGAGCTGGGATACTGGATCTGAATTGCCTAGACATAGTAAGACTTTACTAAGTTTAATGCTACTGGCTGCCAAAAAAGCAACTACTTGAAAATGAAAATCAAAATATAAACCAACTGTAACTAAAGTAGTGAATATTATAACAGAGATAAAAGAACTGGAAGTGAGATCTTTAGAAAAGGTAGGACCAAATTACATAGAATTAAATGGAATTTGTGGAAATAAAAGGATGAGTGAGGTTTAATGGAAGGCAGGAATTGAGCAATTTATGTAATGCTGGACTGAATAATTGTTAAAAAGAAAGAAAACATATATGTAATGTATAATACAAGAACAACAAATGCTAATATGATTTGTTTCCTTTTTGTTAATGTATATGCACCTGTGTCTTAAGTGAGAATTTAATAAGGGTGTAAAGTTAAAGCTAATATTGTCATTGAAAATGTGAACACTCTGGTTCTATCATGGGAAATCAAACTCTAGATAACAGACTTCAACTTTGTAAACAAATTTGTAACCAAAGGAGAAATAATGCCAATGGAGGTCCAAGTGATGGTAAAAAATAAAAAAGAAAATTAATGATTGAGTGTTTTCATCCCTCTAAAGAGACTTCATCAGAATGAAGATGCATGTTAAAATACCTGTTTATTTACTATCTCTAATACAGTTTCATTGGTTAAACAATTAAAATTCAAAAAAATAATTACTTCTTAAAGCTATGCACAACCTAACCAAAACATACCAATAGCAAATCCTTTGCCATTTTATTACTAAAAAAATCCATACAAATTGCATGCTTATATGCATTTGCAAAATACGACGTGTGTTTGTTCAACCCTTCTACTTGTTCTCCAGTCAAGAAAATTAATTTGGTATCTTGGAATATGTTGTTCAAAATTCACAAGGTGGAGATTAGAAGGGCTTATTAGGTAAGCAGGAATTGGTATGGCAGCAGTAGCTGGGGGCTACTTTCCCACCTGGGTTGAATGAACACCATCTATCTCACCAGTGTTACAGATGAAGGCTAATAAGTTATGACAGATTTAAGTAGCCATTTTACTTTCAACTCTTTAATACAAGTTTCAAATATTGAGTTCTATTTTAACATTTTAATATTTTATAACTTCATATTTTGCAAATGCATATAAGGGTGCATTTTATACAGATTTTTAGTAATTAAATGGCGAAGGATTTTTATTATTATTAATTTGCTTTTATTTAGCATTTGTTTACTGGAAAGTCCGAATGGGACAGAGCCCAATTTCAGAGGAGGCCTGAGGAGAAACTCTCCAGACACGTCTTTGAAATGTGGGATAAAACCGGATCATCCGCAGGAAACCTATGCAAACACAGGGAGGACATGCAGACTCCACACAGAAGGCACCCCAGCTGAGAATTGAACCAGAGAACCTCTTGCTGTGAGGTGACAATGCTAACCATTGCACCACTGCCCTGCCCACGCATTTATTATTGGTCTGTTTTGGTTAGGTGACATATAGCTTTAAGTATTAATTATTTGTTTGAATTTTAATTGTTTAACCAATGAAACTGTATTAGACGTAGTATATAAAGTAGGATATAAACAGATATTTTAACATGTATCTTCATTCAGATGAAGTCTCCTTAGAGGGACGAAAGCACTCAATCATTACAATTTTTCAATTTTTAACCATCTCTTGGACCTCCTATTGGTATTATTTCTTCTGTCATGGGAAATGTTTAACAACCATCAATAATTATTACTTGTCTTTGAGAATTATGGTCAGTATAAAACAATGTACAATACAGTCCTTTGCTTGCCTGAACAATCATGCATATTGCCAGGACAGCGCAGTGGTGCAGCGATAGCACTGTCACCTCACAGCAAGAGGTTCTCCGGTTCGATTCTTGGCTGGAGTGCCTTCTGTGTGTAGTCTGCATGTCCTCCTTGTGTTCGTGTGGGTTTTCTCCAGGTGCTCTGATTTCCTCCCACGTTACAAAGACATGCGTCTAGAGCCTTTCTCCCCAGCCCTCCGCTGAAAATTGGCTTTGTTCCAAGTCAAACTTTCCTGGTTAACAAATGTTACATAAATAAATATTTATTTGAATATTACCATTTTCCTTCACATCGAATATTATTGTTCGCCTTCACATCGGGTTGACAAGGCAGTCTATATTTGTTTATAATCATTTAGTCTGTTCATGTTGCATATCACATTCTTCTCTATAGTTCATGCTAAATGCATGCGATATAATGCTTAATATAGTTTTTATTTCTTCTCCTGTCTATCCTTCTGTCTCACTAAGGTTTACAACCATCTTCACTAGTGCACATTTCTTTGCTAGCCACAATACGTTTATGCCACTACTTTAGCAATCATGACTAATCCACAATCCACTAACCCTGCATTCTTGTAACATTGTGTCAGTTCTCTTACACTGCCTTCCATTACAGAACTTCAATCTATTTTATGCACTTATTTCATTATAAGCCTATTTTTACTCCCCTCTCTAGTCATTACTCTGTCTGCTCTATTCTACTCTTATATCCTGTTTGCCACACGTTCAGTAATGTTTTCCTTTGGTTTAGTCACCCTTCCACCTAATAGTAACCACCTCTTACTACCTCTCATCTATCACCTATGTACCATTTCACAATTTTCCTATATTTCATGTTTTTGTCCCAACTTCAAAATTATATTTCTACCCCTGCATCCACTACTCATTTTTTCTTACTATATACGTACAAGCTAAGGAGATCTTTGACTCGCTTCTATCACTCCTACTGACAGACGTTCGTTTGTCATTCCCACTGGACTTGACCTTCTATCTCCCCAGTCCACCTTTATCTCCTTTAAAAAGAAGCTTCTCCACATTTCAACATTTTGTAATCGACTGCACTCTGTTTTAACCCATTATACTTCCATAACATTAACTTATTGCTTTTTGTTCATATTGCAACCTTGAATTATGGCTGTATTTGTGCAATTTGTTGGTGTATATAAATTTAATTGCACAACACTATCTTTCTATTGCCAACTGGCCCTTGTCATAACTGAAAGGGGTCTTTGGACTGATGCACTTACCTATATAAATAAAAGTCACTGACCTTAAAATACTACCATTAAATCTGTTTTAAAAATTGAAAAATGTGTAAAATAATCCATAAACCACCCTCTACAAAAGCCACATTATAACAAGAATACAAATTTTAGTGGACCATACCGGCTTGTTTCTCCCTCACCCAACCCAGCATCTCATTCCATTTTCAGCTTACTGGATGATTTTTTTAGTCCTTCATGACTTTTCTGTCCATTTAGTCCATTTTCAAAATGCTGTTGTCATGATTTCAAAATTGCCTCCCCTGCTATTCAATGTTAACATTCCATGTAACAGCAGGGAGTGCCATCACCCCTTCCAGTCCACCTACATCACAGCAACACTCCATGCAGCAAGTCGTGAAGAGGAGAAGGTGGAAGGCAGTAAGACCTAATAGGTAATATGACAAAAATAATGCAGATGAAATAAATGACAGCAGGAGAATAAGATGATTGCTAAACCAAGGCAATAATTTACAAACAAGCCAAAGTAAGTAAAAAAAATCTACCCACTTTGGAGTGCTGGTTAATTATACACAAATGATAACTATAACCAAAACCCTACCAGCATGTCATATTGCAATGGTACTCTATACATAACATTTACATAAATAATCCTAAAACTATGCCTCTAAACAACCTGCAGAGTCACCACCTTGCCTGTGTCGCTACTGTGACTTCATATCTTCATTATCTTCGTGTAGCACCTTAAAGCATGCACCTTTAGGGCTAGTTTTATAATAATGTTAAATACGGCCACAAATTGAGCCTGTTGGTCTGAGTGAATGATCTTATTTTCTTTATTATTTGCATTTTTACGCTTATCATTTAAGGTATAAGATGTTTTCCTTGATGAAAAGATTTGTGGAAAGGTTGACGGCTTCACTAGCAACATGAAATTACTTAGGCCAGTATGTTAGTTCAGTGATAAATGTTTCTATATCACAGCTCCAGGATTCAATTGCAAGTTTCTTCCCAAATACCTGCTTGCTCTATTCAATCTCCTGTTAGTCATGGACTTTGGTAAGCAGACAAACGGCAATAGTCTAATACTGTAAGGTACTATCATTTTTGGTAGTAATGCCATAACTTCATGCCATAGTAGTTGTACACATACTAATTTAGACCCTGATAAGTCATCCAACACATAAATGAGGTTTTTTACTTCTACCCACTGGGCTACTACATGTGTACTGCTTGGCAGAGACAGCCTTGTATCTCCCTAGACCATCTGCTACATGCTACGCACCTCAACATTCAGTAGGTGTCAGTCATCTCCAGGTTCCTGACTGCCCTCTTCCCCCACAGGATGGGAAGCAAGCATGAACAAAACAACTGATAACATACACTTTCTCTTACCAGCTCTTCCAGTGCTCAGATTCCTAACCTGTCCTGGGTTATCTAGGACACAATCTGGGCTTTTCGTCTCTGCATCAAAGAGCTATGCCCATGTAGCTTCCAGTTCTGACCTCAGGTCACATTGTGTCCATTATGATGTTTGCATGGTGCCCCCAAATCTTTGTATGTTTTGTCTGGGTCCTCTTGTTTCCTCACAGTTCCCAAAAGTATGCTGATTGACTGGCCATTTTAAATTGTCCATACATATTGTAGTTATCCTCACCTTTGTGGCCTTTGTCATGAAAAGGCTCTGGGATTAGTAAAAAATATTAAAGATAATAAATAAATACATACATACATACATTTAAATCAGAACTAAACATGCACAAGATAGAACCAGACCAGCAGAAAGCTGGCAATGCAGGAGGCAAACCATCAGTACAGCCACAGACAGAACAAAATACAGACAGACAGCTGCACTACAGCAGTCCTAGAAAGAGCAAAAACATTTCCTTTATATCACAACATATGACAAAACAGAAATATAAAACTTTTATTCATTGATTAACCAAGTAAACCCACTGAGCATGGATACCATTTTTAGTGATGAAGATCACCGTCTGGTTACGTAACTTTTTCAGAGTCACAAAAAAGAAATGGGAGTCTTGGGGGAATCAAACTTAGCTCTAAGGAATAAAACTAATTACATGTGAGAGTCTTCTTCACTAGGCTTCCTTTCTCTCTATCCACCTATCCTCAGACATAAATGATGCCACCATGCCACCATGCCACCAATAATATATGGTAAATGTTTAACTTAAGCTGTATTGTACTTAAAGAAATGTGATTTCATCAACAGGCTTGCAGATAAAGATGCAACATGCAATAGCAAGAATTACCAATATTATTAATTTAGTCTTCATCTTTGGTTTCACAGAAATAATTTTGATTTCTTTGCTCATAGGTCCAAAGATGTTAGAAGTGCATTATCACTGGACTTGAAGCCGAGGTCAATAGCTTTAAATCATAAGTGATTGCTGTGAAAAGATATTAGTACCAAGTTATAATTAACTAATGATGTTCCATGAATCGGGCATCATGCTTTATATTATTATAGTATAGTCTTGGGATTCTGAGAGATTCTCACCGCCCGTGCTAATTGAGGTCTGCCAATTAGCACAATGGCAAGAATCTCCACCTCAGAAATGGGGTAAAGCTGCATCTGGAAACAGCTCATTATCAGCTAGTGATCAAATCTTTGATTCAAACATGGTGCTGTCACTCTGGCACACTAGTGCTCCCCCTACAAGTCCATGCATCGCTGTTGCACTGGCACCTCCCATCATACACATGCACGTGCGCACAAACACACACACACACACACACACACACACACACACACACAAACACACACACACACATACACAGACATAGACACACATACACACACTTCAGCTCAGAGACAGCACACACACACACACACAACACACACACAGACAAACATATACACATAAATCACACACCCATGCAGCCACATTTATGCCCCAACAGAATCACATTTGGAGATGTCATCATACACATAGAGACACATGTAAAGATGGCATATGGAGTAAACTACCATAGTCACAGTGTGAGATGTAACCACTTCATAGGGATGAATGGGCATCCATCAGAAATGTTGGACACTTAGTCTTCATGGTGAGTAAAATAACTTAACAGAGATTTTCTGAACAGCTGCCACCATATCCAGGGAAGAACACATGGCTAATGTGCCTTAGCCACTCCCAAGGACTGCTGCAGTTGCAAGCAGCTTTACCAGCAAGTCCTCAGCAAGTGTTACAGCCGGCCAATGCCAGGATAAAGATGCACCAGTAGAGGGATTTCTCAATTGCCTGGACTTACTGCTGCTATAAGGAGACTTTGGGGTATAGGCTACTACAGTATGGCAAGTTTTTCTGAACCACAAGGTAGATTTCTGGAGGATATTGTATGTGGCTACCAACTTTTGTAATATTTTGCATATATTTTGCTCTCATTTATTTAACTGCAGTATTGTGCATTTCATTTTCAATGAAGTGGGTACTTTAAACCTTTGCACTGTGCATGTGGTGGCAATTTTTTTAAAGTTTAATTTATAATATGTTAAGGTAAATGCCACAAGTTAAGTCTAAAAGTAAATAGAAACAGTGCTAAGAAGTTAAGTTCCTTCTTCATAAAACTTTTCATTGGTTAAAAGCAGTCACAATTTTACTGTATAAACATGTAGCTTCAAACAGTGTGCTTGCTCTGTGGGATTTTGACTACTTTGCTGTGAATTGTTGACATAATTTACAACACTGATTTTAATTGGCAAACAAAGGAATTAAATTGCTTCTCAGAGCAGGCATTGAGTCATTCATGTGTGAATTGCGAGAGTTTGAAGGCAAACAGAAGCAGAGATGAAATGCTAAATTTATCTCATGTTAAAACATTTGATTAACTTGAAGCGAAGTCACAACTGCATAAAAACCTTATTTCAGAAAGACTGTTCTGTGAGAATGTGTCTAGTCTACTTTGAATTTTTTAATTCAAGTATTTATTGATAAGCCTTTGAGCAATAGGATAATTTAAAACACTAGTGTTAATTATCAAGCAGTAAGATTTAGAACAGGGTGCTTGGGGCAGGTATCATATGTGTAGATTTCTTTAATTTGGATCGAAAATAACTGCTGAAGATCTACACTTACCTAGCACAAGTCTTGATTATATAACAATGCAATGACAATCTATCTGTATGAATCTAACTCCTATCCCATGCCAGGTAACCCATCCCTCCAAATAAAGAATTTTACTTTGTTTATATTATGTCTGTCTGTCTTAAATTCCTAAAGCATTTAAAAATTCAAATGCAGTCAACTTTACATTGTATTTGCACATCTTCGATGATAAAAGCATTAGCCAGAGTAATTTAAATAAGGAAAATAACTAATAGGCAAAGCCAGCCTTGAGCTACAATATTATTGCTAGGAAGCAATAGAGAGCAGTACAGGGCAACATCATTAAATAGCCACAGGCTACCCTATGCTACACAAGATGGAACAATGGACAAAGACAATGTTTGGAGTGCACACAAGGTTAAGAATCTCTAGTAAAGCTCAGATGAATGCAGAGAGGCATGTGTTATGGGGTTTTAGGAGAGCGAATCCTGTGATAAAATCAGCTGGCCATGAGGAATGCTGCAGGAAAAAGGTTTAATAAGGAAAGTAATGTCAGTTTACATCAAATGAGAATCCATCCACAACCCTTTTTTCCCCCATTTTTGCACATGGGATCAGGGTGTCACTTCATTGGTGACAATCTAGAGCCAAGGTTTATACTGCAGGGTGGCTAGCTTTGCCACTGTTGTTCTTCCACACCACACAATTATATGCACACTCACACCTGTGGCCAATTTAGAGTGTCCAATCCACCTACGACATGTCTTTGGAATGCGGGAGGAAACCGGAACACCCAGAGGAAACCCACACAAACACAAGGAGAATATGCAGACTCCACACAGAAGGCACCCCAGCAGGAATTGAACCGAGGAACTTCTTGCAGATCAGAATATTAGCAGAGATGAATCAAGAGGAAAGTATGTAGGATTCAACTTGTAAATGGTATATAAATGAATAGGATAGTATGAAGAAGAGGAGAATTAAAAATAGAATACAAGTACCTAAACTCTGAAGAAAAACACCAAATGTTGGAAAAAAGTCATCATTTCTCCACGATGAGAGTAAGAGAAAGGAAATAAAGCAGCTATGAAAGAACAACACAGATATAAGAACTCAAAAGGAGAATGTAAAAATGAATGTAATGATTGCCAGTAAAGACGATCGGATTAGTGGACAAGTACAAGGAAGAGTGCAATGATAAACAGCAGCATGATATCTCATTTCTAAGAGTTCTGCGACATAGATTCAAGGTCCAAAGTTTAATTCCAACCTCTGGTCACTACCTGTGTGGCGTTTGCACTTATTTCTTAGGCCTGTATGATATTTCTCCAGTTACTCTAATTTCCTACCACCTCTCAAAAATGCTAACTAAACTGTCTGTATATTATGAATCTGCACATTACATTTACCCTTGTTCTTGTAGCTCTAGTTGTGCCTGAAAGGGATCCGAGAATGAATAGTTCCCTTGCCCCAATAACTAAGCAATAAAAACTGTAAAGAAAAATGAAGCAACTGATATACATCACTGGAGACATTCCACTGCATATGAAGGAAATGTGAACATAGTTTGAGTAAACACTATCCCATTCCTGATGTTAGACAGATAAAAATCATTGTCCATTAAATTAAATAACAAAATAATGATACTCCAAGTGGCTGTGGGAGTTTATACAACTGCTAAGACAAAGAGTACTGACGTCGTGGAAGCTCTGCAAGGAAGTGGGGAGCTCAGTATTTAGTACGTTGTACATGTAGGACAAGGAAAGATGGAATTCTAGCATTCCATAATTAACTGAGGCGGTAGCACTAATAACAGGATTATTGAATAATCTGAGTTCTGGGAAACACAATAGGATAAGTGGCTATATGACATGGATTGCGTATCGCTATGTCGGGTTGGGAATGACATTCTCAAATTAAAACGAAGACCCTTTAAACTGAATGTGGGGGACGGAGAGAAGAGAAATATCATTGAAGAAAGAAGAAGGAGGGCCCAAGAATAGAAAGGGAAAACAAAAATGAAGGAAGCATCAGGATTCCACACGTTTAGGTAAGAAAAACATTAGTCATTTGCATGCTATACTTGATTTATCACACACAGCTGCTCCAAGCATATCAGAAATCAGTGTAGCAACGTATAGGGACTGGGATATGGAAATACCCCAAATCAAAAGTTTACAAAATGTACAGGCAGATCAAAGGTGTGAGGGGTACCAGAGTGCATTCAGGATAGGGGAAAACGTACACTGTGGAATAGAATGATGAGGAAAAACAAGGGAAGAGTCACACTTTGGCCCAGACGGTAGAAAGAAAAATGAAGTTTCCTAGGTAGATGCAGCATACAAACTACCAGATGCAGACAAAAAGGCTAATGGATGGCTTAAAACAGATTATGTAGATGGGAGGTGGAAGCAGGGGAGGCCATATGCATGGGGGAATAAAATATTTTAAGAGTGAACTGTGGGTATTCACATCTAGTTTGGAGGAAGGGAAAAACAATATAAGCTTTAGTGGGAGATGACATGAAACAGAGAGCAAATCTGCCAACCAGGAAGAAATACATCTTTGACCTAAACCTAACATCTTGAGTCCATTGCAGTGGCTTGAATACGAGAGTTTCTGGATGATGATGTTTTATTGTTTATTGACTTGCTTGTTAACCTGATGGGTGGTTTCATTCAAGGACCTCCTTTCATCTAGGACCCATACAGTTACAGTAACTGAACATTGAAGAATTCTGTACTGCCTTCCTGTTGGTTTATTTCTGTTACTTGCCTTTGCATGCAAGCATACCACAGTTCATTTAACTATTTATTGTAATTAACTAGTCTTATTACTGTATTGTACTGAGTACAATAAATACACGGAGACAAATGTTTCAGTTGATAGGCTATACTATTATATTCTCCTTTTGGTTCTACAAGCAAGCAATACAAATATGTCAGCTCTCTGTAGCAAACTCCCAAAGCTTGTTTATGCACAGTTACATTTATACCAGAAGGTCTGGTATTTTTCTCAAAGTCTGATGTAATACAGTTTTTTCTTTGTATAACAGTTTTTCTTTGTTCTTCTAATTTATGATTTGTCCTTGATTTTTTGGTCCAGGAAATTCAGTCTTGCATTATCTGAAACTTAGTATTCCAGCACTATCTTGCTTGTGTTCCGGCTTTATCTTCCTTGAAGTTACTTCGATGTACTTTCAGCTGCCATCTGCGTAGCTATTTTACAAACTTTGTTTCTCAATAACATTTTTTTACATGAATGCCAAAATGTAACTAAGCTATATATGCTTGCCAGCACACTTACTGTTTTTCTAATTTCTCAGCATTTTACACTATTGTACATTAACCCTTTATATGTCATATAATTTTTGCAGCTTTTTATTCAAACTAATAATGTAAGCAACAGTTTGAAAAGACAGTGTATACTAAACTCTTTCAAACATGACTAGAAAACTATGCAAGTTGTATGTGAAGTTATAAATTATCAGTCTATAAATCCTGCCATTGTTTGACTGACCATTTCTGGAATACTGGAACACGTCACAAAAACAGAAATCTGTGATCAGAAGCAGTTTGACTACAGTGTGTTGGGGAAATCCGATGTAAAATAAATAGAAGAAACTGAAAAATCTTAGAGAAGCTTTGAGACTGTATTAAGGAATGAATGAAGAAGAGAATTATATTTTGTATTGGAAAAATTAACATGTTGAAAGAACTATCCTGCTTAAAGAGAGCAGTAAAACTGGCTATCAATGAAAATAGGAACATCTATAGAAAAACTGGGGAGGCCTATATAAGACTGATAATATGGAGCCAGAATGAGAAAAATGTTTATAAGGATGCCAACAAAAATGCAGCAAAGCTAGTTGAGCAGTCCAGGGTAGCTGTATCAAAGGAGACACCAAGGACAGTCAGCAGTGGATGAAACAAATTTTTCAGACAGTGTATGAGGATCTGTCAAGAATTCACTTTCTTGGAAAAAAAGGAATAGACACTTGAAAATTCTGTAAAACAGGCAATTAGGGAATGAAATCTTCACCTCTGTCTGTACAAAGAAGGCGAAGAGCACCAACGTGTAATGGTACAGGAGGTATGGGTGAGGACAGATGGAGAAATAACTGACAATGAGTTCAAGAGTCTTTAATGAGACCAAGAAAATCTAAACTCCACAAAATCCATTCCACATGATGTTAGTAGTATTGCAAAAGGGAGCTCCTGAAATGACTGCCAAGACTTTGTCATCTTTCTCCTTAATAGCTGAAGTAACACCACATGACCTAAAGCTGGTTAGAGATAGAGCCCTCCCTGAAAAAGTCTGGGCAGAACACAGATAACTAAAAAGGGTCATGAAAAACATTTTATGTGACAGGCCAGAAGAATTTCTAACTGTTGATTTCCTGATAGTGGGTTATAAGGATTCAAACACTGCATTTTGTCAGTCCAGTTTAATTCCATTCTATGACTGAGTCATCACTGGAGCAGAAATGCGAGCCCAGTCAATGTGGTGTTTCTGGATTCCAACATTTTTGAAATTGTGTCGCATAGAAGCTTAGCAGAAAAAAATAAAAGTTTATAGGTGAACATGGTGGACTGATTATGAAGCTAGCCATGTGACTGAAATCAGAAGGTGGTTATTTGAGGTGAACTGTCAGTAGAAAAGTAGGTGGAATGCCACAGGGTTCAGTATTCACACATGTCCTCTTCAAATTATTTGTGCCAGATATCATATTGAGTATGGGGAGCAACATTTTTTTATAAGATGGGACTTCTAAAATGGCTGTACACAGCCTTATTTCAGCTCTCCAAGTGTGAAAAAAAGAAACTGAGAGACAAGGGCCACTAACTCTCCCAGTTTTAATAACATCAGTTATTGACTAGTAAGTACACTGCCTGGATTCCAGCAAAAAAGAAACTTAGGGAGCCTGAAAGAAAATCAACTAGAAAAGGTTATGAGAAAACACTGACTGGGAAGAATCCTGCAGCTGTTCAGCAAAAAGCAGTTCAGGTTTTAATTTTGCTGAAATACATGGCATCTTGTAATCTATAGGAAAAGAAATCAAATGTGCTCTGATGTGATTAAATTAATACATTGAAGGACTTTATCAACTCAAATAACAAAAGGCTGGAAAATGGAAGAAGCTTTAAACAGCTATTCAAATGAACTGATAAATCTGCAAACATCGAGGATGAAATAAAGAAAAGGCTGGGTGAGTATAAGGCTGCTCTTGAAGAGATGCTTCAAAAATGGTAGAGTTAAAGGACAGAGCACACAGGGAAAAAGTATATTTTCTGCTGTACAACAGGAACTGAAAGAAACAGACTGTATTAATTTTATGAAAGCACAAATAAGCAATTGGAATGGTATTCCACAGCAGGATTTGTTAATTGAAAGGGCACATAGTGTGTATACTACAAGCAACCAAGACCTGTATTAGTAAAGATGCAGTCATACCAGCAGAAATAGTTGATGCTTACAAAGCTGTGACAGAAGGGCAAAGTATTAAAAACTGGAGACAGTAGAGTGCTTGTGGAAAATGATTATTCATTGTACTCCAAGCAAAAGAGAAGCAAATGTATCCAATCAGGGAATGTTGAGAGGCAGGTGTGAGATTCAAGCTGCTGTATCCAACCATCTTCACAACATTCTTTTTGGAGGATCAGAGTCATTTTTTGATACAAAACAAGCTCAGGAGGAAATACAAATGTTTGTCCAACAAAAACTGAGTCATCAAACAGTAGGAGACTCTGATTCTTATTCCCCTGATGATAAAGCTTATGCAGAGACTTTGCCAGTGAAACCTTTCCCAATGTTCTAAAGGAAATGTTTGAGAGACAGAAAAACAAACAGGAGTTGACTAGAAGAATGAAGAGTATCTTGGACTTGAACCAGAGTCTAGGGTTAGGGGAGGGAGATGAACAGGAAGAAGACCAGCAACACTGAAATTAGTGAATAAATGTGACATTATAAAGCATCAATCAATCACATTGTGAAATATAGCTTTATATGAAAAAGTGGAAAACTTGGACTTTTGTTGACTTTGTTTATCTTGTAGGGGATTGAAAAACATATACCCCACTCCGTGTCAGTAATGTTAGTAAGGACACTTAAAGGAAGGGAAAAAAGTAATTGTAAGAAAAACTATTTTTGTTCTGAATGATATTTGTATAAAACATCTCATGGTCTAAACTGCATGTTATTTTTGCATGTGATAAAGATATTGAAGTAAACAGGTACCCCTTAATTTTAGGTTAGGCAATGCCTGTGGGAGCAGCTGTCAATTTGGGACAAATGGGGTTAAACTTCATTTGAAGATGCACATAGTTTTGTGTGTTTGTTTTAAGTTAATAGGTTATGGAGTGTTTGTTTTTGCTTGAGGGCTTTCATTAAAACAAAAAAGTCTTGTAAAATATGAGATAGGTTCAAATGGAGATGGCAAGAAACAATTTAAGAAATGCAGAGTGCAAACAGTAATGCTACAGGAGACACATCTGCAAAGTAAGCATATGAATTTGATAAAGCCATTCAGGACAGATATTCAGCAGAGTATCAAGGACAAAGGAAAAGGGGCATACTTATACTAATTGCTAGAGGATCTCCAATAGTGGTAGAAGCTAGATTTGTAGTAGTAAAGGGCTACTGTAAAGGGAGGAGTATTATGCTGGCACATATTTATATTCCACCTAAAACTGCTATTTTGAAGCTTAAGAAAATTTTGGGAGAAATAATCAGCTTTCATCAGGGAATATTACTTATATGTAGGGACTGGGCTGGAATTTGGTTTGCAACAGTGAGGATGTATTTGGGAGACCAATAAGAGAAAATAAAACAAGAGAGGTTAGATTTCTTAAGAAATTTATGAAAATATTTGGTGTAGAAGATGTGAATTTACTAGTAGGAACTTGGAGAAAATTTACATATTCCCCAAGGTACAATGACTGGACTAGACTAAACAGAAATTATATTTCATCGGATCATGTGCATTTAATTGACAACTTCAACACACATCGAATAATTATTTCATATCATGCACCAATAACAAAGATAAAAATGCAGGGTAACAAAGTAAAAATGAGACACTGGTAATTCCCAATCTACCTGTTGAAAAGAGAGGAATTTAAGGAATGGGTAGTGAAATTTATTTGATTGCTATTAGGAAAGATAGAAATTTCTTCAGATTTTATAGCTAATGAATGGGATAAAATGAAAGTGGAATTTAAAAGTAAGGTAGAAATAAAAGAAAAGGAGACCGTTAAGAAGTAACAGGAATTATTTAGAGGGGCTGACAAAGGTTAAAGTAATACAGAATAAGGAGAATCTCACAGAACAAGAACAGGCACAACTGCAGAATGCTAAAAAGAAAATAAGAGAATATCTGGATAATGTGTGTGACTTTAGAAAGATTGCTGTTAAGTAACTGTTTCTGATAACTCCAGAGCACAAAGCCTTTTGACACAATGACTTGGACAACAGAAACTAGAAAGGGTTGCTGCCAAAATTAGGGAGTCTAAAACAAGAAAAATAACCAGAGATCCTGTAGAGGTATTAGAGATATTTTGGAAATTATGAAAATTTGTATAAAGTAGAGAAATATGGAAATCAAGAAAAGCACAAATGGAAATATTTATGGAAGACTTAAGTATGCCAAGGGTAGAGGTATATGAGGCTCAACAATTATCAGTTAAGATTGGAGGAGATGAGAAAAAAATGGTGACAATCAATCTGCAAGAAATTGTCCAGGAAAGATGTTGAAGTTTGGAAGCTAGGAGGGAAGAAAGTGATAAAGATCTGGAAGGTTTTGTTTAACAGTATTTTAAAAGCATGGGAAGCACCAACATCCTGGAAGAAAGATGTGGTGACTGTAATATCTAAAAAACAGTAAAGACTCATCAGATCCAGCTTTATATCAGCTCATTTCAATTTTAAACCATGATTATAAAGTGTTTATATCTATAATAACTAAAAGAATGTCAAAAGTGTTGCCAAAATTGATAGATATGGATTTATGTATTTTTTTTCTGGAGGGAAGGCAAACATTTGACAACATTAATAGAATAATAATGATCCAAAGGGAAGCAGAGTGTAAGAAAATATTGCTGTTGCTGCTGTGTTTTGATGCAGAGAAAGTATTCAACAGGGTAAGCTGTTATTTTATGAGTAGGGCAATGGAAACATTTGTATCCCCTGATACAATAATATGATTAATTATGAGAATATATAAGGGATCAGAGGGAAAAAATAAAGTGAGAAGGTTATTCTCTGACAAGTTGTGTCTGACCAGAGGAACCTGGCAGGTGTGTCCTCTTTCCTCATTTTTATTTGCTTTATATTTACAGCCATTAGCAAAGAAAATAAGGGACTCATTTGTGATATTGTCAAATTTACATTCATATAAAAGTAATCAAATTATATTAACATAACAAACATTATACTTCAAATATATTGATATATATCATATAACTTAGCAACATTGCATAAATCATTCAATGCCTGCCTTTTTTAAACAAGAAACATCTTTATTAAACCATCACTTACTACATAGAAAATCATAAATTTATATAAATGAAAACAAACCACATCGACACAATCCTAGTTGCAAGCATTGTATATCACAAACCATACTGACATACTCCAAGTTGCAAGTTACTGGTGCATTTTAAACTGTTTGGTATTGTTGTAGACTTGTAGTGCTTTATTTCACCTTGCCGCTGGTTTACCTTTCCTCAAATTGCCTTATTAGAAGTAACTAGCTAGCTGTTTAAATTACTGGGATAGCATTGTACTCATTACACTTTTTATGTGTTTTTACATTAAAAGGACTGAATTTAGCCACTTAGTGGCAGTATGTGGTAGGCTGTGCTATACGAGTTGGGAAATGCACAGGAAGAGCTGCAAGTGTAGTCGTGTCTTGCTAAGATCATTCCCACAGACCTCAACAATGCTTGGCGACCATGACTGTAAATACAAGGTGCCTTTATTGCATCCAGAGCCATCCAGGCTAAAACGAGGAACTTCACTGTATTTTTTTGCATTTGCATATTTAAAGGATTGCCACTGTATTTTTACAGCATTGAAGCAACCGTTTACATGAAAAATCACTTGTGTGTTGGTTTATTGATCTGTGATATAAATCACCTTGCAGAAGGGTGATCTATCCAGGAACTTAGTGTTTGCCCTTCAGAGTTACTTTTGCTGTACTTTTACATCAAAAATTTCCAGGTCATCCATCTGGTGGCAGAAGATGTCTGCCTGGTTTCTCTGAGTTGTTTATTGGCCAGAGGACATAGCAGTTAGCTTTCAGCTTTTTTCTCTGGCTATAAAGTAGGAGTGTTTGCATAGAGCTGCTTATGTACATTGGTGGTTGGCAGCGCCCTGTAGAGTAGCAAATGCTTAGACTGTAAAATTTACCTAAAGCTAGTACTTAGGACTTTAACCAGTAACATGGTATGGTTTTGAGCAGAGCTACACTTATTAGTGTTGCTTAGTGCACTAACTAGCTGTACTAAAGGATCATAGTACTACCTAACAGCTAGCCTTAATCCCAGACACCACACAGGTGCCACCATGTAAAATAAAATCCTTGAACTATAACAGACCATCTCTAACAATATGCATTTTCCTAATGTCTGTGACCAGCTAGATAGATATGGACATCCCGAGACAATGTAGCAATTATCTCATGTATTTTTTTTCAATATTTTTATTGAATTTTAAACACATGAAAATATTACAATCATTCTAATGTAAATTTTGATTAGGTAACTATATACAATATTTACATTTGGCCTAATATGAAAAATTTCCATCAAGAAAGAAATAATGAACCTTCCATTTACCAATAAATAATTCAAAACATTTTTAAAAAATTCAGTTAGAATTATAGAGAATGCAATGATTTAAGAGTTTCAATTAAACCAAGAACTTTGGTCCAAGGATTATTAGTCCATTTCCCAGGGAAAATTCTTGATTCTTTGACTTTTATTTCTGTGGATGCTGATTCTTCCAGTAATAATAGGAAGTCTTCAATGGTGGGTGGAAGATATGATTTCCATTTTCTAGTTAAACATTTTCTTGCCACTGCTAAAATTGTCAAAAGGAGATAGAGATTGGTTCTCTTCATGTTATTCATGACATTTACATTCAAGAGAATTAGAGTTTTAGATAAAACGAATGAATCTGAAAATAAAGCTTGACAAAATTTACCAATCTCTGTCCAGTAATTGTTAATTTTATACAATCATAAATAAAATGTTCCCAATCAGCTGAACATACCAAAGAACATCTCCAACAAACAATAATACTGGATGATTGTATTTTAACAACTTTGTTGGGTGTATAGAAAGCTCTGTGCAAGAATTTTCATGTGAAGATTTTCCACATTTGGAGATTAGAGGTTAGTTTTACACAGTATAAAAGATCGAATTTGGCTTCTGAAGACAAATTTAAGATTGGTCCTTTATTAATAAATTTCCAACATTTTTGTTTGGGTATAGTTTTGTAGTTTATTAGGATTTTATAAAGGTTAGAGATTAAGTTAGGCCAATTCTGATTGTTATATATCAAATCTTGAAGACAAAGTATCAGCTTAGGTATAGTTTTAAATGAAGAATTATTATTCTACACAAATCTTGAGCATGGGATAGAATGTTATGTAAGATAATCCAATCTGTGTCTGGAATGTTATAAACATTTCTTATTTCATGAGCCTGTAGTACTGTTCATTTTTTTACAGTGATGCCAGCAAATGAATTGTTTTGATTCCCAGTCTTGAAATATTCTTTTGTGTATTCTGTTGGTATAATTTTTAGAAATTCTGAAAGGGATTAGTAATTCCCACCAAAGTTTTACATCAAAGTTTGAATTTATAAATGTTCTGAAAATGTTATAAATATGATTTATTAAGTTTACTTTAGTAGGTTTTGCAATATTATATTGTAAATTGATGACTGGTATATACCATAGACTTACATTTTGATTATCTGCTAAGAGATTACTAGCCAATTTATTTTCATTTAGGAATATGATTGCCTGAAAAAATTTCCAGGTAGAAGAGAATTGAGATCTATCCAGTTAATGACTGTTTTGAGAATGGAGGCTTTAATATATGATTCAAGATCTGGGAAATGTATTCCTCCCAGTTCCCAGGGTCTAATATGATGATAAAGAGCTACTCTGTTTCTTTTTGGAAAATTAAAAAAAAAATAATAAAATTCTGTTAAAGTCATTTAGTATAATTTTGTTTGGAAACATGGGAATGGCTTGAGCAATATAATTGATCTTTTGAAGTAGGATCATCTTTATTAATTGTTGTCTGTCCTCAAAATTTAAAAACAATTTGTTCCATTTTTCTATTTGTGATTTTATAGTAGATAATATGTTTGTATAATTTGCAGTTAGGGTTGTATTTATGTTATCACATAAGGTTATTCCTAAATAATTTATGGTTGGTACTAATGTGCCAATTATGTGATTTGTGTTAAGGAACATCTTATGATTTCTATTGAGTATCATATATCTGGATTTTTTATTACTTATTTTTAGACCTGAACTAAGATAAAATTTTGTAGTTTGTAAATCTAATTCTTGAAGAGATTCTTCTGAAGATCCTAATGTTAAAAGAATGTCATCAGCAAAGAGCATGATTCTGGAATTGAAATGTCTATGTATTTTAATACCAATTATTTTTGGAGACTGACGGATAATAATTGCAAATATTTCAACAGCTAAAGCGAATAATATAGGAGACATATGGCAGCCCTATTTAGTTCCTTTAGTGATTTTTATAGCCTCTGAAGTGAATGGTCCAGGTTTTACATAAGCAAGGTTGTTACTATATAGACTATTTATCAAGTGTATAAATTGAGAGGGGAAGTCAACGATTTCTAGTGATTTGAAAAGAAATTCCCATTGTAATGTGTCAAATGCTTTCTCAATATCAAGGGCAATTAAAAGAGCCTCTTGGGTTATCCCTATTAATAAGATCTATTAGAGTAAGAATCCTTTGAATATTGTCATGTGTTTGTCTATTGTGAATGAAACCTGTTTGATCTTCATGAATATTTGTTAAGAATTTTTTGATCCTATTTACTAAGATGGATGTAAAGATTTTATAATCATCGTTGAGAAGTGAAATAGGTCTATATGAACTGCATAATGTGGAGTTTTTATTTTCCTTTAGAATAGGAGTAATTAAAGAATATCTCCATGAGGATGGAATTAAATACTGAGAATGAACTATATTCAGAGCATTATGTGATAAAGTTAGAGCTGGTGTTGGTAGTAATTTATAAATTTCATTTATGATTCCATCTATTTCAGGAACTTTATTATTTTTGATTTGTTTGATCTTATCTAATATTTCTTTTAATGACATTTGTTGTTGTAAATCGGATTTTATTTTTTCTGGCAGTTTGTTTATATTAGATAAGTTTATATATATATATATATATATATATATATATATAGTGTATTTGTATTCAGAGGATCACAAGTTTGAAGACCAGAATAATGATGTTTGAAGGCATCAAGAATGTCACTAATCACAGAAACTGCTTTATTGTTTTTACCTTCATGTAAGATTTTTGTGATACTATTTTCAGTTGATTTTTTAAACTCTCATAGATAAGTTATGCATGTGTTTTGGTGAGATCAAGTATGAGTTAATTTTCAGTTTTTCTAAAGCTAGATTAGTCTTGTGTGTTAATATTTCATTATATTTTTGTTTGATCTATTCTTATTTTCTTTGTGGGTGTATCAATGGAATCATCTATGTTTATATCAATTAATTGTTTTTGTATATTTTGTAATTCTGATTCCCATTCTTTTGTGTTTTGCCATATAAAAAGGCCTTTAATGTGTCCCATAATATTACTGTATTTGTATCCTCTGAATGATTGGTTTCTAAGAAATAATTTATTTCGGAATGTAATCAATGTTTAAATTGCTTTAAATTGATAATGTAGACAGGAATTCTAGTTGTTATATTAAATCTTTTAAAAACAGAATCTAGCTTTAGGATGAGAGAGTTATGATCAGAAAGAGAACACGGAGAAATGATAAATTACTTACTTTTGAGTTTAAGTCTTGAGATATGTATATTTTGTCAATTCTAGTTTGAGTATTGAATCTGAAGTCTCTATGAGAATATTATAAAGAGAAATTATCTTTAAATGTAAAGGTATCAATTAGATTTAAGTTAGCCGTTCAAGTATTTAAGAGCTTTCCCTATTGGAGAAAGGTGAAAGGGTCTACTGTTTTTGGTCTCAGAATTATCTACAATACAATTAAAGTCACCACCTAAAATGAGAATCCCTTTTTGAGTTCTACTGATTAATTCTATATGTTTCCTCACTGTTGCCATCCCTATACCTGGAAACCAGTAAATATTCTCTAAAGTCCAAATTCTATTATTGTATTTTATTATTACTCTAGTTAGTAGACTATGACTGAATATGATTTGAGGCATAGAAATACTTTGTTTCCATAATATTATAGAGCCTCTTTTTTTGTATAATGAGTGAGACAATATTGTGTAATCCGTGGGATTCCAAATGAATTTATCATTAGCCTTAAAATGGGATTCTTGTAAAAATATTACTTGCACCCTATTCATTTTTAAATATTTTAAAAGATTGGCTCTTTTCCTTGGATTATTTAATCCATTAACATTTAGAGAAAGTAAAGTTAATTCCATTTACAGAGTTAGATTTAAATGAAGTTTTAGTAGTAGCATAAATTCAAAACTGAACGTTGTGTAGAGTTGTTAATATTTTTTATGAAGAATGTTTTTGATAATATGAATGTTCTTTCTATGCTGGTATGATAATGGAAGTTTATCTTAGGCCAGACTAACAGGATAGGGAAATATAAATACATATTCCTTAAGAAATAAAAATCTTAAAAAAACATTTTCAAACATGGAGTGAAGGTCACTCCTAATCTGATAGATGTTGCTTGCTCTATCAGATTATCAATCAATCCAATAAGTAAATTAAACAATGTAAGCTTGAGCTCCAGTATAAATACAGGAGAAAAAAATAATATAGGTTAAATGAATTACAATTTTGATAGAAGGAATTGATTAAAATCCAATTTTCCTTATGCAGAAGCATAAAAAAGGGACTTGGGTGGTAGTAAACCTAATTCTAGGTTTTTCCTGTGATTTCGAACCTTGATAAGTGAGAAGTTCATCCCTGGACATCTGATCTACAATAGAACTAGTGTATGACAGATGTTTACTGGAATAGCCCCATTCCATAAATCTATGGGTTAGATCCTTATTGAAATGGACAAGATCTGTCTGATTTGAACATATTCTTTAATCTTCATATATTGGGATTTTGGAATATTTTTCATAATATGACCTGAATGACAGCTGGATGCACACAATAATAAGTGGGAATGAAAGGCCTTTCTGTAAACTGTACTAGCTAAAGTGCCATCTTGTTGTGTGTTAATCAAAACATCCAAAAATGGAATAGACCTTCTATGGAAATTAACAGTAAAATGAATGCCCCATTTATTGTCATTTAAATAACTGACAAATTCTTGTAAATAGATTTCCAACTCATCCAGCAGTCATCCAGGTACCTATGCCAAATGTCCATTTCATCCATAAAAATGTTGTGACTCCTATTATAGATTATATAATGTTCCAGGTAACCCATAAAAAGGTCTGCATAAATGGGGGCAAAGGCTGCCCCCATAGCAGTACCCTGGACCTGTAAATAAAATTTCCCATTGAAAAGAAAAACATTCTTCATTGGGACGTGCTCAACTAAACAAAGAAGAAAAGTGTTAAACCCAGGGCTATATAAATTTAGGTCAGTGAGCCAAAATTCAAGTGCTATAAGGCCAGCCTAGTGAGGGAGGATAGTATATAATGATGTTACATCCAAGGTGCACAATAGCCATTCATCCTCTACCTGAGAGTCAGCAATAATGTTAAGAAACTCTGTTGTATCTTTAATCCTAGCCCTAACTCCTATCAACAAAGGCTTAAGATATTTGGTAAGGTAAACAGAGATGGGTTCCATTAAGGAACCCTACCTGACACAATGTGCCACCCCGGGGGACTATGAAGGCTCTTTTGCACCTTGGGAAGCAGATAAAGATGTTGAGAAGAGGGTCACTAACTTTAAGATGAAAACAAGTTTGTTCATCTTTGATGCCCTCACTCTTAGCCATGTCCAGAAAATTATCAATTTCATTTTTGAAATGTGGAGTTGGATCAATAAACATATTTGTATAAAATCTGAAATCCTGAAGCTGTCTATTGGCCTCAATTTTATAATCAGACCAATTCATGACCACTATAGAACCCCCTTTATCCGCTTGAGTTATAACCAGATCTTTCCTACTTTTACGTTTATAAAGGGCTTCCTGCTCGGCTTGATTTAAATTGTTGAATTGTTGAAGAGCAAACCCTCACTGGTATGACCACCAAAATATAGCTCTTTGAGTATGCATTTCTGAAATATCTCAACATGTTTATTCATTGGTGGTACAAAACTGGATGCATGGAATTTAAAGCCCACCTCATTTGGTTCTATGTGGTTTTCTGAATCTCTGAAAAAATATTTTAGGTTTAGAAGTCTACAAAAAGACAATAAATCTTGTGCAAAATCATTTTCTGAAACAAAAAAACCTTGGTATATAGTTCGATCCTTTATTTAGTACATCATAATCACTTGCTGACAAAACAGCAGAAGAAATGTTTATAACATTGTTGGTTGTCTTTTCGGTTCCAAGAATTGCAACATGGTCTCTATTGTTAGACTGGGATTGAGTTCTGCATTTGTGTTTTCTACACCCCCATTTTGTGTGCCCCTAAATGGATCTTATCCTTAGTTACCAAACCATCATTGGACATACACCATTTGTGCGCTGGTGATGTCTGAGAAACCTCATTTTCAGTATCGGTATGGGAGGATATCTCTTCTCCCGAACCATCACTTTTGGTCCTTTTTAAAATGGATTTTCTTTTTCTTTTTTGTCTAGGGGTTTGGTCCCTAACTTTAGAAAACTTCACATTTTTAGTCTGTTCAAAGGGATGACTCTGTTTGTAATCATACTGATCTCTATTAAATTTGTGAACCTTCCTAGCTATCAGCTCATTTTCAAATTGTAACAAGTCCCCACTCAGTTTCTTCAGACATTACTTATATTAGGATTTGTGTTCATGTTGTTTAGCATCAAGATACATTTTAGAAACTTCTATATTAAGAGATTCAATTCTACATTCATGAAAGGTACATAAATCCTTCACAAATTCCAATGAGGAATTTTGTTGAATGTTGGACCAGGTGGAAAGTAAAGCCTCATCACGTTGTCCCACCAAATGCTTCAACCTAATTCTCAGCCCCCTTGGGATAATGCCTTTTTTAATATAGGCTTTAAAGAGCCTTGCATGCCATACACTGGATCTAAGGGCCTTCATGTTTTTAAAAATAATGTCAAATTGTGAATAACTGTCATCTTGAGTTGGTTCATGACCATTTTTAGGTAAATTGGTTCCAACAGACTCAAATGTGCCAATATCATCTTTATCTATCGATAGACCTTTTAAGATTGTTATAAGATCCATGTTAGAATAAGAAACACCAACTTAATGCAATAAGTAGGGCTGACAGGGAAAATTATTGGCACTGTATAAACTATCACAGTTAACCTATACCTATGTGAACCCAACAATCAAATATCCCACCAATAACTCCAACCCTGATTTGGAAAACTATTGATCCTCTGTATTTTGATATATTAATAGTTCCAAAACTAGTCAGCTATAAAAACCAATAGCAACAATACAACCCATCATAATAACTCATTACCAATATTATGGTTATTAACTTGCTTTGTTGAACCAATAATCCAATTATAAAGAATGGTGATCATTAATATCCATTAAAACAGTCACTGTAAGAACCAAAACATCAATGGTCCCCAGATTTTTTTATAAACGTGTCCAACAATACCTATGGATGAATACAACCCATAATTCCTGCCAACATATCTGTTAAGCAGTACTGCCCCTAAGAATGTCTATAAAATAGATCCACTAATTAACACAAACAAAACATTTTTTTCAGAGACAGTCTTTTAAACTACACAGCCCAAACAATGTTTGTAATGAGCCTGTTACTGAATATAACATTAGTGTCCAGTAGATGAGTCTACTGTTTAGATACAAACAAAATTATCACAAAACACTATAAAGTTGTTAAACTTAAATGAAGCTCACTTAAGGACGGTATAAATTATTGTCTAAAGATGCCCATTGTAAAATGGCAACCAAAAAAATCATTCCTGAGCCCCAAAATTATCTCGTATAATGAATTACTTACTAGTGGATCCACTAATGTAAGTACTGACAGCTCCCATAAGAAATATGGTCGGGATTGTCCAAAGACAAATGATTTAACACACTCGTTGTATTCAATCCAACCACTGTTAAAAAATAACAGGTAATAACTTCCATTAATAAATATATTGTTAACCCACAAACTGAGACCACAGGAATAACAAACCAGTCTAACTCAAAACCCAACAATAACCATCTCCCCTAAAAAAATATATATTATTAGCATGGGGAAAACATCCATGAATACAGTATTATAAATATCTATAATGGAAAATGGTGACCATTAATGTTTCTTATATGAGTCCAAAATAAGAGAAAATAAAAGTTCACACCATACAAAGTTCCATTCACCAAATCACATAAACAGTAAAAAATGGTGCCCGTTAGTGTTCCTTGTAGAATAGGGTAAACATCCCCAAATACAATATAGAAAATACCTGTAGAATAAATGGCGACCGTTCATTTTTTTTTTTTATATTGGGGTTACTATAGTTTCCAGTTTTGTTTTCATCCTCTTCAAGTCTTTTTATATATATTTTTTTTATTTTTTGGTTGTCAAATAAGTCTATATATCCTGCATTTACATTTTTTTATGTGGGCATTCTTTATGTGGCTGTATTGTATACACATTTTATTGTGGGTGTGTTTATTACACTTTATTAAGTGATAACTTTTTGTTCTGATTGGTGGAACAATTAAGGGATATTTCTTTAAAAATGGTGTTATCCTTGCATTTTTTTTTTTTTGTTGTTGTTTGCACTGATAAAGGTCATCAGGACCGAAACTGGTCTGCTTTATAAACCAAATAAAAAAGATTGCATTCCTCTTTGGAGCTGGCCATTTGTGCTTTCTACTGTGTTTAGTTTTGGCCTTTGCACCTACCAGCCATGCGTATTTTCTTGACTTTTACATCATAAAGAAACCCATGAAAGGAGTTGTTACATACTATAAACAAGATTTAAGTCAAATAAAACATGCATATTAAACTATTAAATGTATCATGACATTGAACCTTAGAATTAGACTATTACTGAGAAATTATTAATATAAAATTTGATATGAGCTGTTAAACAGAAGAACTTTAACTGGATTTTATAAAAATTGATTTTTAACATGTTTGAATTGTATTATATTTAAGTTTCTCACTTCACTTCTGATTTTATGAATCAGATTTCAGTGAAATTTATTAATTAGAAACTTTTCTTTCAGTATACTTCCCTGAGGATATATTAATAATTAACAAACAACAAAACTGTTGATGTAAAAAATATGGTTATGAAAAATTGTAGGTAATCACAAACAGAAATGTCATATAATATTCTTCTTTGCCATTTAGATAACAAAGAAAGATAACTTTCAGAAAGCATGGTAAGTGGAATTCCAAGTGTAGAAAATCACCCATGAACTAGCTGAAATGGTTCTCTATCAATATAAGAAGTTCATTATGGAATTATATTACATCTATAGACTTCTATCTGATAAGATAGTTATCCGGTTTGAAGGTAAATTGTGATTGTTGTCACAGCAATTATAGATGGATTTCATAGAATGATCATTGTACCTTTGTTTTATGTTGAATTAACACTTAAAGGTGCTTTTATATATCTAGTTAAGCCTATAAGGAAGAAATAAAACCAAACCTCTGCTGTCTTCTTTACTCCCACCACATTTCTCATTTACCTTTTTTACATTTGCCCAATTAGTCCTGATGACAACTTGAATGAATATCAATAACTAAAAATGTAATATAAATACATACTGGTTATCACCTTTATACCAGGTAGTGAATCATCCTGTCATCTTGTTTAGAAGTTGAAATTTTCACATGTAGTAAATGAAGAAATATAACCATGAATCCAAGTCATATAGAAAGTTAATACATCACATAATATTCATTTCTACTTTTCTTTGCTTATCAAATAAAGCAGCAATATGAGAAACATTAATATGTAGAAGGACAAGATAAGATATCCTGTAATGTAACTAATATAATAGTATCAAAATTAAATCATCATTAGTTCCATCTTAACACTTCTATTTGTTTAAAATGTCTTATAATATATGCACAAAAACAATTCAGATATATTTAACATACAATTATGATGTATTAAAATTATATGTTTAACAGCTTTAAATGAAACATGTCCCATCCCTAGTATGATTTGCCCTCAACAACCATTAAAATAATTATATATATATATATATATATATACACACTAGCAAAATAACTTTAATACTTATAGGTTCATAGGTTCATAGGTTCATAGGCCTAGGCTATCTGCCCAAGGGCATTTATAAGCCTAGCTCAGAGTTTTGTGGCTTCTCGCGCCACCCCTTTAGTTTGGAGGATACTTTTATGCCCATTATTTTGCTGTGCCTCTGTCAGCAGTGACACTGAGATAATCCCTGGGGTATATCTGCGATCTCCCATCCATTGGTCAAGATTTCTCTTGAACAAAGCCAGCAAGGTGCTCTGGCCTCACATGTACCAGGATTTTGTTCCACAGCATAGGGAGTCTCTGGGTGATGAATCTGTCCCTCCAGCACGTCCTATTAATAACCGTGTCAAGGTTTAAGTCTCCCCGCTTTGTAACAGTTCTGAGGGATCTAGATTTTTGAGGTGAAGCATGTTCATCAATTCTGGGTTGGACATGGCCTTGTATGTCAGGGCAACAGGTCACCTCTGAGCAGACGGTAAGCAACTGAATAGAGCTGGGTTCCTTCAGTCGGGCAGACATAGGACATATTTTTGAGACCCTTTATCCTTTTGGTGAGGAACTTTTTGGGGCCTTTCAGTTGCTGCAGGTGTAAGTGGTCAGATACATTCCGAATGGGGGACATTGGACTCAATCATTGGTCTGATGAGTGATGAGTGATGAGTACAGGGGGACGATGACTTCCCCTTGATCTAGATGTAGAACTCTTCATGATCAGGTGGGCAATGTAGAAGGTCTTCCTAACTACTTTGGCAACGTGAGTGTCAAATGAAAGGTTACTGTCAACCTGGGTCCCCAGATCCCTGATAACCCTCTTCTGTGCTTAGTGGAGTTTGCCACCTATATGGTAGCTAAGGGTAAATCCTTGTTTTTCCGGGAAGGGTATGACTATGCATTTTTTGGCGTTTAACTTTAGGCCATGGCTCTGCACCAGTTATCCACATATTTCTATAAGACCCTTCTGAAGGATATCTGTGTCAGATGTGTTCTCAACTATGGCGCCCAGTTTGCAGTCATCTGCAAATTTTATGAAGCATGTTTTTGATAATATGAATGTTCTTTCTATGCTGGTATGATAATGGAAGTTTATCTTAGGCCAGACTAACAGGATAGGGAAATATAAATACATATTCCTTAAGAAATAAAAATCTTAAAAAACATTTTCAAACATGGAGTGAAGGTCACTCCTAATCTGATAGATGTTGCTTGTTCTATCAGATTATCAATCAATCCAATAAGTAAATTAAACAATGTAAGCTTGAGCTCCAGTATAAATACAGGAGAAAAAAATAATATAGGTTAAATGAATTACAATTTTGATAGAAGAAATTGATTAAAATCCAATTTTCCTTATGCAGAAGCATAAAAAAGGGACTTGGGTATATAGCTTTATATACAATAATAAAATAACTATGTCAGATCATAAAGAAGGTAGAAAGCACAAACGGCCAGCAGCAAAGAGGAATCCAATCTCTTTTATTTGGTTTATAAAGCTGACCGGTTTCGGTCCTGAAGACCTTTATCAATGCAAACAACAACAAAAAATGCAATGATAGCTACCTTTTTAAAGAAATATCCCTTAATTGTTCCACCAATCAGAACAAAAAAGTTATCACTTAATAAAGTGCAATAAACACACCCGCAATAAAATGTGTATACAATACAGCCACATAAAGAATATATTCAATATGCCCACATATTTTTTAAATGCAGGATATATAGACTTATTTGACAACCAGAAAATAAAAAATATATATAAAAAGACTTGAAGTGGAAGAAAACAAAACTGGAAACTATAGCAAGCCCAATATAAAATACTATCTATACCAGTGACCTATGTTTGAACATACTAAACTAAATCTCCATACTATATTAAATATATACCTTCATAGGTGGTCATTGAGTCCAGGGGAAACAGACCCCCCCCCAAACGAATGATCCATGACCTTTCTTTTTTATTAAGGTATTCATGCAATTTGTGCTTGGAAAACTTTGAACCTACAACCTTGTCAATGATGGTGAAATGAATCCTAGCCATTTTTTGAACTAATGTATGTTTATATACGGCATTTGTAATAACCTTATATTTAATATTACTCAAATGTTCTGAAATCTGTAATTTGAAGGCCCTGGATGTTTGGCCTATGTAAAATGCAGAGCAGTGGCATTCTGCTAGATAAATCACCCAACTGCTACTGCAATTTGTAAAAGTCCAGATTTCAAAAACTTTTGTAGAATTTTTGGTAGAAAATTCCTTCGTTTTCAATACATACCTACAAAAAGTACAATGTTCACAGGGAAAACACCCATATACTCTAGTACCATCTAAAGTGCATTTGGGTTTTCATTTGAACAGATGAATGTCTCTTGTAGAAACTAAGATGTCCCCCTAAAGTAGTCCCTCTCCAATATGAGAAAGCACATCTGTTGTCCAATATCTTAGTCAAATGTTCATCAGAACGTAAAATGTCCCAGTGTTTTTGAACCAGCTCAGTAAGATATCTAGTATTTCTACCAAAAGTGGTAGTAAACCTAATTCTAGGTTTTTCCTGTGATTTCAAGCCTTGATAAGTGAGAAGTTCAACCCTGGACATCTGATCTACAATAGAACTAGTGTATGACAGATGTTTACTGGAATAGCCCCATTCCATAAATCTATGGGTTAGATCCTTATTGAAATGGACAAGATCTGTCTGATTAGAACATATTCTTTTAATCTTCATATATTGGGATTTTGGAATATTTTTCATAATATGTGTTAGATATTATGAATATAAGGCTGAAATTAATTCTGTTGTAAATATGCTGAAAGAAAAAGCTTGCTTAAATGCAGAAACAGAGTTTAGTAATATGTGATCAGCAGTCATACTAAATGACCATGGCTTGGAAAATAAGGAACCTGCTGAATGGACATTTTCCCTTACAGACTTAAAAACAGGATGTATGCAAGAGCAAAAATGTAAAATCTGCTTTTAAAGAATGGACAATAACACTGTGACAATGTGTTTCCTCAAAAATATGTTTTTCTGCATGGAAAACAGGACATGGCACAAGAACAGATGTTTTTATACAAAGATCCAAATAAAATACAGGATGTTCACACTGTCAGAAAAGCTGATCTCTTACAATGTGAGTTTAGTAATATGTGATCAGCAGTCATACTAAATGACCATGGCTTGGAAAATAAGGAACCTGCTGAATGGACATTTTTCCCTTACAGACTTAAAAACAGGATGTATGCAAGAGCAAAAATGTAAAATCTGCTTTTAAAGAATGGACAATAACACTGTGACAATGTGTTTCCTCAAAAATATGTTTGTCTGCATGGAAAACAGGACATGGCACAAGAACAGATGTTTTTATACAAAGATCCAAATAAAATACAGGATGTTCACACTGTCAGAAAAGCTGATCTCTTACAATGTGTTTCCTCAAAAACATGTTTTTCTGCATGGAAAACATGATATGCTTATCAGCATTGGCACAAGAACAGATATTCTTATACAAAGATCCAAATAGAATACAGGACAATTTGTTTCCTCAAAAACATGTTTTTCTGCATGGACAACAGGACACTGTTACAGGATGTTCACACTGTCAGAAAAGATGGTCTCTTACAAGACATTGTTAAACAAGGAAGCTTAGTATTGTTTCTACAGGATGAGCAATTCTCCAAAATAGAATATCAAGAGGAAATGTATATGTTTATGCATGACTAAAACTGTATATAAAGAGCTATATAAATCCAGTTATGTTAGAGGTATGGTAGGGACTCATTTGTCCTAAGGTAAATGTTATATCTCTCACATCATCTGTACTATATGAGAAGTAAAGTTGGAACAGTACTTTTAAGCTGCAACGTTGTTCCGTTTGGTTTATTATAAAAAGTTATTTGTTACTGCTCTCTAAAGTTGATGCTGCAAAGTATATTCTCTCATCAGTGTATATTCTACAAGTTTCTGTATGCAACAGACTGTGAATGCAAATATAACCAGACTTTGAATTTTAGCAGAATCCAGCCAGCAAGACTGAGTGTCTTAAGAACACTTCAAATCCATCACACCAAGCAGTAAGCAGCTCCATGTAATTTTTTCATATGACCTGAATGACAGCTGGATGCACACAATAATAAGTGGGAATGAAAGGCCTTTCTGTAAACTGTACTTGCTAAAGTGCCATCTTGTTGTTTGTTAATCAAAACATCCAAAAATGGAATAGACCTTCTATGGAAATTAACAGTAAAATGAATGCCCCATTTATTGTCATTTAAATAACTGACAAATTCTTGTAAATAAATTTCCAACTCATCCAGCAGTCATCCAGGTACCTATGCCAAATGTCCATTTCATCCATAAAAATGTTACGACTCCTATTATAGATCATATAATGTTCCAGGTAACCCATAAAAAGGTCTGCATAAATGGGGGCAAAGGCTGCCCCCATAGCAGTACCCTGGACCTGTAAATAAAATTTCCCATTGAAAAGAAAAACATTCTTCATTAGGACGTGCTCAACTAAACAAAGAAGAAAAGTGTTAAACCCAGGGCTATATAAATTTAGGTCAGTGAGCCAAAATTCAAGTGCTATAAGGCCAGCCAGTGAGGGATGCTAATATATAATGATGTTACATCCAAGGTGCACAATAGCCATTCATCCTCTACCTGAGAGTCAGCAATAATGTTAAGAAACTCTGTTGTATCTTTAATCCTAGCCCTAACTCCTATCAACAAAGGCTTAAGATATTTGGTAAGGTAAACAGAGATGGGTTCCATTAAGGAACCCCTACCTGACACAATGTGCCACCCCGGGGGATTATGAAGGCTCTTTTGCACCTTGGGAAGCAGATAAAGATGTTGAGAAGAGGGTCACTAACTTTAAGATGAAAACAAGTTTGTTCATCTTTGATGCCCTCACTCTTAGCCTTGTCCAGAAAATTATCAATTTCATTTTTGAAATGTGGAGTTGGATCAATAAACATATTTGTATAAAATCTGAAATCCTGAAGCTGTCTATTAGCCTCAATTTTATAATCAGACCAATTCATAACTACTATAGAACCCCCTTTATCTGCTTGAGTTATAACCAGATCTTTCCTACTTTTAAGTTTATAAAGGGCTTCCCGCTCGGCTTGATTTAAATTGTTGAAGAGCAAACCCTCACTGCTATGACCACCAAAATGTAGCTCTTTGAGTATACATTTCTGAAATATCTCAACATGTTTATTCATTGGTGGTACAAAACTGGATGCATGGAATTTAAAGCCCACCTCATTTTGGTTCTATGTGGTTTTCTGAATCTCTGAAAAAATATTTTAGGTTCAGAAGTCTACAAAAAGACAATAAATCTTGTGCAAAATCACTTTCTGAAACAAAAAAAACTTGGTATATAGTTCAATCCTTTATTTAGTACATCATAATCACTTACTGACAAAACAGCAGAAGAAATGTTTATGACATTGTTGGTTGTCTTTTCGGTTCCAAGAATTGCAACATGGTCTCTATTGTTAGACTGGGATTGAGTTCTGCGTTTGTGTTTTCTACACCCCCATTTTGTGTGCCCCTAAATGGATCTTATCCTTAGTTACCAAACCATCATTGGACATACACCATTTGTGCGCTGGTGATGTCTGAGAAACCTCATTTTCAGTATCGGTATGGGAGGATATCTCTTCTCCCGAACCATCACTTGTGGTCCTTTTTAAAATGGATTTTCTTTTTCTTTTTTGTCTAGGGGTTTGTTCCCTAACCTTAGAAAACTTTACATTTTTAGTCTGTTCAAAGGGATGACTCTGTTTGTAATCATACTGATCTCTATTAAATTTGTGAACTTTCCTAGCTATCAGCTCATTTTTAAATTGTAACAAGTCCCCACTCAGTTTCTTCAGACATTACTTATATTAGGATTTGTGTTCATGTTGTTTAGCATCAAGATACATTTTAGAAACTTCTATATTAAGAGATTCAATTCTACATTCATGAAAGGTACATAAATCCTTCACAAATTCCAATGAGGAATTTTGTTGAATGTTGGACCAGGTGGAAAGTAAAGCCTCATCACGTTGTCCCACCAAATGCTTCAACCTAATTCTCAGCCCCCTTGGGATAATGCCTTTTTTAATATAGGCTTTAAAGAGCCTTGCATGCCATACACTGGATCTAAGGGCCTTCATGTTTTTAAAAATAATGTCAAATTGTGAATAACTGTCATCTTGAGTTGGTTCATGACCATTTTTGGGTAAATTGGTTCCAACAGACTCAAAAATGCCAATATCGTCTTTATCTATCGATAGACCTTTTAAGATTATTATAAGATCCATGTTAGAATAAGAAACACCAACTTAATACAATAAGTAGGGCTTACAGGGAAAAGTATTGGCACTGTATAAACTATCACAGTTAACCTATACCTATGTGAACCCAACAATCAAAAATCCCACCAATAACTCCACCCCTGATTTGGAAAACTATTGATCCTCTGTATTTTGATATATTGATAGTTCCAAAACTAGTCAGCTATAAAAACCAATAGCAACAATACAGCCCATCATAATAACTCATTACCAATATTATGGTTATTAACTTGCTTGTTTGAACCAATAATCCAATTATAAAGAATGGCAATCATTAATATCACTGTAAGAACCAAAACATCAATGGTCCCCAGATTTTTTAACAAACTTGTCCAACAATACCTATGGATGAATACAACCCATAATTCCTGCCAACATATCTGTTAAGCAGAACTGCCCCTAAAAATGTCTATAAAATAGATCCACTAATTAACACAAACAAAACATTTTTCTTCAGAGACAGTCTTTTAAACTACACAGTTATTGAATATAACATTAGTGTCCAGTAGATGAGTCTACTGTTTAGATACAAACAAAATTATCACAAAACACTATAAAGTTGTTAAACTCAACAAAGCTCACTTAAGGACGGTATAAATTATTGTCTAAAGATGCCCATTGTAAAATGGCAACCAAAAAAATCATTCCTGAGCCCCAAAATTAGCTCGTATAATGAATTACTTACTAGTGGATCCACTAATGTAAGTACTGACAGCTCCCATAAGAAATATGGTCGGGAATGTCCAAAGACAAATGATTTAACACACTCGTTGTATTCAATCCAACCACTGTTAAAAAATAACAGCTAATAACCTCCATTAATAAATATATTGTTAACCCACAAACTGGAGACCACGAGAATAACAAACCAGTCTAACTCAAACCCAACAATAACCATCTCCCCTAAAAAAATATATATTATTAGCATGGGGAAAACATCCATGAATACAGTATTATAAATATCTACAATGGAAAATGGTGACCATTAATGTTTCTTATAGGAGTCCAAAATAAGAGCAAATAAAAGTTCACACCATACAAAGTTCCATTCACCAAATCACATAAACAGTAAAAAATGGCGCCCGTTAGTGTTCCTTGTAGCATAGGGTAAACATCCCCAAATACAATATAGAAAACACCTGTAGAAGAAAATGGCAACCGTTAATTTTTTTTTTTTTATATATTGGGCTTGCTATAGTTTCCAGTTTTGTTTTCTTCCTCTTCAAGTCTTTTTATATATATTTTTTATTTTTTGGTTGTCAAATAAGTCTATATATCCTGCATTTACATTTTTTTTATGTGGGCATTATTTATGTGGCTGTATTGTATACACATTTTATGGTGGGTGTTTTTATTACACTTTAAGTGATAACTTTTTGTTCTGATTGGTGGAACAATTAAGGGATATTTCTTTAAAAATGGTGTTATCCTTGCATTTTTTTTTGTTGTTTGCACTGATAAAGGTCATCAGGACCAAAACTGGTCTGCTTTATAAACCAAATAAAAAAGATTGCATTCCTCTTTGGAGCTGGCCATTTGTGCTTTCTACTGTGTTTAATTTTGGCCTTTGCACCCGCCGTCCATGCGTGGCTTTTCTTGACTTTTACATCATAAAGAAACCCATGAAAGGAGTTGTTACATACTATAAACAAGATTTAAGTCAAATAAAACATGCATATTAAACTATTAAATGTATCATGACATTGAGCCTTAGAATTAATTATTACTGAGAAATTATTAATATAAAATTTGATATGAGCTGTTAAACAGAAGAACTTTAACTGGATTTTATAAAAATTGATTTTAACATGTTTGAATTGTATTATAATAAGTTTCTCACTTCACTTCTGATTTTATGAATCAGATTTCAGTGAAATTTATTAATTAGAAACTTTTCTTTTCAGTATACTTCCCTGAGGATATATTAATAATTAACAAACAATAAAACTGTTGATGTAAAAATATGGTTATGAAAATTAGGTAATTACAACAGAAATGTCATAATATTCTTGCCATTTAGATAACAAAGAAAGATAACTTTCAGAAAGCAAATGAGTGGAATTCCAAGTGTAGAAAATCACCTATGAACCAGCTGAAATGGTTCTCTATCAATATAAGAAGTTCATTATGGAATTATATTACATCTATAGACTTCTATCTGATAAGATAGTTATCCGGTTTTGAAGGTATGATTGTTGTCACAGCAATTATAGATGGTTCATAGAATGATCATTGTACCTTTGTTTTATGTTGAATTAACACTTAAAGGTACTTTATATATCTGTTAAGCCTATAAGGAAGAAATAAACCAAACCTCTGCTGTCTTCTTTACCCCATCACATTTCTCATTTACCTTTTTACATTTGCCCAATTAGTCCTGATGACAACTTGAATGAATATCGGTAACTAAAATGTAATATAAATACATACTGGTTATCACCTTTATACCAGAGTGAATCATTCTGTCATCTTGTTTAGAAGTTGAAATTTTCACATGTAGTAAATGAAGAAATATAACCATGAATCCAAGTCATATAGAACGTTAATACATCACATAATATTCATTTCTACTTTTCTTTGCTTATCAAATAAAGCAGCAATATGAGAAACATTAATATGTAGAAGGACAAGATAAGATATCCTGTAATGTAACTAACTAATATAATAGTATCAAAATTAAATCATCATTAGTTCCATCTTAACACTTCTATTTGTTTAAAATGTCTTATAATATATGCACAAAAACAATTCAGATACATTTAACATACAACTATGATGTATTAAAATGATATGTTTAACAGCTTTAAATGAAACGTCCCATCCCTAGTATGATTTGCCCTTAACAACCATTAAAATAATTATATATATATACTAGCAAAATAACTTTAATACTTATAGGTTCATAGGTTCATAGGTTCATACTAGGCTATCTGCCCAAGGGCATTTATAAGCCTAGCCCAGAGTTTTGTGGCTTTCGCCACCCCTTTAGTTTGGAGGATACTATGCCCATTATTTTGCTGTGCCTCTGTCAAGCAGTGACACTGAGATAATCCCTGGGGTATATCTGCGATCTCCCATCCATTGGTCAAGATTTCTCTTGAACAAAGCCAGCAAGGTGCTCTGCCTCACATGTACCAGGATTTTGTTCCACAGCATAGGGAGTCTCTGGGTGATGAATCTGTCCCTCCAGCACGTCCTATTAATAACCGTGTCAAGGTTTAAGTCTCCCGCCCTTGTAGTTCTGAGGGATCTAGATTTTTTGAGGTGAAGCATGTTCATCAATTCTGGGTTGGACATGGCCTTGTATGTCAGGCACAGGTCACCTCTGAGCAGACGGTAAGCAACTGAATAGAGCTGGAGTTCCTTCAGTCGGGCAGCATAGGACATATTTTTGAGACCCTTTATCCTTTTGGTGAGGAACTTTTGGGGCCTTTCCAGTTGCTGCAGGTGTCGTGTCAGATACATTCCGAATGGGGCATTGGACTCAATCATTGGTCTGATGAGTGATGAGTGATGAGTACAGGGGGACGATGACTTCCCTTGATCTAGATGTGAATCCCTTCATGATCAGGTGGGCAATGTAGAAGGTCTTCCTAACTACTTTGGCAACGTGAGTGTCAAATGAAAGGTTACTGTCAACCTGGGTCCCCAGATCCCTGATAACCTCTTCTGTGCTTAGTGGGTTGCCACCTATATGGTAGCTAGGGGTAACCTTGTTTTTCCCGAAGGGTATGACTATGCATTTTTTGGCGTTTAACTTTAGGCCATGGCTCTGGCACCAGTTATCCATTTCTATAAGACCCTTCTGAAGGATATCTGTGTCAGATGTGTTCTCAACTATGGCGCCCAGTTTGCAGTCATCTGCAAATTTTGTCAGCCATAATCCTCCTGTGTTTGCTTGTACTTCTGAAGAGTAGATGCCAAACAGGAGTGGGCCCAGGACTGAGCCCTGTGGGACACCACTTGTGACAGGTTTTGAGTCTGACATGGTGCCAGCAACTCTGACGCTGTGGGTTCTGTCACTTAGCCAGTTTGCAACCCATCTTGTGACATATGGGTTTACATTTAAGCTGATGAGTTTTTCAATGATACCTGAGTGGGGTATTGTGTCGAAAGCCTTTGCCAGGTCGAGGCAGGCTGTGTGGACTGCCTTTCCCTCATCAATGGCCTTGGTGACTGTTTCGAAAAAGTCAACCAAGTTTAAAAGGCATGATCTGCCTTTGACAAAGCCAAACTGGGTCGTATCCAAAGTCTGCAAGTCCCCTATGTCTTTATTTATGAGTTCCATTATGATCCTCTCCATAGCTTTGCAGATCAGGCTTGTCAAGCTGATGGGATGGTAATTTCCAGGGTCGGTGGAGGCACCGCCTTTGTGAAGTGGGACCACAGTTGCCGTACGCCACTCCTTAGGCACGTATCCTGAGGTGAGGCTAAGATTAAACAGCTGCCCTAACTGCGGGTTTAATTCCTCATTAAGTTCGTGGAGCACACAACCGGGGACGCCATCTGGTCCCATGGATGCTGTGTTTTTTGCCTTGGAGAGAGCAGTTCTCACCTGAGCGTTAGAGATGTTTGGGGGGTTACAATCCTCTGGTATAGATATCTCACCTTTTGGGGGGGAGGGGGGGGAGTTTGCACTGAACCTGTCAGCCAGTATGTTGGCAATGTCTGTAGGTTCAGTAATTTTTACATCATTTTGAACTAATTCTGAGCATATCTGGGAGTTTCCTCCCAGATTTCTAACATAGCTAAAGAAGGCCTTATGATTGTCTTTTGAGTCCTTAGCGATTTTTCTCTCAAAATTTGCCTTGGATGATTTTATGAGAGCTCTTAGTTTTTTACTTATAATGATCAAAGGTGTTTTCCCTTTTAAGGATTTTGCCCTATCTTGTAGTAGCTTCCTCCTTTTGTTGTAGAGTTTGTTTATGGCTGGGGTCCACCAGACTGGACGCTTGTCTTTGGTGCAAAGAGTCTTTGTTTTGTTTGGGATTGCCTGATCCATACAGTCCTGTAGGTGCTGGTTGAAGGCATTTGTAAGTGATTCAGCAGCTTGAGTAATGGTTTCCGCAGGCTCGGGGGCCTTAAAAGAGACCACACCAGTCTTTAGAAGTGTGAAGTCGGCTTTTGAGAAGTTCTTCACTGTGGTCTTTTTTATCTCAGGTGGGGGCGGGATGTGGATTTCCAGTGAGATTAGTTTATGGTCTGATCTCACCAGTGAGGGGTATACTTCCGGTGTTGAACATTGTGACCCCATGTTCGTGATGATGAGATCTAGTATGTTATCTCCTCTTGTGGGAATGGTGACTAGTTGTTCCATGGCATTTGAGTTTATGAACTCTAGGAACCTTTGGGCTAGAGTGTTGGGGCTTGAGTAGTGATCCCAGTCTATATTTGGATAGTTGAAGTCACCTAGTATGATGGTGTTTGGAGATACATTTATCCCCTCCAGTGTTTTCAGGAAAGCTATGTGAGGTTCCTGAGATTGAGAGGGTGGCCTGTAACATGCTACAAATTGCAGAGCAGTCTTGCCTATGGTTTACTGCACCTGGATGGTCTCTGATGCATCGTGCGTTGCCACCAACCTTGAGGTGTGGGTGTCCTTGATGAATATAGACACGCCCCTCCCTTCTTGGTGTTGTCCGGATTTTGGGGCCGGAACGCATGATATGAGGTAAAACCTGATAGTGCCAGGGTGCTCTCTGGAGCCTTGAACCAGGTTTCAGTCACAACACAGACATCGATGTTCTCCATACTGAGAAGGGCCTCGAGTGCGTGCATCTTGAGGTTGAGACTTCTGGCATTGAGCAGCATTACCCTTAGTTTTTTTCCTTGTGTTCTAGGGTGGTAGGTTTAGAATTTGAGCCTTGCCTAAAAAAGGCACTATGGGAGTGGCAAGAGCCTTTGCCAATATCCAGAAGCCCAGGGGCGACAGGTGCAAGCCGTCCCTTGCGAAGCAGCGTGGCTTGTCCAGCATGTCATCCCAGGCAGACAGACATTGGATCCCCTTGGAATGACACCAGAGTTTAAGCCAATTATTAAAGCTGATCATCTTGTCTCTGTATTGTGGCATCATTCTTGGTGAAGGTAGGATACTGCTCAAGGTCAGGGTCATACCTGCCTGGGCTACATAATCAGAGAGCTCCTCTATGTCTCTTTTCATGTAGTCCAGGAGGTCTCAGGTCATTCACACCAGCGTGGACAATGACAGAGTCGTACTTGTACCTGCTGTTGAGAGACCTGAGTGCTTGCGTTATGTGGCGGATTCTAGCGCCTGACAGGCAGCTTACTGTGACCTTTTCCTTACTCAGTCTGGTGAGCGGGACGTCAGTGTGTCTGACTATGGAGTCACCATTGACGAGTGTGTCTGGCATTGTGTTTGGCCTTAAGGGCTGTGACTATTTGGCACACTGACTATGTGATCTATGTGTTGCATGTGTTGTGTCCTGAGGTGGCAGTTGTTTGGGTGTCTGCTTTGGTGGCCTCTGCTGTTTTGGTAGATTTTTGATCAGAGCCTCCGAGTATGTCTTTGCGTATTTATGTTTATGATTTGAAGTTGTGATAGTACTATGTGAGACTGGGTTTGTGGTGTGTGTGGTTACCTTCTCCTCCTGTCTGGTCTTGCCAGTCCTATGTTGAGAGAGCTCAGCCTCCAGTTTGGCTATATAGTTGCATCTCTCGCATGTATTTGTGTTTTGTGGAAGAAGGAGAGGGTTGTCCATGTACATGAGACAATTGTAACATTGCCTCAATATTCCCAGATTCACCAGCTGAGCAGGAGAGGACACTAGCAACTGATCCGTCGACATGCTAGAAGAAATAGACAAAGACTTTAAAAAGACTCTGGGGGATGTGGGTGATCGAAAAGGGGTTTTTGGCTGGTGGGGTACTATGTATAATAAAAGTGCTATCTCAAAGTAAAAAAAATACTTTAGGAGCAAGTGCTAGACTTTACAGATAAAGAATAGTCTAAACCCCTTTTCGATCACCCACATCCCCTGGAGTCTTTTTAAAGTCTTTGTCTATTCCTTCTAGCATGTCGACGGATCAGTTGCTAGTGTCCTCTCCTGCTCAGCTGGTGAATCTGGGAATATTGAGGCAATGTTACAATTGTCTCATGTACACGGACAACCCTCTCCTTCTTCCACAAAACACAAATACATGCGAGATGCAACTATATAGCCAAACTGAGGCTGAGCTCTCAACATAGGACTGGCAAGACCAGACAGGAGGAGAAGGCCAGTCTCACATAGTACTATCACAACTTCAAATCATAAACATAAATACGCAAAGACATACTCGGAGGCTCTGATCAAAAATCTACCAAAACAGCAGAGGCTACCAAAGCAGACACCCAAACAACTGCCCCCTCAGGACACAACACATGCAACACATAGATCACATAGTCAGTGTGCCAAACAGTCACAGCCCTTAAGGCCAAACACAATGCCAGACACACTCGTCATTGGTGATTCCATAGTCAGACACACTGACGTCCCGCTCACCAGATTGAGTAAGGAAAAGGTCACAGTAAGCTGCCTGTCAGGCGCTAGAATCTGCCACATAACGCAAGCACTCAGGTCTCTCAACAGCAGGTACAAGTACGACTCTGTCATTGTCCACGCTGGTGTGAACGACCTGAGACGTACCTCCTTGGACTACATGAAAAGAGACATAGAGGAGCTCTCTGATTATGTAGCCCAGGCAGGTATGACCCTGACCTTGAGCAGTATTAACTTGGTAACTTTGTTTCACCAGGTTTCCTCTTACTTTTCAATTTTCAATTTATGTTCATCAGGAAATCCCTATTTCACAGCATGTGAAAAGTAACATATTAACTTTTCTGCAGAAGAATTACATCATGGTTTTGTCTCTTTTTTTATCCGCAAAGGAGTTGTCTATAATAAATATTTCTGTTGTAATAAATGTCACTCCCAATGTGTTATATTTATAGGGTCATGTCTGCTTTAAACCCACATTAAAGTCTTACTTGAACCATGACAAGCAGACAGGAAAATACAGATGTCAAACAGAGTCAATTGCAACACTTCCATTTTAAATTACTTTCATTTGTTCAGCACAACAGAAAGTCTTGTGTGATAACTGGGAAGAAAGTTTATAGGAAAAGCAGTTACTAACAGAGTAACATCATTATAAACTGTATTATAATAAAGGACTACTTCATACAAATATAATGTAAGAAATAAGACAATGCACAAATCAGCACCAGCAGTACTGCTTTTTATTTCAGGTCAACTAAGGCAAGGACAGTATGATTTATACTATAAATAATTTTGTTTATTTACTTATTTATTTTGTGTCAGGGTTAACATGAGGCAATACTTCTTGCAGAGATGTTTAGCAGCTCATTAAAGTATTTGAAGAATCTTCAGACAAGTGTATTCAACAATCAAATACTTCCCCTTTAAAAGGTCAGTAGCACGGTTTGCGTATGTGCGTAACTGTATGATGCAAGGCGGCTTTGTTCTGTTTCGTTTAGTTTTCTGGACTAGAAAATGTGGTAATAAGAAATCAAATCAACTACAATGATTTTTAGATTAAAGATGGATTATAACTGTTGCATACGATGTAAGTATGGATTGGACTTTCGATTTGTTGCAGCAAGTGTTAAAAAATTAATTATGAAGGTTGAGCAGCTGTAAAAGAAATAAAGGAAGTGAAACTGTACTTTTTTTCTTACAATATGAGCGTGGTAAACCTAGTAATATTTAAGAAGCTAATGGAAGGATCACTGTTAACTAAAATGAGTACATGAAGCTCAAGTGTTTCTATGTGCTCAAGAAGTGAGAGAACAGTCTGTGTGAGTATTTTAACCAAAAGGACCATTAAAATAAAAAATGTAGTCATTTTTCCATTGTAAAATTAATGCTCACGACAACGAAGGTCATGAATCTTAAAAGAAACCAGAGAAAACATTTAAGTGAAAAATAGACACAATTAATTTAAAACACTGCTTCAGACATATTTGCAAATTCATATAATTTGAACAGTATATATATCAGATACATAGGTTCATAGGTTCATAGATTAGTACTAGGCTAACTGCCCTTGTGGGTCATTTTAAGCCTAGCCAATTACCCCTTGTAAGTATCAAACCCTGTGCTTTGTGTCTGTAAGCTAAGCACCTTAACCATTATACCAACCTCCCACCCAACCCTCCCTGTTCCTTTTCACTTTGAATTATAGTTTTCTGCTCATGATATGTATAAGAGCCTTAACTGTGTTGCTCTAAAATACCCCCTCAAAATGGGTAATTCTAATCCGCCTTGTTCTATTGGAAGAGTCATTTTATCCTACTTGACCTATTGCTGTCCTCCCTTCCCAGATAAAATCCTTCAACTCTTTTTTAACTGCTATCCACAGCTTCTCCTCTGGTTGATAAAAATATGCATGACCTGTGTACAAGACTAAAGGGACTAAAAACATTTTAATTGCTTCTATCTTAGTATCCATATCAATATAACAAAGCTTCCAGTCTCTCAATTTTTGTATTATCTTCTGTTTAGTCTCTTACTACATATCCTTAGCTGCCACAACAGAATCTTTTCTAATCCATACTCCAAAATACTTCATTTTATCATGTTCCCATAAATATGGATATTGTTGGACCAATCCGTGCATGGGTACATAATTTACAGCTATTGCCTTTGTTTTAGCTTCATCAGTGCTAGATTGGAGAAGTGAATAGAAAACTGCATATGAGACAAAACTTAACCACAGTAAACATAGCCCTCAATTCATATTAGTGATTTTGTTAATTAGATACAGTAAATAACTAAATGCAGATAGCAAGATGTCAGTAAATCATATGTTATGTTATATGGTAAAAGAAAAATCATATGAAATATATACTTTCTTTTTTTTTCCTCGCTCAGGAGATTAAAACTCAGAGTTTAGTAGATGCTTTAAGAGATTTAGGGGTAGTATGACTTTTTAATCTCAGTTTTCTGTTTCTTTTTCCCCGCTTCCAATCAGTTGTTTTTCTCAGGATATCATTTTAATGTGAAAGAACTTGCCCAGTCCATTTCTTCAGGAATGGAAATTATATTGTTGTTTTTAATGAATGAGATGGTTTCTTCAATAGTATTGAAAATTTTTATATCATTTGAGTGAAAAATTCTGATTTTTGCTAGATATATGAGATGGGTTTTAATTTTATTTTGTTTTAGTAATCTTACTAATGGGCCAGGTTTTCTTCCTCTGCTCTAGACCTCTTAAGGAGTAGTCTCTGTCAAATCTTATCTGGTGCTTCTTGTAGATTATTGGGTTTTTCCTCCAAGCTGATTTGAGAATAAGGTCTGTATCCAGGTATGATAAAAAATTAACAATTATGGACCTGGGAGATGCAGAAGCTGAAGAAGGTATAGGTTTCCCTATTGCTCTGTAGGCTCTCTCAATACCATTAGATAAGCATTCCTTTAAGTCAAGAATTTCTGGGAGCCAGTTGTTTAAGAATAAAATGATGTCCTCACCCTCAACCTTTTCAGGAAGACCAAACATTCTTATATTATTTCTTCTTTCTCTGTTTTCCAGATTATCGAGTTTGTTTGTTAAACAGTTGTTTTGTTGAGTAAGAAATTCAACCTGAGTCTCTTCTTCCCTGAGTTTTCCATCAATATCAGTAAGTGATGTTTCAATGTCTTATTTAAGTTGTTGTTGCTGAAGAATCTCCATTAGGATGTCAGTTTGATTTTGACAGTTCTCTTTGAGACTTTGAAGTTTGTCAGTAAATTTGTCCATTTTTAAGGAAAGATCTTGAAGAGTGGAAAACATCTGTTGCATATCCTTCTTCAACAGAGTGTCAGAATTCTTTATGTTGCTCATTTCCTCAGTGCTGTATTTTCTCCAGAATATTTTGACAGGAATTTTTTTAGATTAAAACTCCAAAGTTGGTGTATCTTTAGATTAGTAGTTTATTAACAATTTTATTTAGTTTTTGAAGAAATTAGATAATTGAATTTCCTGTTATTTGGTGTAATTTAAGGAGCTCAAAAAAGTGCTGCTATCAGTTGGCCATTCAGGCTCAGGTCTATATTAGATAAATGAAAGTTTATCTAATCGAACGCTCACGAGTGAAAATCCAGGAACTCGAAACTGCAATTTTGGGGGGCTGCACCCCCCACACCTCCCACTAAATATATATTCCAACTCTGAAGTCGCACTACAGTGAGGAAAGGGCAAATATTCCCATCCTTACTGTACCGCGATCTCACAATTGCGGTTTCGAGTTCCACAATTTTTGCTCATGTGAGCGTTCGATTAGATAAACTTTTGTTTATCTAAAATAGCCCCTGTCTCATTTATTCTGACAAACCAAGAGAAAGCACTCGGACAGCCGTTTACACCCCAGGACCTTTATTAACACAGCACAGCAACCAATAAAATAACGCTGATAATGAACAGTACATTTTTGTCCAAGACTTCTATCGAAGAGGTCTTGGACTAAATAGTACTGTTTGTTATCAGCATTATTTTACTGGTTGCTGTGCTGTGTTATTCTGACAATCTTTGTCCTTAAGAAACTAACATAGTATGGGAGAGATGTATATACATAACTTCATTGGAGTCTAAAATCTCACTTACTAACAAGGTTGTTAAGACACACTTTACATCCTTCACACATACAACTCATCACAAACAAAGACCTTCTTACACTAAGTCACTTAAACAAAACCTTAAACCTCAAAGACCTCCTAAGCCATCTAAAGGCAACACCTATCCTCAGCAGTCACTAAAGCATATACGAAAAACACTAAAACCACACACAGGCCTACACCCAATGGTTCCCACAGAACAGAGAATATAAGGCAAACAAACACTTTATCTAATACTCTTGTCATAGGGGATTCTGTAGTATGATGCAAAAGATGCCCCCTCACCAAGCTCGTCAAGAACATAACTGTTAGTTGCCTATCTGGTGCTAGGATCGTAACATCATGCTCACACTCAGGTCACTGCACCACATGTACTAATATGATGCTATCATAGCCCATATGGGTGTAAATAATCTAAGATGTGCCTCATTGCACTATATAAAGAGACATTATGACCTCCCTGAATACGTGCTGCAGACAGGTACTTGCCTTGCATGGAGCAGCAGTCCCCCATCACCTAGGATGATGCCACAGTATGAACAGGAAATGACTGATTTTAACAATTGGCTTAATTTCTAGTGTCACTCCAGGGGATCCAGTATCTATCAGCATGGGAAGACACGACTAACAGACCACATTGCTTTGCCCAAGGATGGTCTGCACATGTCCCTCCTGGGCTTTTGGATATCGGTTAGAACTTTATCCACCACTACTGGAGGCACTCAGCATCCAACCAAACACCCTATTCAAGGGAGACTTTAGCTACCCCTCAATAGACTGAGAAATGTACACTGCCTCTAACTCATAGCTACAATATTATCTTGACCTTGTCAACACAAACACCTTGGAATAGATGGTGTGCATTCCAACCAGGGGCTCAAACATACTTGACTTGGTACTCAACATGGGAGAGCATTGCACACCACACTGTCTCACGTCCTCATTGATGAGGTCAGATCACAAAGCTGTCTCCCTCAAAATAAAAATCAACCCGGAAAACCAAACTAAACCAATAGCAGGAACTATTCTAAGCTAACTACATCCTGTTCAGTGACAGTTTGTCAAAAATTCACACCTCCCACAAACTCCAACAACACAGCTGCCTATGCATAAGTATTCACAGAAACCCTGTACAAAGATGTAAATGGTAACATTGAGGTTGGCATACCAACAAGAAGTAAACCCACATTTATCTCCAAAAACAAACTCTACTGGTGGAATCCTAACCTTCACAGGGCATATAAACAAAAGAAAAAAGTCATTGTCAAAATCAAAAAAAGCAACTCTCACATAGACAAGAGCCCTATGATGCAACTAAACAAGAAATTGGGAGGACCAATAGGGTCAAACAAGGCCAATTATGAGGTCAGAATAACCTCTCAAACAATGTACAAACACAAAGCCTTCTTCAGCTATCTGAAGAACCTTTAAGATAGCACACAGCAGTGTGCAGAACTGGTGATAAATGATACAACCTTCATTGACCAGGCTGACATAGTAAATCTTATAGCTGATAAATTTAGTGCTAACGTCACACACACCTCACTCTTCCCTACTACTCCATGTGATATCGCTTCTAGCATATTCCCCCCAACTATCAACAGGGAGCAGGTCTTGGTGGCACTTGCCAAGGCCAGAACACTGCATCAATGGGCTCTGATAATGTCCCTAGTTGCCACCAAAATAGACTCAAACATGACCTGTCAGGATCTCTAGAAGCAATGTTCATCTACAGCCTCAAAACAGAGTATGTACCAAGTGAATGGATTGCCATAAAGGTCATCCCTCTCCACAAGGGTGGACAATCAACCAACCCTAGGAACTACAGACCCATCAGTCTGACAATCTAATATTTGCATATTAGATTGTCAGACTGATGGGTCTGTAGTTCCTAGGGTTAGTTCCATGGAATGAATTATCATGGAAATGATCAATAAGGATTCATAACCCACAGACACTCGATCCATCCCAGTCTGGCCTTGGTATGGGAAGGTCTTGCCTACTCAACCTGGCAGATGACTTCTATCGGGTTACCAAAACAATGGATGAGAGGAAAAAATGGTGCACACTGCACACTGTCTTGACCTGGCCAAGGCATTCAATCCAATACCCCACACAAGTATTGTTGACAAACTCTCAAAACTATGCATATATCCCTACATAACTCACTAGATTGCTGGATGGTTCACAGATAGGACCCAAGAAGAAGTCAGAACTTGCAAGGCCACTTCCCACAGAAGACCAGTCACCAGCAGAGTACACCAGGGCTCTGTGTTGGCTCACTCCTGTTTGGCATGTACTTCTCAGAAGTCAAGGCTAATGTTGAAGGCCTCTGGCTCACCAGTTTCACAAATAACTGTAAATTGGGAGCTATCATAGATTCCCCCCACAACACAAACATCCTACAAGAAGGTCTGAAACAAACAAATGATTGGTGCCAGAATTAAAATTAAATGCAAATAAATGCATTGTCATGCCCGCTTGGGAAGTCATCCATGCTAATTACTCCAATGCTAAAACATCCCTAAGAGCTGACCCAGTAGTTAAGTATTTGGGAATATATGTTGATAGCAATTTGGCCTTCAACCAACATGTAGTCAAGATAGTAAGAAAATCATTCTATGTCACCCACCTCATAAGCAAGGGTATGGCATACAGGTCAAAGGAAGTTACAGTACCACTCTACTCAGCCCTTATCAAACCCATCATCAAATGCAGTGCCCCTCTGGCATGTACCTAACCATGCACCTGCAACAGTTGGAATGCACTCAAAGGATTCTCACCAGGAGAATCCAGGGTATGAATACACTGTCCTACACAGATCACCTTAAGACCCTATCTCTTTACACAGTCTCCTACAGGTTACTGAGAGGTGATTTTTGCTTGACATATAAGGCATCCTCAGACCCTGCTTTGATCGACCTCTTTCACATCCACAAAACAAACAGCACAAGGAATACTAGAACCAAGGACTTGAATATTGCCTGCAACACAAATACAACATGCTGGAGAAAGTGATGTGTCTTAAAGGATCTTCACACTACAGAACAGGCTCCACATCCACGAAAAGTGGATTTTATCCCTAAACCTTTTCAAATAAAACCTTGATCATTGGATGTGAAATTTTAAATTCACTCCCAGCCTAACTCCCATGTCTCTGATGAACAGAGGCCCACACTAAGTTAACAAATCCCAAATTAACAACTCCCCAACATAACTCTCAGTTACCTCCTGCTAAAGTACCCCCACCATATAGGCCTCCAAAGTACTACAGGACAAAACTGGGTTGGGTTGCACAGCTAAGATTATAAAGACCCAGGTGGTCGATAGCCTAGTACAAACCTTTGATCCTATGGAAATGGTAATCTCCATGATTCTGATAATATGGTAGAAGTAAACTTGGTTATATAATAAGGCCAGTGGTAACATAATATACCCTCTACTAAAATCTTTCCCAATTCCACTAACATGTGAAAGTATTGCTGAACACTAATCCAGAGGCCATAAAGACTTAAAGATTTAAGACTTACTGCAATGGACCCACCACAAACTGAAACTGACCACCAGAATCCGCTTACTCACAAGCTTTTTACCTTTCGTTAACGATTGCTCCTTTTGTGCTGAAAATTTTTCTGTTGCTAATGTAAAATATTTACTTCTCCTGGAGAATTTCAGTATACTTTGTTTATTAAATCAATAATTAAGCATTAAAGTAAAGCTTGTAAAGTATATGGAGGCACAGCCAGCCTCCTACTTGATACCCTACTTTTCATACTGCTCTGTCAAGACACTATTTCTCCTCTCAGTAAAACTCTTTACAGCCAGCCCAGCCTACAGCCTCAGAAACCAAACTGTTGCTGGGCCTTCACTCTAAACCCCTATCACAAAACTGCATTGTGCAGATCATAGTTTCTCTGTTCTTATAGCTAAACTGTGGCACTCTCTCCCATATGACCTCACCTACCACAAGTTTAGGTCGGAATTCAAATCTTTCCTGACTGGTCAACACAAACGTAATTGCCAGGAAACTGGAGATATTTTTTCCCCTGAGAGTTAGCACCCCTTCCTTTCCAATTCCCTCCTATGCTATACTATTTCATTTAAGTCTGTGCCTTGCTAACCATTTACATTCAGACACTGTTTTTCCCACTACAGTGCTTTGTTAGACATCAGTAACACCATCTTGTAAAATCTCTTGCAACGTGTAGCCAACAATTGGCTAAGCTTCTGGTGTCATTCTGAGGGGATCCAGTATCTGTCTGTGTGGGATGACATGGTCGATAGACCACAATGCTTTGCCGCATATGGCCTGCACTTGTCACCCCTGGGATTCCGGATACTGGCTAAGGCTCTTGCTGCCCCTATAGTGCCTTTTTTAGGCAAGGTTCAAATAACAAATTCACCACCGTAACAGGAACAGGCAAGCAAAAACTGAGGGTAATGCTAATCAATACTAGAAGTCTAAATCTCAAAATGCACTCACTCCAGGCACTCCTTAAAATGAAGAACATTGATATTTGTGCAGTGACTGAGACCTGGTTCAAGGCTCCAGACAGCACCCCTGCACTACCAGGCTATAACTCATACCACACTTTTTGGCCATGTAACCTGGACCGAAACACCAAAGGTGGAGGTGTGTCCATATTTATTAAGGATATCCACACCTCCAGGCTAGTTGCTCAGCATAATGCATCCGAGGTTATCCAAGTGCAACTAACTCTGGGCAAAACTGCAATCCAAATTGTAGCTTGCTACAGATCCCCCACCATGCCCCAGGATTCCCACTCCTCTTTTCTTGATGTACTGAAAAATATTAGGGTTCAACCAAACACCCTAATAATGGGTGACTTCAACTACCCCACCATTAACTGGGAAAACTACTCATGTACCAACTCCTTAGCTCAACGCTTTTTGGAATTCATAAACTCCAATGCCCTGGATCAACTTATCCAAACTCCCACCAGGGGCAACAATATCCTAGACCTAGTCATTGCCAACATGAGTGACCAGTGTTCCACACCTGAAGTCAACTCCTCATTGGTCCGATCCGAGCATAAGCTAATCATCCTTTATATCCACATCCCGCCCCCACCCCCCATTAAGGAAACCATGGTAAAAAATTTCTCCAAAGCCAACTTCATGCTTCTTAAGTGGTGAAATTCATGACACCCACGCAGATGGACAATACAGTTACAACTGCTGAATCCTACACAAATGCACTTTATAAGCACTTACACGAGTGCATGGATCATGCTATCCTAAACAGAACCAAGTCTCTATCCTCCAAGAAAAGGAAGCCAATCTGGTGGTCCCCTGCTATAAATAAACTGTACAACAGAAGGAAGAAACTGTTGCAAAAGAGAGTAAAATCCCATGAGTGGAGGAGCTCCCTGGTCAGCCTCAGTAAGAAGCTGAGATCCCTTATAAGATCCTCCAAAGCTAGCTACGAAAACAAAATCACCACTAATTCTAGGGACAACCACAAAGCATTCTATAGCTATGTCAAGAATCTCGATGGTGACACCCAGATCTGCTCTGAGTTACAGCACAAAGGCACAAAAATTACAGAACCAACTGATATTGCCAACATCCTGGCAGATAGGTTCAGTGCTAATTTTACCCCACCCCCTAAAGGGCCCATATCTATACAAGAAGAATGCAGAGTCCCTGTAATCACAACTACACAGGTAAAAGCTGCACTCTCTAAAATCAAAAACACAGCATCCATGGGACCGGACAACATCCCAGGCAGCGTTTTACATGAACTTCAGAATGAACTGGCTCCCCACTTAAGCACCATGTTCAATAATAGCCTCGCATCAGGCTTTGTGCCCACTGAATGGTACACAGCAACAGTTATACCACTCCACAAAGGGGGACCCACCACTGATCCCAGGAACTATCGACCTATTAGCCTAACGAGCCTGGTCTGCAAGGCCATGGAACTTATAAACAAAGACATTGGTAACCTCCAAACTCTGGATCCCATCCAGTTCAGGTTTGTGAAAGGCAGATCATGCCTCCTGAACCTGATCGACTTCTTTGAGACAGTCACCAAAGCCGTAGATGAGGGTAAGGTGGTTCACACAGCCTATCTTGACCTCGCCAAGGCTTTCGACACCATCCCCCATTCTGGAATTATAGCTAAACTCACTAAACTAGGTGTAAATCCCTACGTCACAAGATGGGTTGCCAACTGGCTCACTGACAGAACCCACACTGTAAAAGTTGCAGACTCCAAATCTGTCCTCAAACAGTGACAAGTGGAGTACCACAGGGTTCTGTCCTGGGACCTCTCCTGTTTGGTATCTACTTATCTAAAGTACAGGCTAACACAGAAGGCCTCTGGCTAACGAAGTTCACAGATGACTGCAAACTAGGAGCCATAGTCAAGTCCCCAAATGATGTGGACATCCTACAGAAGTGCCTCGCTGAGACAGATGCCTGGTGTCAGAGCCATGGCCTCAAGCTCAATGCCAAAAAATGCAGTGTCATCCCCTTTAGTAAAAACTCTGTACCCATGAACTACCACATAGGCAGCAATCTACTTAACACCGAATGTGTGATAAGAGACCTTGGGACCCAGCTGGACAGTAGTCTCTCCTTTGATAGTCACATGGCCACAGTAGTCAGGAAGTCCTTCTATGTAGCACACCTCATCATAAAAGGGTTCTCATCCAGGAAAATAGAGGTCATTGTTCCCCTGTACTCGACACTCATTAGACCCATTATAGAGTACAACGCCCCTTTTTTAATGTACCTCACAAGATATCTGTAGTGGCTGGAAATGCCACAGAAGTACCTCACAAAGAGGATTACTGGCCTCAAACAAATGCCCTACACTGACCGCCTCAAAAAACTCCAGCTTTACCCCATAGCATATCACCTACTCCGAGGTGATCTCTGCCTAACATACAACGCTATGTCAAGCCCAGAGCTGCTGGACATGCTACAACTAAAGAAATCCCAATCCCTCCAAGCTACATGCTCTAGGGACCTAAACCGTGTCACCATTCCTGTCCCAGAGACTTCCCCTACTCTGGAACAGGCTACCCATCTATGTCAAACAAAGTTCTTCATTAGCACTCTTCAAGAAAAATCTTGATGAGTGGATGGGAAATAGGAAATACACCCCGAGGATCACTTCTTTGTCTGTGCTTGACAGTGGCACAGGAAAATAACTTTCTTGGGTGGTGTAAGCCAGGGAATCTTGTTGGCTAGGCTTACGTAGGCCCTTGGGCCGATAGCCTAGTACCTACCTATGAACTAGCCATCTTTTCCTGCACCTGTCAACTTCTTTATAGATATTTTACATTTCTTTTGCATTCATGCCCACATATTATTTTATTGTTTGTTGTTTCAATGTGATTGTAACCCAGGTTGAGCCAAAAATTGGTCATTTTGTGATCAATGTTCTACCACTGTAATTAAAATATAAATAAAATTACAGAATGATGCAGTTTCTGATGTGAAGTTTAACAAGCCATCAGTTTCACAACTGACAAAAATACTAAAGGAAAATGTTTTAGGTAGAGCTGGGTTATTTGAATTACATCAGACCAAACTCTTGCATACAGGTGCAGTTGTGAAATAGGAATACTTACTGCAGCATTGATTTATGAAAGATGGTTAACACTGTTTGTGTATGTGGTATGTGTTCATATGCAAGTGTGTGTGTGTGTGTGTGTGTGTGTGTGTGTGTGTGTGTGTGTGTGTGTGTGTGTGTGTGTGTGTATGTATATGTAATGTGTGCCTCTGTGTGTGCCTGTGTAGGTCTGCATGTGTCTGTGTGTGTACGCATGTAATGTATATGCGTGTGCATGTGTGTATATATGTGTATGTGTGTATAAAGAACTCCAGCTGTGGGATTATACTGATAGTAAGAAATGGTTAGACATAGGTAGTGTCCACTTACAGTTTACTTTTTGTCCATTTTACAAGTGATTTTTTTTATATCCTGTGGAATATACTATCTGCATGTTGAGTGGCAAAGTATCCCAACCCCAAGTGTACTTGGGGCCAACAACATGCAGCTCCAAAGGAAACAATTCAGAGGCAATACAAGCATACAGGGCAAATTGGTTAGTTGAAAACAGTTTGTAGAAGATAAAGTAATTAAATTAATCATCAAAATGATTTTTATACTCTTCTTTATCCATGAAAATCTTTATTCCAACAGAGAAGACATCCAGGTTGGAACACAATGAATGTTTTGGCTAGACTGCATGGGCTTCCTCAATTCTACAGAAACGTTTCTGAACCATAACACACAGAAAGCAGCCACATTAAGTGGCAACATATTATAATCTGATATTTTTAGAGTTTCACAGGAAAAGGGAATACTTGTAAGATCAACAGATCCTTATCTGATTTTTTGTGACTTTTTGCCCTCACAGAAATCTTTGATCTGTAGATCTGAGGAAGCCCATGTAATCTGGCTCTCTGCATCACTGTGTGCCAACCTGGATGTCTTTTCTGTTGGAATACAGTTTTTTGTGGATCAAGAGGTGGGAGGATGGCATAATGGTTAAGGTGTTTACCTTGTAGACACAAGGTGCAGGGTTTGATTCTCACATGGGGTAATTGGCTAGGCTTAAAATGGCCCACAAGGGTAGTTAGCCTAGTACTAACCTAAGAAAAAACAAGACTGTGGAAATAATTTTCAAAAAAAAAAAAAAACGGATGTTACAATCTTTTCTCAAGGGAGTAATTTGTTTGATATGAATGTATTGCCTTTGAATTAAGTTTCTTTTTGAGCTGTATTTCTATCCTATATGACAAGTGCTATTTTAGTATAATGTGCCTTTCTACATTAAAATGTTTGTTGTGGAATGTGATAGCTTCAACAACCATCAAAACCCATTATAACCAGCACTGTTAGAATAACCTCTGCCTGGCAGCATACAGACCTAGTGTAGAAACACAAATGGCGTTCCACAGCTGAATACTAAAAGCCATCACAAAACAGAGACACAATGGTAATCACACACAAGCAGTGACATTTAAGAGGCATATGGCTGTAAAAGCTTATTTTTGTTAGGCTAAATCAATTTACATAAACAAGGCTCAGCAACCAACAGACAACGCAGATGAGTATGAAGGAGAATCCCCCAGTGTTTCACAGCTCTCTCCAGCTTTCTTACTGTTCAGGAGTAATTACGCTAACAGCAGAGGACAGAATGTGTTTATGCCAAATTCAACAAGCATCAGCGGCTAGAAAAATTAAGCCCACACTGTGAAAACATTGAAGGCTTCTCAAGATTGCCAAGCAACCTGTCTATTGAAACAGCATATTTATGGCAGTGTGTGAAATCACTGATGCAGAACGGCCTGGCGGTTACATCTAAATGAAAATCAGTACTTCATAAGTATAGTTGCAATTAATGCCTAGTGTCCCACTAGGAATATGGAGGGTTCCAGCATATCTCAAGCAATTATTAAACTACAACACCTAGGTACAATATGCACCTCTCAGCTGCAGAGGAAATATTCTGAGAAGCACTAGTCTAGAGAGAATCAATATTTTCTTAAGCACATTAGTGTACAGTGACATACAATTACAGACTGAAAGTGTTTACGTGAAGGGACTCACCTCTATAGTTCGCTTATTCATCTACTGATCCCATTATAACAAGTGGAGTAGACATATTCACAGACACTCCGGTAATATCGGTTCATCCCATCTACTACCATTTGCTTTGTCATTTATAACTTCGGACGTAGGATGGTCCATAGACTCTTCAACAATCTCCAAGAACCACAAGAGCAATGAAACATACAATTATACAATGTGTGTATGTACACACACACACACACACACACACACACACACACACATTTTAGTGTAGCCGATCAAGCAGTACATTTTTGTGAGGCTTGAAGAATACCAGAGTATCTTGATAAAACCTGCACATAATCAGTGAGAACATGACAGTAAGAGGTCAGAACTGAACAAACAATGCAATAGTGAGATAGATCTTCCCACAGAATGACCATGCTGCCTATAGATCGCATCAGTGTTCATACTGGTTTACTCCATCACTTTTATTACTCTGATTGCCGGTCTGGCATCTCTGTCACAGCGAGTAAGTGTATGTAAAACCCTAATGTATGGTTTGCTACTTTCTTTTTATATGGAGACTCAATTACTATCATTATTAATGTTTGCTGTTTTTGAACTTCAGCCTTCTAAAGGAATCTGTTAATATAGTGTATTGTCTTTCCATAATGCGCATTTCTGATGTGTTTGGTTTTCTAGATGAATTACTGTTTGCACTAATGTTTACTCGATGTGAGCCTTTAAAAATAAATATATATATATATATATATATATATATATATATATATATATATATATATATGTCTCATGGCTGAAAATGGGCTTTATGAGACAGTCCCTTCTGAAATGGGTCCATTTGGGTCAGTGCTCTATCCTAGTTAACAAATTCAAAATAAAATAATATAAACATTCTAAATTAAATACAGTGGATGGAGGAGTTATAATCCTCATATTTTAAGGCCATGACGTTTCCAAATGGATACATAGTACACAATGTTTTAATCAATGTGGACAGCTTAGTTGCCTGCTGCTAATGTACTTTGTGGTCAGGCAGAAGTGTGCTGTTCAAGGGGTTTAATAGATAGGTAAACCATGCGTACAGTCCTGAGACCACAATAGCAATTGGATTACTTTTCTGCCTGCTTGCAACATTAATAAGGGCTGATGTGAGAACCCTCTTTAAAGGAAATATTACAAAATGGCTGCACTGTTCATGACGCTATCATTATGGCAGGTTAGGCTGAAATCTCAGCTGCACGCTTTTAATACTTAATTCAATGGAAGCTTTAAGGCAGCATTCACCAGTCAACAGGAGCCCATGAGCCTGTACATTGTAAAGTTTACTATTCAGAAGACAAAAATCAAGCAACAACTTAGTATTGCAATTAATGGCATTTTGTTTTAAATCAAGAGGCTACAAAAGGACAAAAGTGCATTAGCACACTGGGTTGTCATTTACTAAACTGTTGACATCAGCAAGTTCTGCAGGTAAAGTGAAGGATTCTGACAGCCATCAACCATTACAGGAAAGAAGTCAGGGAATGTGAGAAAAGATGGGTGCTAAGCCACCTGAGTGAGAGATCAGAAAACATACGTCTTGAATGACATGTAGGGGATCTTGATACGTCTTGAATGACATGTAGGGGATATTGAATTACATGTAGGGGGTATGAGTGCTGCTGGTATGATTTCTTGGGAGGTTAAGGATAGGGAATTTATGTACATGTGCCTTTTATATACTTGTGTACTTTAGTGTAACATTTTGAGGTGTTTCTAGTATATGGAAGCCGATATAAAAACAATGCAGACTATCTCAAAGCCTTGCCCCTCTTCATGGTGTCATACAAGCTACTGAGGGGAGATCTCTGCCTCTGTACAGAGTCTCAGCAGATTCGCTCCTTTCAGACCTACCAAACATGTACACGTCCATTATGGACTTGCACACTCAAGTAGCTAAATATCCTTATAATTCATGTTTAGTATTTAGTTACATATCTTCCAGCATTTTATTATTGGTTATAAACAACACAGTTATATAAATTAAATATAAGGTAACTGTATTAAACAGTAAATTATTATAATCTGCTTTTTAATTAGCTTCACAGGAAAAGGGAAGACTACAAAGATTAACAGTCCCATGTCTAATTTTTTGCGTCTTTTTTGTCCCATTGCATCCTGACCATCAGATCACCTCTGTCAATCAGTCCATTTGTTCCAGTCAAGCAACAGCGGACAAACAGGTGTCATAATCTAGGAGGGATTTCTAGTTATATCCTTGTTCCTATCCACATGCAGACCTGGTAAGGTGCTGTGGAGGGTCATGGAATGATATGTTCATGAAAACCACCTCCCTCACTTTGGCAATGTCAGTTTCCTTCAAGGAGAATTAGCCCTGCCCTCATAACATGAGCAGTGGCCTCTCCAGTCTTCACCACAAAGATGGTATCACTGCGTGCCTCCAGCTGTGTGCAGGTCTCTTCCTCCAACTTCCAGGCCAGTAAAGCAGCCCATATATTTTCACTCTGCCTCCTCACATTCTCCTCTTCTCTTCTTTAAACTCTTGTCCATAACCAAGTACTCTAGCCTTGACCCTTTTCCTTAGTTTATGTATGCCCCAGTTTACATAAAGTTCACCAACTCATCTTGGACCATTCCCCAGTTCATCAAAATCCAAGTCCCTGAAATCCCACACCATCATATTTCCCTTGGGGTTCTTACCCATATACCCCTACTCTAATCCATATAATGGCATAATGACTGTCAGTCAGTAGCTTCTAGAACTGAATATTCTTATTCCAGCACCTTGATCAAGACCACATCAAGAATATAATCCTTTTTTAAACAGTCCTACACCAGCAGACTGAACTTCTCTTGGCCCAGAACCATAATGAGCTCCCAATACCACTCTACATTATAGTTGCTTGATGGCAAACAACTAAGAGACTATATAATCTGCTCTTTAAGTGCATTCAACATATTGCCTCCTCTCTGTCCATACTTTCCTTCTAAAATCTAACCCATGTCATATTAAAGTTCTATATGGATTCCTTCTATACCACCCACTGCATGTTCATATTGTTGTCTACGACCTTATCACTGAAGAAATACCTTCAGAGCTCCATGAAGTAATTAGTTACTACAGTCTAATGCCTGTGCCTTTGCCTTTCCCCATGTCTTCCTGTACAGGAAGACCCTTTCACATCTCACTAACTTGAACTTGTACAATAATGTCCCACACCCATTTCTTCTGACATCAAGTAAGTAGGGTTTGATGTCCCTTAGTCTCTATACCTACCTATTCCCTCTATGCAATGGATCTTTGAGATGGCTTTCATTTGGATTTCTTTCAGAAGCTGGATGGCCCTTTCCTTGTAAGGCCTACAGATTTAGGAGGATTCTTGGAGGCAGCATATCTGGTCCTTGTGAGGCATCACTTCAAAGAGCAGCCAAGTGTCATCTCTGCCTCCTTCCTCTCTATTCTGTTGTCTGACTTCTACTCTAATTTTTCTGCCCTATGTCCCTCCCAGCATGGTACTTACTATCCCTGGACTTTTCTTTGTAAAGACTGAAGCAGAGAGTTCTCATTCAGTACATCTGCTTCTTTACAGTGTTCTGTGATCTTCCCATCACCACTCAGCATAGCAAGTTCTGTCCTTCTTATGATGCATCCAAAAAGAAAAAAAAACATTGTTTCACTTCTTAATCCCCTCTGAGAAATCCCTTTCAGCATTCTAACCTAGAGATCAGAATTTTCAAGCCTACGTCTGAATATTCAGATTTTCCATAATAAAAGTTTCCTTCTGCCCATCTCCTTTATATTCCCTATTTTGTCATCCAACTCTTGCTACGTCAGGGGGGAATACACTAGTTTCACACTAGCACCCTCTCCCATTCATCCATCTTAACTGGCAAGGCACTCACCCTAGAACATGAATCTTTTCACTCCCTCAACTCCTTCATGGGTAGGTGTTCCCTCTCTTCTCTGACTCTGCATTCAATGGTCTACTCACCTCCAAGCTCCATCTCTTCTGATTCCTGAAAGATCTATACCCTAGCAGCTTCATGTCTCCAATCTCTACTAGCCCATGTTGTGTGACAAAAAGAAATGCTTAACTTTGTGTCCCTGCATCTCTGCTTGCAGCTTTCCCATCATCCTTTGTGGAATTCTCACACACTATGCAGTAATACTACCAAGTCACAAATGTTTCTTCTTCTGCTATATTCTGTGTCCAATTTCTCCCTCTTCTACTGGCTGATTAACTCCCCTATTCAGCCTCTGTGATACCCCTTCACCACTTCCATCTTCCTTGAGATATGCCCATTTAGATGCTCCTTTCCAGCCTAGTGCTGAGCACGTCTCACTCTTCTGGGTTAACCAGGAGCCTATCCTTGATATAGCATAAATTTCACTGTCGTCTCACCCTATCTTCCTACTATTCCTAGGCCTATCTCCCTGTGCATTGTCATAACCGGTGAGAACTCTGCAATTAGTCATCCTAGAAGCAATGATAGGCATAGGTGGTACTGAGATACGATACAAGCCTAGCTAGTTTTAATAAAATTTACAAGCAAAAAAGCTTAGTTTTAAAGTGTAACTACCTTTACTTTGCTAGACTGCTAGCAGTTAACTACATTTGACAGGGACTTTACAAGGTTACAGCATTTCATTTATTTATTTATTTACATTTGTTGACCAGGAGAGTCCGGCTGGACTCAGGTCTGTTTTCAGCAGAGGTCTGGGGAGAAAAGCTCCACATTAAGTATTACTTACATTATACAGTTAAAAAACATAGCATTTAAAATATAGACATTAGTCCAGCTGAGGACGTAACACAAGAATAAAACATAGATGTAAAACAGCTGTAGAACATAGTACAATTTTAAAATATGGTGACATATACTAAACATGGTTACAAATGTAGTTGAGAGTCATCAGTGAACAATTGATGCAATCTGTTTTTGAGTTACAAAACAGCCATTAGCAGTTGTTGCTACAAGAAGTTAGTACTATGTGGTAGGTAGCTGGGAACATGAGCAGCCAAGCTTGCTAAGAATAGGTTGTTGATAGGGGGCTGAGAGAGGTAGTGGGTGGGTGGAGTGGATGGTATTAGAGGGGGGGGGTTGCAAGGGCATATCTGGCAAGTTTTTAAATGTGATTTTAGTAAGGATTTGAAGTGAGTGCAAGAAGTTACAGAGGTAACTGAGGATGTGAGGGTGTTCCAGAGTTTGGCTATAGTGCAGGAGAATAATGCTTCTCCAGCAGAGTTAATGGCTCTTGTGACCTGTAGGAGGTTTTTGTGGCTGGATCTTAGTGGTCTCATGGTTATGTAGGGTTGGAGAAGATTCTGAAGAGATGGGACTTTTAGTGGTTGGTTTATTAATTTGTGGGCGAGTGTGAGTTGGTACCATTGAAGAAGGTGGGGGAGCTCTAGCCAGCCCAGTTCTGCTAGTGAGAGACAGTGGTGAGTACAATAGGAAGCCCCTGTGGCAAATTTGGCAATTTTGTTGTAGCAGGTTTCAAGCTTATTTAGGTCACATTGTCTATGGTTAGTAAATATTGGAGAGGCATAGAGTAGAGATAAGATGAGAATTTGCTACCAAAATTTTAGCTGCTTTGGTACGTAGTCACTGATTTCTATATAATGCTCCTAGTTTTTTGTGCACTTTTTTAATGGTCATGGAAATGTGAATGTCAAAGTTCAGTTTATTGTCTGTTTCTACTCCTAGTAATTTGGTGTGTTCTGTAGGATGGATGGTATTGTCTTTTGCTGTGATGTTACAGTGAGAGCTGCCTAGGGTAAGTTTGGTGGTTTGGAAGATTAGTAATTTTGTTTTGTTTGGGTTGAGTATTAGTTGGCCATTGGATAACCATGTTTCAATAGAGGAAAATGCTTCCTGTGTGGCTTTTTGCAGTTCAAGTAGGGAGTGGGCTGTGCAGATGATGGTTGAGTCATATGCGTATTGTATGAGTGTGCCATGTGTTGCAGCTGAGGCTAGATTATTGGTGAAAATAGACAAGAGTAGGGGTCCCAGGATGGACCCTTGGGGAACCCCTATGGAGACTGGTAGTTGGGGGGGATAGGTCGTCCTGCAAAACAACTGCTTGCTGGCAGTCAGATAGGTAACTCTGAAACCAGTTGATGACTGGTTGACAAAAGGACAGGTTATTGAGACGAGAGATGAGTTGTTTGTGTGGGACCATGTCAAAAGCTTTAGAGAGGTCTAGGAAGGTAGCTGAGGAAAGATAACCTGCATTTTTATTTTGTAGGACAGAGTTAGAGAAAGAGAGTAAGGCGGTGGTGGTGCTATGGTTAGGTCCGTACTGGAGAGGATGTTGTTAGCAAGGAGGTGATCTGAGACTTGAGAATGAATGCATCTCTCTAGTATTTTGAAGAGTGGCAAGAGAATAGCTATGTGGCGGTAATTGGTTAGATCTGTGGAGGGGCCTCCTTTGTGTAGGAGAATTATGTGTGAGACTTTCCATAGTGTGGGAACATAACTTTCTGACAGACATCTGTTAATTATGTGTGAGACTTTCCATAGTGTGGGAACATAACTTCCTGACAGAGATCTGTTAATTATGTGTGAGACTTTCCATAGTGTGGGAACATAACTTTCTGACAGAGATCTGTTAATTATGTGTGAGACTTTCCATAGTGTGGGAACATAACTTCCTGACAGAGATCTGTTAATTATGTGTGAGACTTTCCATAGTGTGGGAACATAACTTTCTGACAGAGATCTGTTAATTATGTGTGAGACTTTCCATAGTGTTGGAACATAACTTCCTGACAGAGATCTGATAATTATGTGTGAGACTTTCCATAGTGTGGGAACTTAACTTCCTGACAGAGATCTGTTAATTATGTGTGAGACTTTCCACAGTGTGGGAACATAACTTTCTGACAGAGATCTGTTAATTATGTGTGAGACTTTCCATAGTGTGGGAACATAACTTTCTGACAGAGATCTGTTAATTATGTGTGAGACTTTCCATAGTGTGGGAACATAACTTTCTGACAGAGATCTGTTAATTATATGTGAGACTTTCCATAGTGTGGGAACATAACTTTCTGACAGAGATCTGTTAATTATGTGTGAGACTTTCCATAGTGTGGGAACATAACTTTCTGACAGAGATCTGTTAATTATGTTTGAGACTTATACTAGTGTGGGAACATAACTTTCAGACAGAGATCTGTTAATTATGAGTGAGACTTTCCATAGTGTGGGAACATAACTTTCTGACAGAGATCTGTTAATTATGTGTGAGACTTTCCATAGTGTGGGAACATAACTTTCAGACAGAGATCTGTCAATCAAGAGTGATACTGGGTAGGCCAGAGCGTCAGCTGCAAGGTGAAGGTATTCACTTGGGAGGTTGTCTGCAGCTAATCTGGTGGATTTAAGTTTAGTTAATAGTTGTTTTATTCTGGAGGTAGGAACAGGAGAGAAAGAGAAGCTAGTGGGGCGATTGCTAGTTGTAGTTGATCGTGTGGGTTTATGGGGGGGTGTTGTCTAGCTAGTGATAGCACGATTTGTGTGAAGTGATTGTTGAAAGAGGTAGCAATATTTTCGAAGGAGTGAGTTGTTAGGAGTGGGTGTACTTACTTTACCTGGGTGGAGGATGGAGTTCATTGAGGACCAGAATTGTTTGGGGTTATGTTGGGAGGAGGTAAGGGCAGACTGATAGTATTGGATTTTGTCCTGTTTTATAAGCTTTTTGGTTCTATTGCATAGTTCTAGGAATTTTTGCCTAGTAGAGGGGTTTTTGGTTTTTGCGCCAGTTGTCCAAGGCTTTATCTCTGTTTTTCATTTCAGACTTAAGTGTTTTTTGTAGCCATGGGGGTGGTTGGGCTCTAGTTTGAGAATGTCTTATGGGGGCGTGGTAATTAAGGATGCTTAGGAATGTTTTATTAAAGTAGTCAACTGCATCATCTAGTTTGAGGTATTTTAGAGGTTGCCAGTTACTGTCTTTTAGGGATGAGCTGAATGAGAGAGGGTTGAAGTTATTTTTTTGTGTATTTGATGGTAGATGATGGGTTTCACTTTATAAAGGTGTTTTCTTAGTAGGAAGGTTGGGGAGTGATCACTGAGGCTGTCAGATAGGCAGCCTGCTATATATGACTGGGGGCTCTTATTGACTAGTATCCAATCAAGGGTAGTGTGTTTGCTGGAGTTTTTATTTATCCTAGTAGGTGACTGGACTAGTTGGGTGAAGCCATGAAGGTTTACATGATGGGTTGGGTGGTTGCTAGAACAGGATTGCCAGTCAGTGTTGAAGTCTCCTAGAATTAAAGTTTCTTGGGGTAGGTGGTGGGTAGTCCAGCTAAGGAGGTTTTCAAGTGGAGGGATGTTTTAGCCAGGTGAGAAGTAGCAGTCTATTATGTTTAGGGTTTTATTTTGGTATATTTTAAGGTTGGTATATATTATTTCTTCCTTACCGATTTGGGGAGCTGCTAAATGTAAGATCTGGATGTCTAGATGCTGTTTAAATATTATAGCTATACCACCTCCTTTTTTGTTTAGTTGGTCTACTCTTAGTATATTGTAACTGGTAGGGAGGATTTGCTCATTAGTAATGTGTGGTTTTTAACCATGTTTCTGTAAGGATCACTACATCAGGGGAGTAGAAGTCTATGGTGGCATGGAATTCATACACCTTGTTGTATATACTTCTAATATTTAGGCTTATCAGAAGGCAGTCGGTTGGCTTTCTATTGGCTGTGATTTGGGAGAAGATGTGGTTTGTAGTCTGATTATGAGGGGAGGGGTTGGAGACTGAGGGGGCCAGGATTGGGATGGATGTCTCCACTGAGTGCTAGGCTGGATATGGATGAGATTATTAGTTTTATCAATTTCTGTATATGCTTGCTTATAAGTGATTGATAATTGATTGTGTTCTGTGGGTAACAGGTATGGTGGTAGGGTTATGTTTTTAGTTTATGTATTGTGGTCTGTAGTCTATATAGAGGGTGTATCAGAAAGGTTGTTGACTTGATGGGAGAGTAGTAGAGTAGAGGTGGGATATAAGTGGTGGTGTGTGTGGTGGTACAGTGGTAGTGGTCGAGTACAGGAATGGTGGAGGTTTAATAAGATGTGATATATGCAAGGAGTGTGCATGCAGTGAGTCTAGGTATGGTGTGCTTGTACATATTAGCTGAGAAGGATGGATAGTAGTGAGAAGCTGAAGGAGGAAGTATAGGTGTAGCGATGTTATAGGTTGTTTGAAAGGTGGGAGTGGTTACTGTTTGTAATAAAGGTAGCACCACTGGGGTGGGTGGGAACTGGGGGCAAGAAGGAGAGTGTAGCGGGCAATAAATGAAGGAAGACTATCAGTAGGTTTAGAAGCCAATTTAAAGGGGAAAAGCTAGTAAACTACAACCACACAAATTACTTTGCACAAACTGTTATTTATACCAATATTATTATTTACTGACTGCAGAGCATGTACAACAAACATACAAAAATTAACTGGTTAAACTGTAAACATGCACATAAATATGTGCACACACTTTTCTTTTTTTTATACAGATCCCATTTATTTCACTAAATCATTTTGTTGAATACAAAATCAATGAAAAAAATTGTTGAAAACTCATTTTGTCATATCACTATTTATAGAAAACTGTAGAAGCTGTATAATAGGCAACTAAAACCATGACTGCTGTCCAGATAAACATCTATATGCATTTTACAAACATGCTATCCAGTTCACCTATAGAAAATTACTGCTAGTGCATATATGTGTGTGTGTGTGTGTGTGTGCGCGCATGCACACACCAGTAAGGATTCACTGCATGTTATCTTTTTGTTTTTTTACCCTCTGTGGTTGTGTAAGTGTGGAATTAGTATATTTCTATAAGAGAGTAAACAAACATACTCGCGCGTACACACACACACACACACACACACACACACACACACAGGTGCAGGGAGGTTTATCCCCTGTAAACATTTAAAATACGTTTACTCTATGACATTTTATATGAATTGTTATTCAACAAAATTAGTTTTCACTAAGTTTTTTCAAGGATGCCTGATTTAACAAAATAGGATTCCAAGAAGAGATAGACACGTATGTATATGTACAATCATAAAGTATTATATTAACAATTTTCAAATAGGTTTTAGTTTTCTTTTGGAATGTTAACTAAACTCTCATTACCACAATTCATCAAAACCCCAATGTTGGCCTTCTGGGGTGCAGTTCTATGTATTAGTGTTCATTTTTGCTCAAAAAAATTATAATTTGGTGTTCTTTAGTCAATATTCCATGCATTGACTAAAGGCCATTCAGGAACTGCTAGTGCAGTCTGTGTGTATAATTATGGCAGCATTCTTATTAATCAAAGCTTTCAAATGTCATCATCTGCTTTGTCGACACTCTTTGGTCAATAAAATAGATGGTATATAGAAGTGGAAGACCGATTATCCATGGAGTTGGGGGAATATGCCCCTTCTCTAGGGATTGTGCAATCTCAGAGTTAGTATAATTTGCAAGGGCTGTAGAAGGTGCAGGGTGGGTCTTTCCCCCTGAAGAAATCTTTAGCGTTCTTCTGCATGCTCCAAGGTGCCAATCTCTTTTTTTTCAGTCAATGCTATTAGTGTTGCTCTGCTGAAGTTTAGATTAACTTCAGTAGATCCATAATTATATATGTATGTAAGTATAATTGGGCAATTCTTCCCATACATAGACAACTCTATTTATATCCATATATCTGTATCTCTTGTATATATATATATATATATATATATATATATATATATATATAAAGAGAGAAAGATACATGTATAGATATAACTGAGCAGTGGATACCCTACTAAACGGCCACAATTCCAACACCCATGCGATCGACACCATTTGGTCAATACAGACAGATGGCTGACAGGTGTGCGAGATCAATAATTCCCAGGAAGGGGAATACTCATTTTCCCTGGAATTTATGCAGTCTCAGAGTTAGTATATATAATTAGCAGAGGATGCAAGGAGGCTTGCCCCCCTGCAAAAACACTTCCCGTTAGTTCTGTCCGTTCTGGTGTAATCCCCAGACTATGCACAGAACGTGCAGTATTTAGTCATTAACCTCCTGGATGTCAGACTTGTGGCTATTTAATCATGTGTCCAACCCACCCACACACACACACACACACACACACACACACACACACACACACACACACACACACACACAACTGCATAGCGGTATACAATATCTCTCTCGCTATGGTCAAGCACACACACGTATTCAGTTAGGAGTAACGCATCCTGTACACTGTGGAAATTCTAGATTAATGTTCTATTTAGCTATTTATATGTATGTGTTAAAATGGATAGTCTGACTCAGTAAATGATCCTTTTTAAATACAAAAAAAAATTAGTGTGTCAAAGCTGCAATTAAGTTAAAGTGAATTGTAATACAGTGTAAAATACAATATTAGGATTATCATTAACCAATAATAAAAGCCAAAAAGTTGCATCACTTTTAAACTCACTTACAACATTCTCATCTACTTATAAATACACATATAATTCAGGCATTTGAGTATTGCTGAAGAAAAAGACAGTAGATATGTAAAATAGCTAGAGTAGTATATATGGAAGTAGAATTGAAAGGTATACCTATATATGTTAAAAACATGTGTAAATAGTTCAATGAAGATAAAGTTAAGAGAAAAAATATAGATAAGGGGTAAAGATTCTAATATCAACTATAATCAAAATGCATCACTTTTGCAGTACAACCATTATGCAAAATAATCACTTATAAAAATTTTACCTGGGAACATGGTCATGTCTAGTTTTTTATACAAGTTTGCTAAGAAACAGTTGTGGCTAGACTCAGTATTTCAGTTGGGATAGCACTGTGTATGTTAACAACATAAACTGATTACACAAGCCACCAAAATGATTATGAAACTATTTTTTTGAGACATAAGTGGTCTTATAAAGCTATAAATCTGGAAAAGATTTTAAGTGAGGGATGTTTATCTGGTTTATAGATGGTGCTGTGTGCAGCTTTTAATTATTGGTAATTTAATTACCATTTTGACAAAAAAAAAATACAGCTGTGTCTGAACTATGCCCCGATCCAAAGTCAAGTTGAGTTGAAGAAAGTTATTTTTATTCAAGTACACAATGATTTGTTGATGAATCATTTTCTAGGACATTAGACGGAGGCAACAGATCTGTAGTTCCCAATGTTTGCTATGAACTTCCATAGAGAAGGCACATACATTTCTTTTTTATAAATTTGTTTATTAATAGATACAGGCTAGGCAATTTCATAGCTGCTATTTTAGATATGCAAACAGGAGGTTATCAGAAGAAAGTACAGCAGACTTTGATAGTCTTAATATGATCTGCAGATAATGAGAAAAATATAAAATAACCTACATGTCAGACTGACAGTTGTCTGGGGAATCTACAGCTGGTTTTGTTAGTAAAGATTTTGGTGCATATATTACAGTCTTGTTCATTACGTAAGAGATTATGTTTAAACTACTTATGGAACTTCAGAAATATGTTTTTGAGTGTTTTAGTTTATTTACTGTGATAAATATTCTTTGTCAATTTGCCAGATTTCCAAGAATTCTATAATTCTGAAAATTGCTCCGAGTTTTGTTAACCATCTCCAAGAAGTGTAGCTTGTTTTATATGTTTCAACTAATGAGCGGGTGTATGCTTATCCAATTTCTTATGTAAGGTAGCTTGTGAGTTTAGAATTTTCAAGAAAGTAATCATTATATAATGGAATGTAGACTAGAATACTATGGCAAAGAACTAGAAGGAAGATAGTGTATTAGGGAAAGGGAATATTGACTAGTAACTTACATTGATGGCAAGAATGTATGTTAATGTATTAAGTTGAAGGACAGGAATGGTAATGTATTAAGTTAAAGGACAGGAATGGTAAAATTACTAAGTTTTAAGATAAGGGCATATTAGTATTTCTGTAATTTAATGCATTATGGTTGAGGTCTCATTTTTGTGAAAATGTAATGCTATGCAGTAAAGGGTATACTATCAGAAAAAAATAGATTGGGTGGGATAATGTGAGGTTATAACAAACATCAGAGAGAAGCCTTTTTAGATCCAATTAAGGAACTCTGTGTTTTAGTAAAAATTTGTAAAGTTTTCCAAGTACAGCAAGCTGTTTACCATAAAATTCATTAGGTGAAAACATTAATACTGTAAATTTTTTTCTGAAAATTCACCTTAATATTACTAAGAAGGAAAGGGCTAAGTAACTATAAATAGAATTTAGGGTGGCTGGAGAATGGGGGTGGAACATTGATTGACCAATCAGAAACAGTGATAGACAGTAAATTTGCACATGTGCAGAACATGAAACCAAGAGTGGCTCATCAATATTGTCTGGTAAGACAACATTATAATCTAAAATGTATGTATAACTACAGACTACATACATTACTCAATAATTGCCACAGTACAAAGCTATCTGGAGAAAATATGATCATAGGAAGTTACTAGGCTAATGGCCCTAGGGCACTTGCAAGCCTAGCAAAGTTCTACCCTTATTTCCACATTCAGCACCTATTGCTCCTGTCCAAGAGGGACACAGGTGAAACCCCCAGGGTGAATTTAAGGTTACCCATCTAGTCATCCAGACTGCATTTGAAGAGGGCCAATGAGATGCTCTGTTTGACATGAAGTGGGAGCCTGTTCCAAAGGTGTGGTCAACTCTGGGAGACAAATCTGTCCTTCAAGCAGTTTCTATTAATGTCACATACCAGGTTAAGGTCTTTAGAGCAAATCATCCATGTACCATTTGACTTGCAGAGATGCAGCATTTCCAATAAAGCAGGGTCAGAGATTGCCTTGTATGCATGGCAGATATCACCTCTGAGTAGTCTGTATGAAACAGAATAAAGTAACAGTGATTTCAGCGATCCACATAGGACAGATGCTGAAGACCTAGAATTTTCCTTGTGAGGAACCTTTGTGGTCACTCCAATTGCTGCAGGTGCTTGCAATGGTACACACCAAAAGGGGCCTTGTACTCAATTATTGGTCTGATGAGGGAAGCATACAAGGAGGTTAGAACTTCTTTTTTTCTGGAGGCAATGCCCTTACTTATGTATGAGCAGTATAGAATGTCCTTCTTACCACTATGGAGACATGATGGTCAAAGGCGAGGTTGCTCTCAACCTGAGTGCAAAAACAAACTGGCAAAAAATAAAACACTGAATAAAAAGAAGTGCCCAGGTCTCTCATCACTGAGTGCATACTTAAAGGACAACAATGGGATTCTATTATTAAATGCTCACCTTTGTCCTTTGTCTCCCTATTTGCTGTCCCTCCTATGAACAAACAGTACAGCATTTAAAATATTTTAAAATGAATGTTTCTCTTCACTAAAACAGTACCTTACTGTAGTGTGGTAGTTTCACTTTCAAAAAACTTTTATCCCACCCTGAACAAGCTTGCTGCAGTTTCCAATTCATTGATGTCATCAAGGGCAATGAATACAGGTAGTTTTCTGGTCAATTTCCTCCCCAAACTGACCTCACCACGACTGTCCTAAAAACCCACCCATGCTGTGATGTCACAGCTCCCTAGTCCTGCCCCCACCCATGCAGAAAGTAAAGGGTAGAACAAGGAAACAGTACACGAGTCAAGTCTCCTGCTGTGAGCTGTCAAACACAGCAGGTAACAGCTCAAATTATCCTTAGCACTTTGACAGCTAGGGAAGTTAGGTGAGAAAGAGGGTGGGAGATGAGTCAAACTAGTACAATTCAGGTTTTACAAAAAAGACTGAAATCTAGCCATTCTCAAAATAAGCAGCAGTAAAAAACACTTTGAAAGTCCGTTCTGTGACATTTGCACTGTTTTTGTTTTAAGTAGTTGTTGAACAGCATAAAATATTACTTGAAACTAACTGACTGAAAGACAGATGTGTATGCATGTAAAATCAATGCAGTGACATGAGCTTTAGGAAGAAAGAGGCCTGCTTGATATATATATATATTTTTTTTTACAGACAAACACTCATTGTGGGATACATAGAGGCAGAGTAAACAATCAGAATTACTTCAAGATGCCAGACGCCATATGGTCAGACTCAGAAATTATGTATACAAATATTTAAAAACCTGTAAATCGTCCCAAAGTGGTGTTAAAATTAGGAAACACCAAATCATTATGAAATAAACATGTTTTTTTAGTCTATGGGTGCAGTTCTCCTTTAAGGTGCTGCTGTTGATGTGGTAGTTAGCAGGAACATCGCTCTTACCAAAAGGGATGATAATACATTTTGTGCATTGAGTTTAAGGCCATGACTTTGGCACCAATCATTTGCTTGTGTAAGACCCTCTTGTAGGATGTTGACACCATTTGGAGATTCTAAGACCACTCCCAGTTTACAGTCATCAGCAAACTTTGCCAGCCACAGACCTTTAGTTTTTTTTATACTTCAGAGAAATAGATTCCAAACAGTAGAGGTCCCAGGACTGGTCCCTGTGGAACACCACTGGTTACAGGTCTGCTGTTGGAGGTGGATTCCTTTATTTTGACTATATGGGTTCTATCAGTGAGCCAGTTAGTGACCCATCTAATGATATATGGGTTGATACCTAGCTGAGTGAGTTGGTCAATGATGCCTGAATGGGGGACAGTGTCAAATACCTTGGCTAAGTCTAGGTAGGCTGTATGCACAGATTTCCCCTCATCTACAGCCTTGGAGACTGTCTCAAAGAGGTCCAGCAGGTTTAAAAGACATGATCTCCCTTTGACAAATCCAAACTGAGTAGGTTCAAGGATCTGGAGATTACCTATATCTTTTTTGATAACGTCCATGATGATTCACCCCATGGCTTTGCAGATAAGACACATCAGGCTAATACGTCTATAGTTCCTGGCATCAGTGGAAGCACCACCCTTGTGCAAGGGAATAACGGTGGCCATTTTCCATTCAGCTGGGACAAAGCCGGTGCTTAGACTATGACTGAAAAGAGTACCCAATGGTGAAGCCCAGGTAGGATGCAGCCTGGGATGTTATCAGGTGCCATAGTGTTCCTGGTCTTAGAGAGAATGTTAACCTGCTCTTTAGCGATACAAGGTAGGGGACAGGTTGTAGGGATGTCATGGGATACATGTGGCGGGGACAGGGGAGTGAAGTTTTCACAGAACCCATTGGCCAACAGGTTAGCTACGTCCACAGGCTCAGTATATGTGGTAACATTAACCTACCAGGTCAGCACAAATCTGGACCTTTCCTTTTAGGTGATGTATTTAAACTAAAGCACACCTTATGGTTGTTTTTAGTTGAGGAAGCTAATTTGGATTCATAGTTTGCTTTGGAGGACTTCATGAGAAGTCTTACGCTTATTCTTTTAATTAACAATTTCTTCCTCTTATTCTAAAGCCTGTTAATGGTAGTTTTCCACCAGGCAGGTTTGCTTTTCCTTGAGGAGCATGTTTTGGTCCTATCAGCTACGGCAGAGTCAATGCAATTATACAGGGGATTGTATGAAGCACTGGTGTAGAACTCGGCATAGTTGCCAGTTCCATCTGAGGGGGAGGTGCAGAGAAGCTGTTTATACCATCCCATAGGAGGTTATAATCTGCTTTGGAGACATTTTTTAGTTTAGTTGTTGCTAGGAGGGGATCAGGTGTGATAGTTACTTCAAATGAGACTGATTTGTGGTCAGATCTCACCAGGGAAGACCTCACAATGGGAGTGCTACAGTGGTCCCCCATATTGGTAAGCACAAGATCCAGGATGTTGGGACCCCTTGAGGGGGTTTCAACCAGCTGGTGCAGGGCATTTTAGTTAATGAAGTCGAGGAACCTTTGAGCAAGTAAGTTTGAGCATGAGTAATTTACCCAGTTAGTGGATGGGTAGTTAAAGTCACCAAAACCACGGAGTTTTAAATGTATCTTGATAGACTCCAATAGATCCAAATAGGCAGAGTGGGTGTCCTGATTCATGAAAGTGGCCTTTAGCTGGCAATAACTTGAATAGGTGTCCTACCAACAGTTAACTGCATCTGAAGTATCTCTAGGGAATCATGCTGTCTGACCAATCTGGAGGTGTATTTATCTTTAATGAAAATTGATACACCACCTCCTTTAGTTTTCACACCTTCAGTTTGTGGTCTAAACGTGTGGAAGGAGGTGTAACCTGGTATGGCTGGGGTGCTGTCCACAGCCTTGAATCAAGTCTCCATGACTGCCAAATGTCTGTCTTCCAAGGTGAGGACTGCTTCCAGTGAGTACAGTTACATGTTAAGATGCCTAGCATTTAGCAGCATAACCTTGAGGTTGTTTTTAGATGGAGTTTTTACATTGGGAATTTTGTCCTTGAGACACTGCCTAAAAAAGGCACTATTGGGGGTGGCAAGAGCTTTAGCCAGTAGCCAAAATCTCAGGGGTAACAGGTGAAGACCATCTCTGGCAAAGCATAAAGGTCTGTCGATCATGTCATCCCAGTTTGACTGATACTGGGTCCCCTTGTCCCCTCAGAATGACACCAGAAACTAAGCCAATTATTGGAGTCAATCATTTCATGTTTGTATTGAGGCATCATCTTAGGTGAAGGTAACATGCTGCTTAAGGCTAGGGACATACCTGCCTGAGACACAGTCTCAGATCTTAGTCATGTCTATCTCATATAGTCCATAGAGGTACATCTCAAGTCATTCACACCAGCATGGACTATGATGGAGTCATAACAGTACCTGTTGTTGAGAGACTTGAGTGCATGTGTGATATGGTGTATCCTGGCACCTGAACATAATGGGGAAAATAAGCATAATACAAAGCTAACAGGAGATTTTTCTCATATAGGACATCTCCATTGTATACAACAATCACTATATAAAGTATTGGAAAATGCTATTTGTGGGTATTTTATCTGATGTTCTTTTACCATTGTGGAACAAAAGCTCTTATTTCTTATCAGATATTGTGGCCTATCCTGGTGACCATGTCTTTTTTCATGTTTTATTAAATGCTATTTGAAATGGATATGCTATACATGGACTTTTTTACATATTTTTATTGATTTTAATAAATAAGTAACAAATGTTAACATTTAAAATATATATAGAAATAAAACATTAAACAAAGTAAAACATCACTAAAACAAACTATTTAGAAAGGAGTCTAGAAAATATCTAAAACTGTAAATATTCCTAAAATCAGTTAAAAAAAATCTTATTAACATATTTGCAGCTGTTTATTTAGCAGTTCTTTAAATTTCATCCATGTGTTATATAAAAAGTAGTAATTCTGCTTGTTCTCGTCTTGATTGTTAGAAGTTCATGGTGACAAATGCCGGTTGCAATATTTAGGAATTCCTTCATCGCTGGAGTTTGTTCATTCTTCCAGTTCCTGGAAATTATTTTCTTTGAGATCGACGGTATACTCATATACAGAGAATTTAAAATATATCTGTAAAATTCACAGAAATTAAAAAGCCCCCCCCCCAAGTATAAAACATTAATGTTACTCACCACATTTAGTGAAAGCTGACATGTGCAGCAAGAAGTATATGAGCATAAGCAGTAAGAGAACTGTAAAGAGAAATAAATATTTAAAACAGTATAATGCACGTCATCATATACACAGAAAAATATGGTGTTTAACAGTCCAGCCATTTCTACAATGCTCATCCCTGGATTTGAACCTGGGTCCCTATTATATAGTCGAAAGAACAGTTCATCGATCAACATTTTGTCAAGCAAGCCGTTTTACCTGTTTTTACTGAAATCACATTACGGTAGGGATCGAGAAATTTGGCCTTTCCCCACTGCTGTGCGATCTCGGAGTTAGCATACATAATTAGTGTAGGGTGCAGCCCCCCACAAGGGGAGGTTGATGAATGGCATTTCCGATGAAATGTCATTTGTTGAAGTGACGGTTCAATGAACCTAATACTAGCTACAGGTAATATGTAGAGATGTAGTAATGCTACAGAATGGATTTAACACTTCCTTGCCAGATGCTTAGGTGTGATAAACAAATTAGTACCAAGAATTTAAACAAAAATACAGATTTATCTTAAGCTAAGTAACTACAGTACATTTAATATTATAAAATTAAGCAAATTGTGATAATCATTCTGATTTCAATCAGAAATACTACTAGACTATTATGTGCATATGCAGTATGAAACCAAGAGCAGCTCTTTGATGCTGTCTGGCAAGCCAACTCAACTTTGTATCCTAAAATTGTGTACCAGTGCAGGTAATATATAAAAAAATCTGTATAAAGCTAGTTGAGGCAATATATTAAATGTAAAAGTGAAAATCAATGCATTATAAAGCTAGATGGAGCATAGCTCTCAACTGTCCAGGTTTTCGCAGAATGTCCACATTTTTGGCTCATATTTTTGGTCTGTTCCTCATAAAATTTGTGGCTTTATGGCAAATCACTGGAATGATCTGAGGAATAAAGTCACTAAATAATGACATACATTTGAGTTTCAGACTTCAAATCCTTCAGAAAACTTTTGTTAAAACAAATCCTGTTACTCTAGCAACTTGCTAAATTTATGAGTAATATTTAAAGTATGTCCCTATTTTTGGACCTTTGTCCTCCTGTTTTGTTGGGCTTTGTCCATATTTCTTGCACTAAGAGATTGAGAGGTATGAAGGAGAGATTTGACAAACAGGGCAGCTTCTTTTGCTCAGAGATTACAACACTGCATACAAAGACAAGGTTTTGCAGGGAATGAAAATATATGAATACTAGAACTTGAAAACAGCACAACTGGGTTAAGTCATGTCTTAGAGAGGCAAATGTCAGTGTATGCCAAAAATGCCATGCACCTCTCAAGGTCCAAGATCTCCAGTATGCTAGGCCTTTTATGTATACAAACTCATAAGAAGAATTCAGCCTTAAAGCAACCTGTGTAGATGACTATTAATCAGTTATGACTGAAACCCTGCTAGACAAGCTAAGTAGTTATTAAATCTGGTTACAGCATGGAAATGGTAAAACTATTGTCCACTCTGGTCGTGTAAGTATATCAGCACTATATTTATTTTAAAGAGACTCAATCTAAAACTTCTGATTTTGGAAGTCATTAGTTCTCCAAGAAATATACCAGGTGTCCTTAGATGGGATAATGTTTTAATTTGAATGACCACTACAGCCTAAAATTGCTAGTTGAGGATGTCCATCCAGTGGCACCAATAATGACAGAGAGATCACTATTTGCCCAAAACTGTGGCAGGTGTCCCTAGGTGGAGTAACTTGGTTAATGTGAATATTAGCCCAAAAGTATGGCCTTTGCTACAATGCTTATGCCTGAAGAACCTCCCCCAATGGCAATTCTCCAAGAATAACAAATTGCATTATGCCCCATTTTTATTTAGGTACCTAATTTTTAACTGCAAGCTAACATGATTACAAATAGTATTTACAGCACATTCAGGATCTGCTGGCATTGGGTCCTGTGAATGCATAAGGCAATGAACATTTATATTCGTCATAAACTATATTTGCCTTTGTGTTTTAATTTCACAAAGCTGGTTATTTTAAGCAGGTAAACTTTACAATTTTAAGTAAAATACTACATGCTGTTAGTGCAGAGTTTATGGTTCTACCCAGGCGTCAACGTAAATAAACACAACTGTTTTGGCACATGTCCAAGATCATAGAAAAATCAGGCCATTGTTGGTAGAGCAGAATTAAGTGCTTGACTTAGCAGCTAAGCTCTGGAAATAAGACCTGAAGCTCCTCAGTCAAGCTGAGAGGTAATTCAGTGGTTCAGATTGCTGGTTCTTCTATTTCACAGCTCATTGTTCTATGATCACCACCTGTCTCGCAAATACTACATGCCTCTTGTAAGTGGCCAAAGGTCAACATGTGGGCAAATGGTTCTGCAGTTATCTCCCACATAAAGCTGAATATAAATCATTGCTCACCCCCCTTCCAATGAATGCAAAGACTAAATTAAACAGCTCCCCTTTACCAAGACTGTTTTCTGATACATTAATGCAATATCTGAACATTCCTGAAGCGCTTTCTGTTTCCTATCATTTATATCATTACTACACAGACACAAGGATGTAAACAGAGATCATTCTTTACCCATATATCACTACAAGTCCGTTATAGTTCAGTTATGAACATCACTGTTGAAACAGAGATACTAGAATATTTACAGCATGGCAGATCACGTACAGCCACTGCCTTTTGAATAATACATTTTTCTGAGAGACAGGCACTTGTGTTTCAGCTGTTTGAAATCAGATATTTCATGCATGAATGATATTGCACAAGGTGATCTAGTCTGACAAATGAGTTTTTAAGGTACAGCTCCTTAAACGTTAATAGCTGTGGCAAGCAAGCATAAAGAGGTAATTATGTGATACCTGGCCAGCTCTTCCACGCCATAATTAGAAGCAGGTGTAGAGGAAATTACATGTGATAATGTATAGAATGACATGAACTCATAATGACCCTGATATGTTTCTGCACATTACAAGTATGGAAAAGAAAATATCTGTACACACCTCTTCTAAGTGTTTTATCAGAGATTGTTTACAGTGAGACAGGTAACAGAATTAAATACATTAATTATTTTCTGAAGGACTAATGGCTTTGTTATGCTAAGATTTATACCATATGTTGGGTTGTGTTAAGTAGAGACACCTATTTGACTCAAATGCAATGTTTTAATAACCGGTGCTCCAGTAATGTTTAATGCATTTTAAAATAACACTCCATAACACTTAGTCGAATGTGCCTAGATCTCCTAATGCGAGTTTTGGCTGTGTATAAAATAATAATGGAGGACAAAATCAGAATTTACTAGTTTGTTACTCTTTCTGTAAATATCACTTAGTGAATTTACACTGGAAGGTCTTCACTTGACTATTCTTGTGTAAGTTTTAAGGCAAGCAAGCTGCTTTTACACACGCTGCGATATCAAATGTCAGCAAGTTTGATAGGTGAAAAATAGATGAACAGAGTATCTCTAGTACAGAGGGTATGAAAATATATGCTACAAATTTTCTTTAAGTGTTTCAATTCCCATTATCAAGTTCCTCTCATTAACTCCCCTTTTTTAAGCAAATACCGACTTATTCTGCTGTCATCATGAATTACTTTGTCATCTACTGAATTTCTCAAAACTACCAAGTAAAGAGAGACATATAACAGCAGTGGTGCTTCTTCAAAATCTTTACCTCAACTGCATGATGGTTGCAGACAACATAAAATGCATTAATGTTAAAGGTAACACCCCTTCTTAAAGTTACACAGTAATTACCTCTTTATAGAAAATATAGGCTATACGGTTAGACAGATAGTGGAAATGATGTAGAATGGAGTTGATGAAGTTTGCCGTTGTGTTCTACACTTCTACTGTTGTCAGACATTACTGACCAGAGATAGACAATTGCCAAGACACACACAAATGCACAAAGACACACACATATGCATAAATGCAGAAAGATTTACACACATCAAGTTCCAGCACACTATGCATCCATAAACTTTCTCTTAATACCAGCCAGAGGTCAATTCAGGTAGCCAGCATCAGACTCAGATGTACTTTATATCACAACAAGCTCTTTAGGTCATACAGACGGAAGAGATACCATCTGCATACGCATGAGCATACATATACACACTCTGCACCATTTACCTGGATTACCAATCTGAATAGGTTAAAGTTAATCCACTTTGCTCTGATTCTTTCACTGGAGAGCAGTTTCACACAATATGTAGCCTACTATGCAAAATCCCTGCACAGCACTGTACTGGGATGACTGAGGTTCAATTACCACAGGCTACTACATTTACACGTGGCTGTGAAAACCATCACTGTTCAGCAGGGCAAGGCTGTGCTACAGAGCACAGGGCAGTCATGAATCCCAATTCAATTACATTAAACAATCAACATTTCCTTTGTATAATATCAAGAGGTCTGTGAATTCTAGGCTTTGATTTGAGTGCATATTGCAAATTATAACATTTTGCACAATTATATCTGCTGTGAGATTCATGGCCAGTACAACACATCACGTTTTTCCTTTCACTTCTTGATTTTTTTTTCAGCATTGATTCTAAATAACTAGGAAATACTTTGTTTGATTTGAACACAATGTCTTGTACACAGTCATCCTAATCTCTGTAATGGTAGTAAACCCATACTCTTGTGCACTGAGTAGTGATCCAGCCATCATCTCATAATGATTTCCTTAAGTAATTTCATCTGTGTCCTCCTGTGCGTATCTCAGAATCTTTCTTTCTTTTTTATGACATAAGTAACTGTGGAATAACTCCTAAAATTTCCAAAACATTCCTTAGCAGATATTCCTTCTGTTTCTTCAGATATTATTATATCAGCAGAAGGCTGTAGGTTCATTCCCACACCAGGTGCTTCAATTACTTTTCCAATATACTGATACTCCAATGCAGCATGGGGGGGTGCTACACTTCTGAGTGCGCTGGCTTTCAGATCAGACATTAAACCAAAGTGCCATTAGCTTGATTTAGTGGTAGCTTCACCAGATGTAAAAGATCCTCTCCATTATAGCTTGATTTAGTGGTAGCTTCACCAGATGTAAAAGATCCTCTCCATTTTCAGAGGAACGTCATCAAACGTTCCTTGATGTCCTGGCCATATTTCCACTAGTCAGTATGAATACCATCTTGGTGTCCCCTGAAAATAGACCACTAGGCTAATGGAGCTAACCTGGTCAAAGCACAAATAAAACATAAGTTTTATTACCACACTTACACCAGGCTGTTAAATCATAATTCTGCAAATTAAACATTATCTGCAAAAGAGAATTTGTGTAAGGATGCTCTTAACATACTCTCCAAGACTTATGATCAGTCTCAACCAGGACTGGATTGTCATATATGGAATCACACTTCTTAGATCCATATAGAATGGCTATCATCTCTTTTTCAGTCTGAATACATGTGGCCTGTACATCTACAACTGTTTTAGATTCATATGCAACTTTTCTGTTCTCTTGCTTTAATACTGCTCCAAGATCATGTTGAACAGCAGTCCCCTGAAACTCAGCTGACTTGGGCATATAGTATTTCAGAATTGATGTTTCAGTCACAAGTTTCTTCTGTTTCAGTCACAAGTTTCTTCAATATATTCAAGTCTTGTCCTGCTCCTAGATCCATTCCTATACTACATGCTACAGAACTTTCCTTAATTGTATAGTAATATCTGCCATTGCTGGCAAGAACTTAAACAGACCTTTATAGACTATTCATGTATCTTCTGGCTTCTGCCAATGGATTATGTCTTTTACTTGTCTAGCAAATGGCTTCAAGCCCTTTCACATCAGTACATGCCTCATACACTTTACTTACACACTCTGACACCTATTCCTATTCAGATTTATGTTACGATGCCTCACTCTGTCTTGCATCTTGGCTAACCTCAAGCTGTGTTCCTTTTCATAAGATCCTTGTACTGATAGATGGATAATACTGACGCCATCCAGGCTTACTGATAGATGGATAATACTGACGCCATCCAGGCTTACTGATAGATGGATAATACTGACGCCATCCAGGCTTACTGATAGATGGATAATACTGACGCCATCCAGGCTTACTGATAGATGGATAATACTGTCGCCATCCAGGCTTACTGATAGATGGATAATACTGACGCCATCCAGGCTTACTGATAGATGGATAATACGGACGCCATCCAGGCCTACTGATAGATGGATAATACGGACGCCATCCAGGCCTACTGATAGATGGATAATACTGACGCCATCCAGGCCTACTGATAGATGGATAATACTGACGCCATCCAGGCCTACTGATAGATGGATAATACTGACGCCATCCAGGCTTACTGATAGATGGATAATACTGACGCCATCCAGGCTTACTGATAGATGGATAATACTGACGCCATCCAGGCTTACTGATAGATGGATAATACTGTCGCCATCCAGGCTTACTGATAGATGGATAATACTGACGCCATCCAGGCTTACTGATAGATGGATAATACTGACGCCATCCAGGCTTACTGATAGATGGATAATACTGACGCCATCCAGGCCTACTGATAGATGGATAATACTGACGCCATCCAGGCCTACTGATAGATGGATAATACTGACACCATCCAGGCCTTCTGCAATCAGTGCTTAGCTGTAAGGGATAATCTGAAAAATCTATACCTTCCCAGAACTGTAGTGAAACTGCACACCTTTGAGTATGTTCAAACTTAATTTGTCAGCAACCATGAGTAGCATCTAACAGAAATTATCAGGTACTATGTAGAACAAATCCTGTACAGCTAAGGATATTTGATAAGTTTATTATGCTTTATGCAGATTCAGACCTTGTCCTGCTTCAGCCATGGTATTAACCCATTCAGCTATGATCTGACTGGGTAACAATCACATTTTGTTCTTCATGAGATCGTTACTAGACATACAGACTACTGTTACAGCATCTAAAAGATACATTGATAGGATGCTCTCTTGGCAAACATCCTAACTCATGGAACAGCATGTTTTTTGCAGAATATCACCACCTGAATCAGAGTCTCTAACTTTGTAATTGGCGTGCCTCATTTCCTGCTTATTGTGTGCTTGTTTAACTCATAACTATGCACTTGGGACAACATTTGATCAGTGTTAATCAGACATTTTTGGACTCATGAGTAGAAAACTTTACAAACACTTGTTACCACCTTTGTGAATGTGCAAATGTTACCGTGTCAGTGTCTTGTGAAGTTGTTTTACAATACCATGCTTCACATATGGCAAATAACCCAATATATTTATTGATTCACTATGTTCCAAAAAGGAATTATTTACATATACTGTTAGCCACCAGATGTAATTTTTAAGCCTTGAATGTGTGTTAGTAAATTACAAATTTGCAGTGCCAGGTATTCCTAAAGATTCAATTAAAAATTCTGATTAAATACTGCATTTCAGCTCCACTGTCTAGAAAACCTGTGTCTTTACCATTAGTGAGCTTTTCAAGACAATGCTTGTTGAATACTCTCTAAGCAATATATTGCACACCGTTTCTTCTTTCCACATTACCTACTGTAACATTTGTTAATATGAAAGCTAATAAAACATTCTGGCAGTTCACCCGGAGGATTAAAGAGATTTGCTAATGTTTTTATATACATTGCGGCATTTGATGAGTCAAATGCCAAGATGTAGTACCTGCTTACCCTTCTTTACCTTTTTGGGTTGATTTTAAATTAAAAAAATCTGTGGCTCAGAAAAAATTTTCTCCTCCAGTTGTGACATTACCATAGGGCAAAGCGCTACATCCATAGACTTTAATGGGGCACGTCTGTGCATGTGCAGTGGTGTGCTCATTAAAGTCGATGACACAATCCTTCCTCAAGTCAGGAAAATAGGAAACATCCACCTTCATCTCTTGCCATTACATTCCTCAATTGTTAAACCAGGTTATTAATTGAAGTTATGCAGTCCCTTGACATAAAATTGGTAGAGCATCTGTAATCTCCTCTAGGATGACCTTTCTATACCCAAAAATCAGTGCATTAATAGTATTGGCTACCATCCACAACCACACTTATTTCTTTACCAAGACCTTTACATATAGTTGGTATACCTAACAACCAGCACTATTCTTCGGAAAAGGAGAGATGAACAAGGACATGGCCCAATTAGTTCCTGTGTGCATTATTTGTTATATTGCATTGCTAGAACATCCTAATAGAACATGTATCTTGTCGGCATTATGTTTATCACACCACCACCATCACATACTACTCTTTCATCCTTCAGCTTCTCAGTTAAATCAATGATAAGCACCCTAAGTATACCGTTATAAAATGAGTGAACACCATATTTTGTGAGGATATAAAACTTTGTTGGGCTTGCAAATATCAGCCTGTTCACTTTTTTCAAATTTTACATTCAGTGCTTTTCCCATTTTATTCTACCCTCAACAAAAACAGCTGTATTGTGTTGATAAGCTATTCCATAGTGGGGGAGGGGGTCAGGGGGACAGCAAATCACTGCTGGACTGAATGCCCCTGCTAATACTTCTTAACTGTAAGTATTTTACTGTTTAATTTCCTGGCCTTTTGGGATTTCCCTGCATTCTTAAAAGAATGTACAAACTCATCGTAATTAAGAGTAAAAATCTAATCAAAATACAAAGCCAGTTTTGACCCCATGAACTCAGGAAAGTTAGTTTCCATTTGATCATATATTTGGTAGAAGGCCTTATCCAGTCCCACTATCATGTAGATATGAGGGTGTCTTGGTGCTTACACCATCTTACAGTTTTGAGTCTCCAGTTTTCCAAGGTTCCATAACATCCAGCATGGGATTTCTTTTTTGAGAGGTACAATATTTTTGAATGACCATCATCACAGGTAGGACCCAGACGGAGTAGGGATAGCCATGTAGCTAAAATACTTGACATCTTTAAGGGGTTATTTGCATACAGTGAAAAATTCTAGCCTGGCTGGACTTTACTTGCACTTTTTACTGCATGTACATATGTTTAGACATCTGCTGCCTTAGTGTACCTGTTTAGCTGTAAAAAAGCAAGGTCTTCCATAGCCTTGAGTGCATCAGGTTCTTTCTTGATATTCTAGGAGTGCTTGTTTCCCTATATAAAATCTATCCATTGTGTTTGCAGTTTTTGTGCACACTTATTACAGTCGATGCCCTTTAGGTGTCTAATTATGTAAATGAAATATGAAAAGAGAAGCATATAGATTATTTATCCAAGAACGAGAGATGTAGTGATTTTACTGTTAGTGCTGATTAGTGGGAGTAAATTTAATTCCATCATAGTGTTCACTGAGAGGGGCTCTGTGGTGTGTGGTCCAGTGCAGGCTCTGTTGATTGATTATTGGGGTTAACTGGTCACAGACTTTAAGTGGGTAAAAACTTCTCTTGTCCATGTTCATTCTCAGACCACATTGTTTGGAAAAATCACTTAATTGACTCAAGACAACCGATAAATATTTTCCTGGCTTTTACAATTATGTAATATAACCAGGTAATATAACCAGGTGTCATTGACCCATATGCCCCAGGTAGTGCCCTGCTGCCACAAGTACAGGCTCAGTGTGTTTCAGTTAGAATAAATAAAATCATCCAAAACCATGGCTGTTGGTGTATTTGCATTTTAGTCGAGCTTTTGCATGTTTAGGAAAAGATGCAATAAGTCAGGGCTGTGATACCTATTTTTCCTGAAACCCTATTGTGATGATGATCTATGTTAACATTTTTGTATATGCTGTCATTAGGGATATTGGTACATCATTACCAGGGGTATGTTAAATATTTTCCTGTTTGGGGAGGGTAATGATAGAAGCAAATTTCCCTTTGACCAACTAGCATTAAATATACTTGACAGTTATCCCCACTCTTGGTTGAATTTTATTTTATAAAAAAAAATACTGGCATGCCATCTGGACTAAGGGCTTCACCCACCTGTAGGCAGGCTATTACCTGGTATACCTTTAAGTGTGAGGAGACCTTTGTTGAGTCACTCCAACTCTTGCTTCACCAAGAGTGGCCATCTTATGCCATTGGAGAGACAGTACTGGGTTTTCCTTTTATCTTTGTATATTGATTTCAAATAGTTAGTCATAATCTCAGTTATCTTCATTGCTATTTATCTCTTCCATTTCATGATTCAGAAAACCCTGATTATCTCACAGAGTATTGACAGCTGACACACATCTCTTTAACTTCAGTCTGTCTGCCATTAGTGGGAAGGATTTAATATGGCAGGACCAGAAACCTTCTCTTCCTTCCCCATTTTCTTGTGTTACATAATGTCAAATGTTCCACTACTCTCTTTTTTTCTCTTATTTTGGTCACTAAGTGGTTTCCCATCTGTGTGTGTGTGTGTGTGTGTGTGTGTGTGTGTGTGTGTGTGTGTGTGTGTGTGTGTGTGTGTGTGTGTGTGTGTGCGCGCATGCCATACATGTGTATTCTGCCTCTATAATATTACTGTATAAAGTTCTCGAACATGTGTACTTTCAAAGGTGCAGTACTGTAATAACGCTATAATCTACAAAAACTGGCAAGAAGTTATACTCCCACCCCCCACAAACCTAGATACATTTGTGTGAAGGGTACTGCATGTGAGAAAAATAATTGCTATCCACAGTAGTCAGAGTTCATCGGCCTTCTGTTTTCATATTTGTATATATAGTGGTTTCAGAAATCAGTAGGTTTCCATTTTCAATAAATATGGCTCATTAAACAGTAATTCAAGTAATCTATTTAAACCTACTTCAGTACAAGTACTCATGAAGTAAATTCTTAAGATGACCATATCAAAGGCAGGACTGTGAAAAATATTGAAAACCTAGAATGTTAAGAGCCAACAATGCATACAGTCAGTAAATGCAGTCTTGTAACACTGATCCTTTTCAATATTTTACCACCTCAATACTACCCATCTTCAGCATAATTTGTTAATATTTAGCTGTCTTTTCTCACTCTTATATAAAAAAAAAATCACAAATACCTTAAGAAACTCAACTAGATTTAGTAGCCAAAAAATGTCTGGAATCAACCTTACATGGTATCTGATACAACTGATTTGGGGAAGAGCTCAGAAACACTCGGTTGAAAAAATTACTAAATGTACCAGCTCAGGTCAACTCTTCAGTACCACTGCATACCGTTTTTTCTATGCCAAGAAGCACATTTATAGCTGCAGTGTTTAGCACAGGCTAATCTTTGGTTCAGTAGCATACCTTAGGAAACCAACATTACTTCTCATCATATGCCATTCATACATAAGTAGTTATTTCAAAGTTTCAGTGTAATTTTTAGCCAACATATATATGTGTGATATTAACCAATTATGCTGAATATTTATTTTCACCAATAAGATAACATCACTAGTTTAGCAGACATATTAATTGCATTCACTATACTCATATCTCCCAGACAACAACATCCAGTTCCTGTCAGTGGCAGTAACAGAAATTACCCAAGCAGAACAAAACAGTTGCAATCTTTGCTCAAAAGCAGATGCATTTACATCACAAAAGTTTATGCAACAGCTGGATAAAGCCTGCATTTCCTTCATCATGACTTAAACATTCCCCAGGTAAAAGTCAATGTCACCCAGTACCTTCAGAGTTTATTGCTCATGGATATGTAGCTCCAGCAAAAACAGGAAGTCATTCAGAAGTAAATAATCAAGCCTTCTTCCGTTTGCCAACAAAGTAACACAAGGAAACCATAATTCCTACAGTAACCCTCCAACAGCTCCATATTTCCTAATAATGCAGGAAGCACCTATCCCCCAGTGGGAATAAACCTTTTACTGTAGCAGGATCCACAAACAAATTGAAACAGTCACCTTCTAGGCATTTATATGGATTTGACTGAGGCTGTCTAAAGTCATTACAAATACAGGAAGTCAAATTTCCTCTAAGCATATGCAATGACCATTGCCATTCTAATTTTTATTTTCCTAGCACTATTACATTTTGTCTATTATACATTCTGGAGTATATTCTATTAATACTCAGTATATTATTCTAGCTTTATTTCTAGACCACGTTTAAAGTTCTTACTCCCCCCCCCCCCTCAGGTTTGCAAATGGATCAATCCCATAGCAAACTCTGGTTTGCCAGTACTTTCCTTAGTATAATTTTTCCTGTATCTAACTGTTTTTAAAATAGCTTCCAACATCACATATATTTAATACAATATGCTATAGGACATGAAAAAAACATATAAGCAGATATAAAAAAAAAACAATTAGCAAACAATGTTATATAAAAAAGCACAGTGAGTACTAATTCACAGGGAAGGAGGAATTCAGAAACACCTAGCAAAGAGGCAATACTGAAGAAATATCCTACTGAGCATTGTATGCAAATGACCACACAACTACGTATGAATGAGTGTGAACAGGCTAATGAGAGCCATTGTGTGTGTAAATGATAAATTCAAACATAATTCAGAAACATATACAGTTAGCATGTTGGGTCTGGGCTAGCAGCTGTTCTGAATGCTAAGATTTTCCCATGTACAAGAGATTCATTTTCATTAAGATGCTCTGAATAGCATCAACAATAGCAGAACAGCACACATTAGTGGCTACCTTCAAAGCCGTTGTCCACTATTTTGTGTCCCATCACCCTTTTCATCACAGATGAGTCCACCAGGAGCTAGCATAGCATCACCCCCATGACCAGGACTCTGTTGACCCCTACTGAATGGACAGAGATACCAAACAGGGAGTTAGTAGACGTGCCATCTCACATGAAATCACTGGAGATGTGGAATATGTGTGTCAGTGGACACAAAGGTTTCTCCAGCATTAACCATCCTTGATAAGGGGGACTTTTCAGTATCCAGCAGGGGACACTTTAATTGTCATCCAAGTGTAAACCTCACGAATTCTGCATCTGTTCCTTGACATGATGCTGCAGCATGCAGAGAAGCATATTTGGTTTTCATAGACAGCAGAGGAGTAAAACGCCACTACATTGGCACTCTATGACATAGGTTCATAGGTTCAGAGGTTGGTACTAGGCTATCGTCCCTACGGCCTATATAAGCCTAGCCATAACAATTCCTGGGATATTTCTTCCCACAATATTTACTTCCCTGGACCTCTGTCTAGCAGGGTGACTGACATGATCTGCAGGGTGAATTTCCTATCTCCCATCCAATCATCAAGGTTCCTTTTGAAGAGGGCCAAGGAGGCGCTCTGCTTGACATATATGGCAGTCTATTCCAGAGTATGGGTAGTCTCTGGGTCAGGAACCTATCCCTCCAGCATCTTTTGTTCATTATGATGACAAGGTTTAGATCCCTGGAGCATGTGGCTCTGAGGGATTGGGATTTCTTTAAGTGGAGCATGTCCAACAGCTCAGGGTTTGACATGGCCTTGTATGTTAAGCAGAGATTGCCTCTGAGTGGACGATATGCCACAGAGTATAGCTGGAGTTTTTTTAGACGGTCAGCATAGAGCATCCGATTTAGGCCTGTGATTCTTTTAGTGAGGTATTTCTGCAGCCTTTTCAGCTGTTGCAGATGTCTTCTGAGGTACATACCAAATGGGGCATTTTACTCTATAATGGGTCTAATGAGGGATGAGTACAGTGGTACAATGACCTCTTTTTTCTGGATGAATAGCCCTTAGTGATGAGGTGTGCCACATAGAAGGATTTCCTGACTATTGTGGCAATGTGGTTATCGAAGGTGAGACCACTGTCCACCTGTGTCCCTAAGTCACTCATCACACTTTCAGTGTTTAGTGTACTGCCACCTATGTGGTAATTCATGGGTACATGTTTTTTTCCCAAAGGGATAACTATACATTTCTTGGCATTAAGCTTGAGCCTATGGCTCTGTCACCAAGCATCTGTTTCTGTAACGCCCTTTTGTAGAATATCCACATCATTTGGAATTCAATAATGGCTCCCAGTTTGCAGTCCCTTAGTGTTGGCCTGTACTTCAGAGAAGTAGATGCCAAACAAGAGCGGTCCCAGGACTGAACCCTGAGGTACTCCACTTGTCTGGAGCTGGATTTGGAGTCGGCTACTTTTACAGTATGGGTTCTGTCAGTAAGCCAGTTGGCAACCCATCGAGTGACATAGGGATTTATGCCCAGCTTAGTAAGTTTATCTATGATTCCAGAGTGGGGGATGGTGTTGAAGGCCTTGGTGACTCTGGAGACTGTTCAAAAAGTCAATCAGGTTCAGGGGACAAGATCGGCACTTCACAAACCCAAACTGGGTGGGGTCCAGTGTTTGAAGGTCCCAATGTCTTTGTTTATAAGTTCCATGGTAATGTGTTCCATGCCCTTGCAGATCAGGCTCGTCAGACTGATGGGATGGTAGTTCCCGGGATCCAAGGTGGATCCCCCCTTGTGGAGTCGGATAACTGCAGCTGTGCGCCACTCAGTGGGCATGAAGCCTGAGGTGAGGCTATGATTAAACATGACACTTAGGTGAGGTGCCAGTTCATTTTGTAGTTCATGTAGTACACAGACTGGCATGTCATCTGGTCCCATGGATACTGTATTCTTAGCTTTGGAGAGTGCAAGTTCTATCTTTGTGGCCATGATTACTGGAATTTGGCAATTTTTTGGTATTGAGATGGGCCCTTTAGGGGGTGAAGTTGGCACTAAATCAATCTGCCAGGATAGTGGCAATATCCTTGGGATCAGTATATTTAATGCCAATCTGTTGTAGCTCAGAGCATATCTGAGTATTGCCATTTAGATTCTTGACATAACTATAGAATGCCTTGTGGTTGTCTTTGGTATCTTTGGCAATTTTGTTTTCGTAAATATCTTTGGAGGATTTTATGAGGTATCTCAGCTTCTTACTGAGGCTGGTAAGGGAGTTTTTTGCATCCTGGGATTTTCCTCTTTTCTATAGCAGTTTCTTCCTTCTGTTGTATAGTTTGTTTATAGCCCATTTCTCTAAGGTTCTAAGGGCCACTGTTTCACCCACATTATTATCAAGGCCACACCTTCTCTACATGGCATCCACATATCAAATGAAACACCTTCCATTTCAATAAGTGCCTGATGGTATTATATACAATGTGTCTGTGAAACATCCAGGCAGTTTACATTCCAACATCTATCACATGCACAATGCATACCAGCATTTCATGTGAGGTGACTTTTGACAGAGTCATCTAGTTGATAGTTGCACACACTACCACGCACAGATTCCGCAATGTGTTGTGGCAACGGGCCATTCATAATGGTGTCTGTGTACTGCAGATGATGCAGGATATGCCTTGGAACTGTGTCTGATGACCCTAATCCACAGTATATAACTCCGTGGGGCTGCAGACACTGTACATATTAGAACTTCTGAAGACCATTTTCTTCTGCTTGGATACATCTGGTAGTGCACTGTTCTATGCCCCAATGAGATGCAGTAAGATATTTATGACATCATGCTACAGAATGAAGCAGCTGGCATAATGGTTAAAGTCTGTGCCTTCCATGCAGAAGATACAAGGTTTGATCCTGACCAGTGGTCAATGTTAGTGTGGAGTTTGCATGTCCTCCCTCTGTCTGTGGAGTTCCTCCCACATCCCAAAAACATGCTGGGTGTTTTCACCTCAAACTTACTCAAGAATGGAGTTGTGGGCACAGAATCTAGATGGCCTCTATTGGGAGATGAGTTGTATAGACCAACTGCTTTGGGCATATACTGTGGTGCGCAGTATCCTCAAGATAGGAGAACATGGATCACACACTGTGTGCTGTAAGAGGGTTACCTAGCCACTTGATGGTATAAAATTGGCTCTAGGTGATCTGTTCATGATGACCAATGTTGTCAAAAATGGGCATGGACACTTGCTGTTGATCCATAGGTCATAAGTTCATACTACGCTAACTGCCCTTGTGGGACATTTTAAGCCTAGCCAGTTGATAAGTAGGTTAAGCAGCCTACTTGGACCTACACTGCAGACTCATACTAATGGTGGGAGGGGTCTATGTACTACTATCGGTGTGCCCGCTACAAAGCCTAGCAGCCCTGTGTCAGTAAGCTACTTGCCCAGCTTGGGTTACCTGGGATAGCTCTGCTGGGCATAAAGCTAGTCAACCTGCCATACATAAACTACAGATTGCTACACTCAGTGCAGGTTCAGTGACAGGACAGAGCTTGGAAGTGGATGACACAATGGTAAGGAGGAGGCTGGACATCCACTGTATCCAGGAAACAAGATGAAAGGGCAGTGCAACAAAGCCACTTGGTTTGGTATCCAGAGTCTATTACTCAGGGGAATGACAGACTAGAAATGGTGTTGGACTTGTGGGGAGGGAGAGTCTTCAGAAGACAATGAGGGATGTCATCAGATGGCAATCAGACTTCAGTGTAAGGATAGAACACTATTCATAATCTCAGCCTATGCCCCACATCAGGGTTATGATAGTGAAGAAAACAGTGCATTTAGACAGCAGTTACAGGACCTACTAGATAAAACAGAACAACAGGCACTGAAGTTGACAATGGGTGACCTGGACACATGGATCGGGATAGACAGAACAGGACATGAGGACTGTCTGGGTCCACATGGGTGGGGCAACAGGAATAAAGGAGAGGCCATTCTAAACTTCTGTCTAGCAAATGGGTTAATCGTGGCTAACACATGGTTCAGCAACAGAGAGAGAAAGACAAATCACATACAAGAGTGGCCAACATGCAACTCAGGTGGATTTCCTCCACATAAGGAAGGGAGATTCGGATAGAATCAGCAACTGCAAAGTCATCCCCATTGAAACAGTCAGCCCATAACATAAACTACTGGCTGCCACAATCAGCACAAGCAATGGTCAGAGAAGGCCCTAAACTCAACAGAATTTGACTGTGGAGAAAGCAAAAGAGCTCAATAGAATACTCATGGCACTAGCATCTCAGGAAGAAGGGGAAATGCATGGCTTTTAAGAAAAATGGCAGCATCTCAAAACAGCATGTGTGAGGCCTACAGAACAGGTATGCAAATGAGTCAGGTATGGAAATCAGGCACATAAGGAAAGTAGGTGGTGGAATGCAAAAGTCCAGGAAATCATCAAAAGAAAGAAGGAGTGCAGGAAAAAGTGGAAGATTGAAAAGATGGACGAGGCAAAGAAGGAATACTGGTTTTGTTTGGGAAAAAGAGGCTAAGAAAGCAGTTGCAATATAGCGAAGAGCAGGGCATCAGAGGCACTCTACCAGCATCTGCAAAGGAACTCCGTAGTTAGCACAAAGAAACTCTTTTAGGCTACAAAGCAAAGAGAGAAGGATAAAGGAGATAGTTATCAGGTACTCTTCATAAGGGATGCCTGCACCAACCTGCTCATCAGTCCACAGAACATCAGACAGCTGAAAGTAGTACTTCCAGCAGCTTCTGAATGAAGAAAATCCCACAGAAGCTGTATTGTGCTAGACACAGCCTACAATGAAAGAAGAAGAGGAGCCCAGCCTATACGAAGAGCAGCAGTGAGGAAAATGAAGTCAGGAAAAGCAGCAGGCTCAGATGAGCTCAAAGCAGACATTATCAAGATGGCAGGTGACTTAGAGTAGAATGACTCCAGAGGTTAGTCATATCAGCAAGGAGAAATAGGCATATCCAAAATGACTTGAGAGCAAGCATAGTTTGGCAATATACAAAAGCAAAGAGGATATTCACAAGTGTGGGCAGTATAGAGGTATCAGACTCCTGTACACTGCATGCAAGTTCTGGAGAGGATAAGTGAATATGCAGAGTAGCAGAAAGTAAAGTGGGAAGTGAGCAGTTCGGTTTCAAATTAGGCTGTAGCAACACTGATCCAATGTTTGCAGATAGTTGGGAAGAACTTACAGAAATTGTTTATTTATTTGTTTGTTTATTTATTTATTTATTTATTTCATTTTTATGTTATTTACATTTGTTTAATAGGGTAATGCACAGATACATATCAACCAATTTCAGGCTCAGCCCAGGTGAAATACAAAATGTTTCACAAACAAAAAATACAGACGTGAGCAATAACACAGTAGTTCAGACTAATTACATAAAAAAAATGTGTATATTCATTCTAGTGAACAAGCACAATGCAATGTACAATAAAGCAGAGTGTAATGTACAATATATACATTAGTTCCTAAAATTGGTCAATCTTCATTGAATCTTGATAGAGGAGAAGAAACACAGAACAGAAGATAGGCAAAGTGACATGTCCTGAGTTAAAGCAGGAACATTTGGCTTGGAAGAAGACAAGCTTTTTAAGTTGCAGTCTGAATTTGGACTAAGTGTTAATTTCTTTAATATCGATTGGAAGAGCATGCCAAAGAGTAGGTACCTGAGAGGAGAGAGCATGTGTAGCGCTATGGAGTTTGGCACTAGGGGTAATAAGAGTTGGTGTGAGAGAGCATGTGCAGTGCTGTGAAGTTTGGCGCTAGGGGTAATAAGAGTTAGTGTGAGAGCATGTGCAGCGCTGTGGAGTTTGGCGCTAGGGGTAATAAGAGTTAGTGTGAGAGAGCATGTGCAGCTGTGGCAATAAGAGTTGGTGTGAGAGCACATAAGAGTTAGTGTGAGAGAGCATGTGCAGTGCTGTGCAGTTTGGCGCTAGGGGTAATAAGAGTTGGTATGAGAGAGCATGTGCAGTGCTGTGCAGTTTGGCGCTAGAGGTAATAAGAGTTGGTGTGAGAGAGCATGTGCAGTGCTGTGGAGTTTGGCGCTAGGGGTAATAAGAGTTGGTGTGAGAGAGCATGTGCAGCGCTGTGGAGTTTGGCGCTAGGGGTAATAAGAGTTGGTGTGAGAGAGCATGTGCAGCGCTGTGGAGTTTGGCACTAGGGGTAATAAGAGTTGGTGTGAGAGAGCATGTGCAGCGCTGTGGAGTTTGGCGCTAGGGGTAATAAGAGTTGGTGTGAGAGAGCATGTGCAGTGCTGTGGAGTTTGGCGCTAGGGGTAATAAGAGTTGGTGTGAGAGAGCATGTGCAGTGCTGTGGAGTTTGGCGCTAGGGGTAATAAGAGTTGGTGTGAGAGAGCATGTGCAGCGCTGTGGAGTTTGGCGCTAGGGGTAATAAGAGTTGGTGTGAGAGCATGTGCAGTGCTGTGGAGTTTGGCGCTAGGGGTAATAAGAGTTGGTGTGAGAGAGCATGTGCAGTGCTGTGGAGTTTGGCGCTAGGGGTAATAAGAGTTGGTGTGAGAGAGCATGTGCAGTGCTGTGGAGTTTGGCGCTAGGGGTAATAAGAGTTGGTGTGAGAGAGCATGTGCAGCGCTGTGGAGTTTGGCGCTAGGGGTAATAAGAGTTGGAGTGGCTTGTGAGTAGTGTCAGGTTGCATGATGATATTTTTCATGAAGTCTAGCTGCAAGGGGAGTAAATGTGTAGAGTTGAGTAGTTTGTAGAGTTGGGATCCTAAAAGTAAGTTAGATCTTTGTTTTATGGCTAGCCATTTGGCATTTGCTAGGGTGATAGAGTGATGCTCATGAAGAGGGGACTTTATAATGAATTGGCAGATGCTGTTAGAGATAGTCTGGGGTGTGGGAATGTTTTTATTTGCGACAGAAGTAAAAAACTGGGAGCCCATATTCAAGTTAAGAATGGAGAACATCTTTGACAATGGCTGCTCTGATTGCCTGGGCTAGAAAAGGGGAGGTCTTTTTGACCCAGAAGAGGAGGGTTTTTTTTTTTTTGGCTCTCACTTTATCTGTATGGAAATGGACATTTAGTGACTGATCAAGCCATAGTCCTGGGTATTCGAAGGTAGAGGATGTCTCTGTCGAATGGTTGTGTAGGTCAAATATAGTTAAAGAGTTAGGTGCTTGGTAAATTTTTGGTGGAGTTCCAAAAAGCATAGTTTTGGTCTTGGTGGGGTTGAAAAGTAGCTCATGGCTTATACGCCATTGATGGAACTCAAGTATGTCTAACTGAAGTTGGCATTTAATGTTTAGTGTGAGACTGACCTGATCAGTAAATGACCATGTCATCAGCATAGAGGATAAGTGGGACATGGGCGAGGTCACAAGGAAGTTTGTGAATGCATATGGAGAAGGGGTGGGGCAAGAATGGATCATAGTGGTACACCTTTGGTAACAGGTGCAGCTTCTGATTGGGAGGATTGTATTTTATCTCTAAAGTGTCTGTCAGTAATGAAGCTTTTTAAACCAGGGAGTGGTGTCTGAACTGATACCGATTTTAATTAATTTGTCTTGGAGCGGATGGTGGCCAATGAGATCAAGTGCCCGTGCCAGGTCTATAAATAGGGCACCTGTAAGGAAACCATTAGAATTTAGCAGGATTTCATCAGTTAAAGTAGTACTGCTGGATATGGAGGAAGAGTAGGGTGCAGACTATCTTTTCAAGGAGTTTGCCTAGAATTTGGAAGACGGAAAGTGGATGAATGAGAGTGGTATCTCTGGGCGATGGTTTAATTAGAACAGTTTTCCAAATATGTGGCACTATGTCTTGTGTGAGACACAAATTATATATGAGTTCAACAGGACATTCCTAGATTTGGAGGAAGCATATGGCAAGGCTCCAAGAAAGCAGATTTGGGGAGTCCTTCAATGGCTGAAGTTCCAGAAATATCAGTAGAATTAGTGAGTCTATGCAGAAGCCCCAAAAACACAAGTACGAACAGTGTTCAGACTCACAGAGGGGTTCCCAGTGGGAGTGGGTGTGCA
>NC_056742.1:375277829-375295329 GCF_019279795.1 Protopterus annectens
AATATGTAGCTACAACAGTAACTACAGCATGGGGACACTTCCTTATGCAGGCCACACACACACACACACACACACACACACACACACACACACACACACACACACACACACACACACACACACACACACACACACACACACACACACACACACACACACACACACACACACACTACCACAGAATATGTAGCTACAAAGTACAGTTTTGTACCTACCATAAATGTAGATGTTCGAGTGCTCATACAGCTGCAGTCATTACAGATGGGTTATCCTGCCGTCAAGTGGGTCCTCGGTCAGCCGAATTCCAAAGTCTAGGTCCAGCGTCGGTTGTCGTCACTTCTTCCCTGACGTCACTGCGGTAGGAGTATAAAAGAGGCAGCTGACGCCATCTTCTTCAGTTTTTCTTGCCCCAGATGTCAGGTGCCCCCAGAAGGAAGGCAAAACATAAACTTATGTAATCATGCAATATAGAATAATCAAAAAACAGTAGTTGCAAGCAAATACACCATAAAAGAATACCCCAAATAGGCTTTATGAGAAGGTGTTTGTCATAAGGCCTGTCCTAAGAGAGGATGGAGGGGGGGAAACCTGGACTGCAGTTGTATGAGCACTCGAACATCTACATTTATGGTAGGTACAAAACTGTACTATGTTCATCGTGCATACAGCTGCAGTCATTACAGATGTGAAGAATCCCAAAACTAAGTAGGGGTGGCAGGCACTAAGTGGAACTAGGAGGAGCAAGGATGCCCTGCAAGACAGCTGTGGCAAATCCCGCTCTAGATTTAGAGTAAAGTGGAAGGTGATAGTGTTTGGAGAAAGTGTGCACTGAACTCCAAGTGGCTGCTTCCAAAATGTCCTTGGTAGGAACCCCCCTGAGGAAAGCTGCAGTGGTAGCTGTGGCCCTTGTGGAGTGGGATCTGATGCTTGAAGGCACAGTTTTCCATGAAATGAGTAACAAAAGCATATGCAGTGGGCTATCCATTTTGAGATTGTCTGTTTGGAGATAGCCTTTCCTTGAGCACCTGTAGCATAGGACACAAAGAGTTGCTCGGATTTCCTGAATGGCTTTGTCCTGTCCAAGTAATAATGAAGTTGTCTGTGAATGTCCAAGGAATGCAGTAGTCTTTCCCCTTTGTTTTGTGGGTTAGGGTAAAAGGTAGGTAAGTGGATAGTCTGATTCAAGGCTACACTGGATACTACCTTTGGCATAAAGGTAGGGTTGGTTCGTAAGGAAACTCTGTCCTGATGGAGAATGATGAAAGGTTGCACAGCCATGAGGGCCTGTAGTTCTGAAACCCTTAGTGCTGAGGTGATAGCCAGAAGGAAGGCTGTTTTCCATGACAAGTATTGTAGTTCTGTTGAAGCATCTGGCTCGAAGGGAGGAAGGGTCAGCTTTTCCAATATGAAGTTGAGGTCCCAAGCAGGGACTGGTGGTTTCCTTGGGGGTTTTATATTCTTTGCCCCTCTGAGGAACTGTCTTAAGAGAGGATGAGAGAATAAAGGAGGATCTGTGTTGTATTGTGCAGAAATGGCTGAAGCGTGGATTTTGATGGAGGAGAAGGAAAGTCCACTGTTTAACATCTCAGCTAGGTACTGTAAAATTTGAGGTAAATTTATTACCCAAGGATTCTGGCCCTTTTCCTGATTCCAGGCACAAAATCGTTTCCATTTGGTGGAGTAGGCTTTTCTAGTAGAAGGTCTTCTGGCCTCCAAGATGACATCCTGCACCTCCTTGGAGAGGAGGGTCTGTTGGGAAATCAAGGGATTCTCCATGCAGCTAGATTTAGGGTTTTGAGCTGGCTGTGAAGAGTCTTGAAGTTGTGCTGGGACAACAGAAGAGGCACTAGAGGCAGGATCCATGGTGGGGAATGTGTCAGGCTCTTCAGGAGCGAATACCAGTGTTGTCTTGGCCAATCTGGAGCAATGTTGGCCTCTCTGCTCTGGCTTTTAATAGAACTTTGGGCAGCAGAGGAAGAGGCAGAAAGGCATAGACTGTCAACGTTGTCCAATTGAAAGAAAGTGCGTCCACTTTCCAGGCCTGTGGATGATAGGTCCTTGAACAAAATTTTTTCAATTGGTAATTTCTGTGGGTAGCAAAGAGATCTATGTCTGGCTGTCCCCATGCCTGAGTTATCTTTGTGAAAACTTGAGGATGTAACTTCCATAAGTGTGGATCTGTCATATTTCTGCTTAGGCTGTCTGCCAGTGTGTTTTCCTTCCCTGACAGGAATTGTGCCTGAAGTTGAATTTGCAATTCCAGTGCTGTGTTCCATAGGGTCATGGCTAGTCTGCACAGGGGGTATGAATGAGTTCCCCCCTGTTTGTTTATGTACCACATCTCTGTGGTGTTGTCTGTCCTTATCAATACCTGGCCTGGATGCAGTAGGTCTTTGAAGGCCATAATAGCATTTTGCACTGCTAGCATTTCCTTTTGGTTGATGTGTAGGTGCCTCTCTTTTTAGGACCATTTTCCCTGAATGCACTGATCTGTCATGTGTGCCCCCCAGGCATAGTCCGAGGCATCTATTGTGATGATTTGAGTTGCTTGAGGTACGCAGAAAGGGAGACCTATGTTTCTTTGGCATGCTTGAGCCCACCACAAAAATTCCTTTTGAAGACATGGAATGAGTGGTATAATTGTTTCCAAGCTGTGGCTGTGTTGAGACCATAAGTTTTTAGGTACCATTGAAGTTTCCTCATATGCAGCTTTGCACATGGGATCAGAAGGATGCAAGATGCCATGAATCCCAGAGCCTGTAGGACTTTCCTTGCAGTCAGCCTGGTGAAGGTTGCCATTTTGCTGAAGTATTGAGACAGTTGCCCTTGTTTGTCTGGCGTGAGGTAGGCCATCTGGGTGGTTGTATTCAAGCTGGCACCCAGGAAAATTATTTGTTGAGAGGGTATTAGTTTTGATTTCTTTTTGTTGACTGTGTATCCCAGAAAGTTCAACAGTTTTATTACAAACACCAGGTGTTTCAGAAGTATGTCCTTGCTGTCCGCTTGGATCAGGCAGTCGTACAGATATGGGTATATTTGTATTCCTTGAAGTCTGCAGAAGGCAATTACTGATGCCAGGCATTTTGTAAACACTCTGGGCGCAGTAGATAAGCCAAAGGGCAATGCAGATAATTGATAATGAGTTGAACCTGCAAGAAATCTGAGGTATCTTCTGCAATATTGTCTGATAGGGACATGCAGGTATGCCTCCTTGAGGTCCAATGTTACCAGCCAAGACTCCTTGCCCAGCATGGGAAGAAGCTGCTGTAATGTGAGCATCTTAAATTTTGGTACCTGTAAATATGTGTTTAGGATGGATAGATCTAAAATAGGTCTCCAATCTTTGTCTTTCCTTGGTACCAGGAATAGTCTGGAATAAAACCCTTGACCTTGTTCTTTTGTAGGTACCTCTTGAATCGCTTTCATGTCCATGAGAGCTGAAATTTGTTTTTGTGCCTCTGCCCTTTGATTTTGTGGCAGGTTTGGCATGCCTCTCATTTTTGGAAGGGTGTGAAAGTGGAACCTGTAGCCTCTGTCTATAATGTCCATAATCCATTTGTCTTTTGTGACAATATGCCAATTTTTTTGAGAATAATGCCAGTTTTCCGCCCAAAGGTGCTGCCATTAAAGCTTTGCTTGGCAGGTAAAGGGGGAAGTCATTGTGTCTGCTTTCTGAATGACTGTGATCTATCTTCTCCACCTCTTGGGGTTGCTTGCCATTGTCTGGCTTTGAAAGATCCTTGAGGTTGCCCTCTACCCCTTGGGCGTCTGTATCTGCCTCTTTGAGGTCTGTTCGTGACTGGAAAGGACCAATTTTTTGAAGGCCAGTTTCTGCTGAAATGTGGAGGTTGTACCTGCAGGAAATCTTTCACTGTTTGCATTGATTTCGCTTTTTCCTCCATTTTCTTTAGTACCTCCTCAGCTTTAACACCAAACAATACATCTTTTTGAAGAGGTGCATCTAGTAATTTAGCTTTGACATGATCTGGTAAGGCTTGCTCTTTGAGCCAAGCATGTCTACGTATAACAGACCCTGTAACAGCAGCTCTACATGAGGCCTCTAAAGCATCAAAACCACACTGCAAGGTATGTTTACCCACTTGCTCTGCACCATGCAACAAATCCTGCAACTCTTTTAAATCTGGTTGTTCTGGTTGTGTCATCTTGCTTTTCAACTGAGATAACAAAAACTGTTGATACTTTAACATATGGAACTGACAGTTTAATGCCCTCATGGTTAAAGTGGCCGAGGTGTACACCTTTTTCCCCCACCTTTCTAAAGCTCTGGAATCTCTCTCTGAAGGTAATGGGTTTTTAGCAGTAGAGGCCTTAATTCCCTTGGGACCCTGTGAAATAGTTTCTGGGTCAGCAGTATGGCTTTTGTATAGGAACTGGTGTGAATCAGGAACCTGGTAATACCTGTCTGGTTTAACAGGAGCTGGAGGTAAAGAATCTGGATTGAGGCTGGCTTCTGTGTACACATCATCTAATATATCTAAAACAGGAGGGATAGCCAGGGGCCTATGCTGGGGGAGCAAGAGAAAATCCCTGAGCCTTTTCTTGGAATCTGAGTAATCTTGGCCTTCCCAGTGAAAGTGTTCCCTCAAAGTATGTAGGGTTTCCCCAAAAGAGTATTCCTCAGGGGGGGAGACAGAGGGAATAGACTCCTCTGCATCAGAGTCTTCAAAAGGAGAATAGGTATAGTCCTGGTCCTCAGAATGTTCAGAGGTAATAGAGGCTTGACCTGAGGAAGGGTAGTCTTCCTCTAATCTGGGCCTTTTGTCCGAGGGTGTTGAGAACCCCTGATAAGAGTAATCAAATCCTCAGCCATTTTGAGCATCTGTTTTTTAGGCATGGGGCCTTGAGAGGGGGTCTGAGGTCCCTGTTTTTTGGTTTTCATGGCTGCTTTACATTTTGTGAAAGCTTTAATAGAGAAGGAGGAAGGCCTGAAGACACCTTGAGAAATGGCAGGCCTGTCTAAACTCTGAGTTTCCCCGCCAAGAGTGGTATCTGTAGTAGGAATGGGGACCGAGAAGCCTGTGACCTCGGGTACTGAAGACACCAGTAATGTAGTGTCATCGGTACTCAGGGGCTGCGCAGGCACCTCGCTGAGAACCGGAGAACCGGTAGTCGGCCTTAGCGTGGTGTCAGTAGAAGTCGCGGACCTCGTATGTCGGTCCTTATCTTTGAGTCTTTTACTCAAAACTGGAGTCGGAGTATCCGACGACATAATATAATTAAATTTTTTACCAAAATAGTGAAGGGCGAACTCCACCTGATGCTTAATAGTGCGCTTGTTGAATCTAGCACAAAAACGGCAGGCCGAGATGTCGTGGCCTGGGCCTAAGCAAGGTATACAGAAAGAGTGGAAATCCTTATGCGGCATTTGCTTCCCACATGAAATGCAATTATTAACTTTGTCTGACATCAGTCTGAGGCAAGAAAAGTTTCCCCAACGGGGTACTTAGCTTTCAAGAAGACTTCGGCTGAAATATTTTCATAAATCTCAGGAGCTGGCCGACCGGCACTTATGAACTGCTTCTGCAAGAAAAGACTGAAGAAGATGGCATCGGCTGCCTCTTTTATACCCCTGCTGCACTGACGTCAGGGAAGAAGCAGCGACAACCGACGCCGGACCTAGACTTTGGAATTCGGCTGACCGCGGACCCGCCTGATGGCAGGATAACCCATCTGTAATGACTGCAGCTGTATGCACGATGAACATCAGTAACTACAGCATGGGGACACTTCCTTATGCAGGCCACACACACACACACACACACACACACACACACACACACACGCACGCACACACACACACACACACACACATGCACTACCACAGAATATGTAGCTACAACAGTAGCTACAGCATGAGGACACTTCCTTATGCAGGCCACACACACACACACACATGCACTACCACAGAATATGTAGCTACAACAGTAACTACAGCATGGGGACACTTCCTTATGCAGGCCACACACACACACACATGCACACACGCGCACATGCACACACACACACACACACACACACACACACACACACACACACACACACACACACACACACAGCATTTTTGAAATGGTGTGATTAGTGGCTGTTGTCTGTACCCAGATCATTAATTCAAAAAGATTCATAAGAAACTTTATTGTAATTTAGGAAACAAGTGCTACCTAAACAGAATTTCAAGTGGCAGCTGTTTTACAAGAGAAAACAAACACACAAAGGCAGACATGATAGGTATTAAAGAATACACAATAACTATATTCCAAAAGTAAATATCTAGGTGGCTGATGCACATGCGTGTCCACTATTTATATACACTGGACAACACTGACTACTAGATGATTAACACATGACAGGAAAGGTACACTATACACAGGGGTGAGACTGGGTGATACTGCACATGAAGTGACTGGAATTGCACTTGAATGTGAATGTATTAATTTTAGTATGCAGTAAATAATTGTTATAATTAGAATTACTGTATGAAAAAAGGAAAAGAATGCGAGAGTAACAATCTGTTATAGTCTGATACATCCAGCTTTACATCTGCATTAATGAGTCTTATTACAGTTGGATGCAAACTGTTCATGAATCTGGAGGTCCTGAAGTGGATACTCTGTAACCTAACAGAAACAGGTTTAGTAAACCATCCATATGCTGCATGAGAAGTGTCACTCAGTATTTTGTGGGACCTCTTTTTACATCTCAGTTTAAAGTAGGAAGACTAGTTCCCATGATCCTTTCTGCTGTTCTTATTATTCTTTGCAGTTTATTCCTTTTGGCCTTTGTGCTGTTACCGGACCATAAGGTGCACTTGCTAGTGATAATACTCTCAATGGCTCCTCTGTAGAAGGTATTTAGAGCATTCATAGAGAGCTTTGCTTTTCTAAGCCTTTCCAGGAAGTGTAGTCTCTGGTGGGCTTTTTAATTGGCTGGCCTGTGTTTGTACTCCAAGAAAGATCCTCTGATATATGTACTCCCAAGAACTTTGTAGTTTGGACTCTTTCCATTTCTTCACCATTGATCTTGAGGGGGTAGGTGTATGGCAGAGCTTTTTCCGAAGCCAGTAATGACTTATTTTGCTTTATTGATGTTCAGTTCCAAATTGTTGTTATTGCACCATTCAACCAGGGAGTTAATCTCATTCCTATACCCACTCTCGACATCACCACTTATGAATCCCATGACTGTGGTGTCATCTGCAAATTTGATGATGTGGTTGTTGTTAGCTTTCACAGAGCAGTCATGGGTAAGGACTGTGAATAGTAGAGGACTCAGCACACAACCCTGGGGTACCCCAGTGTTGATTGTAATACTCACTGAAGTGTTGTTACCAGCACAGGTCCATTGTGGTCTTCTAGCCAGGAAATCCAGGATCCAGTTGCACAGCCCTTTATTTATGCTGAGGTTAATTAGCTTTTCTATAAATTGCATTGGAATCACCATATTGAATGGTGAGCTGAAATCTATAGGTTCATAGTTGTGTACTAGGCTAATGGCCCTGGAGCCTTTACAAGCCAAGCCCATAGAAGTGCCCTGGCATTGTGCCGCCCGACGTTAGTTTCCATTAGGGGTGATAGTGGATGATAATCTTATATTTGACCTGCATATACAAAATTGCATAAGAAAAACTCATCAAAAACTAGGGATGCTTTACAAAGCCAAAAACGTTCTCACTGACACAACTAAAACTACACTTGCCACTACGTACCTCCTCCCCACTCTTCTTTATGGTGCCCCCATCCTTATTTACCTCCAGGCTACACAAAAATTAAAACTTAAACAATGTTTTAACAAAACTGCTAAATTTGCAGCACATACCCCCTTTCAGAACCCACCACTGTATAGCACTGAAAAGCCTAAATTGGTTAGAACTGCCACATCAACTAACATACACAACTTTGTACCACCTATAAAATTATCCAGCATCCATCGGCCTGTCCAGCACTAAAAAACATTCTACACAACTATGTTCCTGGTCAGTCATTATGATCCAGTGACCAAAAAACTCCTGTCTGTCTATAAACTTAACGAATCTGCTGGGCAGTGTCTGTACTCATACAAGGTTGCTAAGGCCTGGAACTCCTTAGGTCTATACCATTCCCCCCATCTTTCACAACTACTGAAAGACTTCTTAGCTATAATCAAGCTCTGTTCTTGCTCAAAACCAGTATAACCTATATCCCTAAATGTGAAGTACATTTTCACCTCATACCTCCTTACTCTCCCTTCTTCACTTACTTCCTTATTGTTGTCTAATTTTCTTCTCTGACTTTCTCTCTAAATATACCATAAGCCTGATTTTCCCTCCCTTCATACTGCAATTCCTGTTTGTATTAGATTAACTTACCTTTGATTTCTCTACAAACTGTCTAAAATTTCTCTAAATATAAAATGATTGTCATATACCTTGTATCGATTCTTAACCAATGTTTTTGTAGTATGTCTAATTTGTTATAATTATTTAAAGTGCAGATGTTTTTTATTTTATTTTTGAAGATTATATAATTATTGTTCTTAAAATGTTTTTTAATAATTTAGAGCTTTTCCCCCAGACCTCCACTGAAAATGGGCTTCTACCTAGTCGGACTTTCCCGGTAATCAAATGTCAATGAATAAATAAGTAAATAAATTCCGGAGTTGCTTATAAAAAAATTAGTGTCAAGATGGGATTGTTCTGCTCCTCCACCCCCGGTCCTACATGCATGGCTTAAACCATGACCTGCACATCCACTGATTGACATGAAGAATAACACTCAGGTCAAGGAATGATCCGGAATTATGATGGTGAGGGCCATATACACTCCTGTCCCCTATGCCAGATGTGCACTGCTCAATGGCATTGTGACTGTGTGATGCTGTCTGTGATGGTATTATAGGTTATATGGGGTTATATCCACCTCTAAACACAGAGGATGCCAGAAGTTCATCTTTCATCTTTCCCCTTCACCATCAGCTCAAGTGTGGATGATGTGAGTGTGTCCTCCCCCACTAACATCACTGATAGTGCCACTTTTTCATTAGTCTGTCATATGCACATCAAGCATCAGTGACTCCTCTGACATCAAGCATGTCCTGGCCTACTGTCCTGCAGTGGTGCAGCCTCTACCAATAGAACCACTGAATGCATACAGATAACACACCTGTGGCAATGCTACATCATAGATGTGTCATTCCCTACGCTGTGTCACACACTGCTACATATCAATTGTGTACATAGCCTGTGGGCATACATACATGCATACTAGTACAGGTTGGGACAGTTGGTGCCCTGTTGTCCCTGGATGACATATATGCATATGTGTTTGGATGAGCAAACCACTGACTTTTACAAGTCAGCTGTCCTACAGTAATGGCATGTGCTGCTGTATACCTGTTGCATCCCTTACAAACACTTAGACAGTCATCACCAACCCAGCCCCAAGCCACCACCAGCTAAGAGTGTTCACTCACCTTCCATGAAGAGAGATACCTGGAATATCTCCAACTCTGTAAGATGCCTCTCTCTTGGCAGTTCACCCTCCTCCCCAACTTCAATCTGCCTCTGGCAGCTTCCTGTACCTTGGTCTTGGCTTGCCATATATCATATTGGTGACCCTGTGATTCACCTGCACTACTGTTCTCTTATTGTCATGACAGCACTGACCATGCAGCATTCTCTACCACACCTGATCATAGAAGGCCAAGCCTGCATTAACTTTCTCAAGTATGTATCTGCAATGTGTGTATATGGTCTGTAGCAGCCCTTCTGTTTCCAGTGGGGAAAGCTTTTCCAGCCATTGCTGTTCCCTCTATGCTATAAAAAGACATATACAACTGTGGGTTACACATGTGCATGACTGTCCAAGGTAGGTGAAAATTGTCTCAGTACTGTCCTCTGCCCTCATTTGGTGGCCACAATGCTATGTGCTATATGGTGTTACCAGTCTGACACTGTGCCACAGTGAAGCAGCAGTGTGCATGTTTCCATAACTTGCTGTTCATAGGAACTGTGCTGACAGTGCAAGCTGTGACCTATGTAAGGGAAGATGGATACCCCCTACAGCATGTCTTGCAGTCCACGTGCATATGGTATGCTACTGTGAGATCTACACAGCAGTATAGCAATTTCATTTGCAGTCCACATGCATATGGTATGCTACTGTAAGATCTACACAGCAGTATAGCAATTTCATTTTACCTTATTTCCTGTTTCTTGTCAAGTTCAGCTGTACCCTGTTCTCTGTCAGGGTGAACTACCTGCAGGGCTACAATCTGTCCTCTACTCTGTTCTCTGTTAAGATGGTCTCCCCATAGCAAAACTACAACTTCTCTTGCCCTGTATCCTGTTCTCTATTTGGTTGAGCCCTAAGTAGGACTCCAATCTGTCCTTTTATGTAACCTGTACTCTGTTCTTTGTTAAGGTGATTCCCCTGACACCATATCAGTCTCCTGTCATGCCCTGTGCAGTGTTATCCTGCACACAATCCTCTGTCAGTAACTGTCCCTGTTGCTTCCATCCACCCTTGTTTGGTCAATGCAGTTCTGAGATCAATCAGTAGTCCAATATCATACCTCTCAACTGTACAGATTTTTGCCTCATATTTTTGGTCCATTTTTGTAAAATTGTGGTTTTCTGGCTAATTACTGGTAAATCGTTAAAGATTTAAGTTAGAAAATAATGACAGACATTTGAGTTTCAGACTTCATACCCTTCAGAAAATTCATGCTAATGCAAAACCTGTTATTCTACCAACTTTCTAAGTTTGTAAGACTAATATGTAAAAAAAGTCTCTATTTTTGTGCTTTTGTCCCACTTTTATGTATGACTTTGTCCAGATTTCTTGCTCTAAGAGGTTGAGAGGTACGACAGTCCTGTCTAAAGGTCAGTTTACCGCTTCACAGTTTACTATGAAACATATGTTTGAGGTTTTATTCTCATTACATTTTTTTACTCTTATGATTTGCAGTGTAATTATGATACCTTGTGATTTTAAAATATCTGTACTTGATGTTTTGTAGTGTAACATGATACTTTCTGATTTCAAATATCTATACTTGATTTTTGAAAGAATGTGATTGTGAAGCTTTTCTCCCCAGGGTTCCTCTGAAATTGGGCACTTTCTGACTTTCAGAACTTCCCAATAAATAAATGTCAAATAAATAAATAATAAATGTAGTAGAACCCTCTGATATCCACAATATTCTAATTCCTAAGTTGCGTGTCATAATGTTGTCTCCTGCAATATGGTGATTGTGGTTTTCATCATGCTAATATGGGTCACACAGCATAGTGCTTATGTTAATGGGATGATTTAGCATGGTCATCTCTGAAATGCAGCTACAATGCAATGCAGTGCATTATCCGCCACAGTCAGTGTTACCGTGCTCATGTCTAGGTGTTCTGAGAAGGGTAAGTCATGTCCACAGTGTGAACACATGTGAACACATGGCCTCTGCAAAGTCCATGTAGTTGCTTGACCATACTGACATTCCTTTACAAGATACAACCATGTTGACAGAAGATGTGCATCACAGGGTGTCTATTATCTGCAGTTGTGCACACCAGGCTATCATTTCCTAGTTGTTCTGACCTGCAGGGTGCATATGACCTCTTCAGACAGTAATTTCATGAGGGATATTGTCTAGTGCAGCCAGAAAATAAAGATATTCCTTCACTTGCTGAATGAGTACCCTAAGGAGTGCCTGTAGGGGAGCATGATGGCCCCTACTATACAACTGATGTCTAGCACAAGCTTGTCAGAGTACTGAGTGATTCCCTGGGATCACATGCATTGGTAAGCAGTATATTCAAAGGTACAGTGACCTGCACAGGCAGCACCTGGGGCTGCTCCACTGCTAGGATGCAGACATTAGGGAGACAGAGCCAACTTACTATTGTAAGTATTTACTACTTGGTTTAGCATTGTAGAATTTAGCTTATTATCTGTCACTATAATGTCTTTCTGCTGTTAGGGACATGCTGTAGACTATTTGTTTTACATTTTGCAGCTCACAAGGAAATACAAGCCAACTGGATGACCTGTCTAAGGAGACATGAGTGGCTCTCCAGGCAGTTGGATAAGTGTGTTTTTTTGCATTTGTACTGAACTAAAAAGTGTCACAGACATATACTAATCTGTTGTATTTGCTTTCTCCCCTACCTTTTTTCCCCCTACCCTTTTTTCTCTCTGTCTTTCTAGCAGGCCAGTTGTGATTCAGGATGAGGTGAGGTAATGGTTATCAAGCTGTGCACTGACCTCCACCCCTGCCACTGGGACTCAACAATCCCCAGGCCTGCCTGTTTGTTGAGGGTGACCCAAGAGCTCACTGGTCACTGTGCCCCCCTTAAGTAGGGGAGCTACTGAATGTGTGGTCTGGAGGGTCTTCCTGGGTCACACAGGAATAGGTGTGGTGGTTGATGAGGTTCAAAATGGACCAGGAGCTGTGCTGATTGAGAGAAACAGACAACTGGCCCTGTCCATTGTGCTACCACAGGCAGCACCTACCTATGATGCTACCCATGAAGGTGACAGGTATCTGTATTGTTTATCCTCTGAGTCACTCCGGCAGGCCCACTGTACTCCTTCTTATAACCTAATATTGTATTCCCATTCCTTGTTTGTAGTCCAGTCTTCCCCTTCACAAGTTGTTCACTTTCTTTCAGTTTGTATCTCAACTTTTGCCACATTGTATCCACGTCTACAGCAACCATATTTGTACATTCCAGTAGGTCTATCAGAGACATAATCATAAATAGACCTGTTTTCTAATAATTCCTTTATGTTAGCACCTTTCTGTTTTTGAAAACAGAGGGTTCTCTCTCTGTCTGAAACACATCACTATTGCCTCATAACATTTTCCACTTAATGGAAATAATACCATTGATGGTACCATAATCTAAAAAGTAAGGTGTCAAAAAGTTATGAGTATGTACTTTAGAGCTGAAATTATTTGCTTTTGTTACATTCAAAGTAACATTTATTAAAACTAAAACATAATTACTGCCTCTTTTGCATACATTTTGCATTATGCCATCCAAAAACATTCTTGTATCCCATCCGAAGTAACATGTCTTTAAGATAAGTCCCTTCTTTCTCAAAAACTCTGTCTTTCGATATTAATCTAGACCATCTAACAAACTCCTCCATAATCACATACTTTTTTTAAGATGTCCAGAGCAAAAGTTGTTTTATTGCAGGCAGATATCTTTAAAAGATGATTTTCTATGTATTCTGCACTGAAGTGTCTTACGTTCATTATCAGAAAACGATGTTGTATCGAAATAGTTGATGCTCTCTTTGCTAAAATCATTGGTGAATTTGAGAAAACTCATGTTATTATTCATTACATAAAACATATTATCATGTTCTGTTTGGTATAATATCAATATACATAATAAATCAACAATAAATCTGACATAGCTTTCTGAAACAGATCTAGCCTGTAAATAAAGTCTTTTTCACAATTACCCCTGAATAAGTTGCAGTGAAAGGGGGCCATAGCATTTCCCACTTGTCATGCCCTTTAACTGTTTAAAACACTTAGCACCAAATTCATTATGCATTAGATTTCTGATGCATTTTCTATAATGCTTTCTTATTTAAATTGTCAAAAGTCACTTTGTGATCTGTAATTAGTCAGGTATTAGATGCTGCCTGGAAATATAAGACCAGTTTAAGATGGTAACAAGCTTTATGTCGTCACCAGAATTATATTCATATCTAGTTTTTCACCCAAGAAATTTTAATTATAATATTCTTTTTGGGTTTGAAGAAAGTTTTATGACAGTTGTAAATATTTTTCTGGGAGTTCTGGTATGATGGCATTTGCACTTAATATGACTATAACAAAAAGAAAATCAAACCCTATGCAGATCCCATGTATGCATTCAGAACCAATGTAGTCGAAGCACTGTTTTGTCCTAACAAGTCATTTTCATATATCCCATGGACCTCCACTACAGGCTGTTTAAGGTATTACACAGTGAAGACTAGCTTGGCTGTTTTGTTCCTGGTATATACCTGCATGCACACACGTGTGTATGGCTTTCGCCACCCCCTTAGATTAGTTTCCTGTGCCTCTGTCCAACAGAGCCATTAGTATGTATTTTTCATCCAACAAATTACCAAGAAAATTTTTAGGGTTGTGTTTATTTTTGTTTCGAATGTTGTTATAGAATATATATATATATATATATATATATATATATATATATATATATATATATATATATATATATATATATATATATATATATATATATATATATATATATATATATATATATATATATATATATATATATATATATATATATATATATATATATATATATATATATATAGTCTTCATTAACTGATTATTGACCCTTCAACAGTTAACATACCTATACAAAACTGAAAAAGCAGTTCTTTCTGACCTTGATGACTTTTCCTAAAAAGACAAGTTTAGGTAAAATACATTTTTTTTCTGTAGTATGTTATACAGCACCCTCACTGTACAACTAAGTGAACACCAACAGTCCCTGGAGGTAGAGCTGGGTTTTAAAACAGGCTGAAGCAGCACTTAATCAATGTATTTATTCTTATCTATAGCCTGTGTTTTAGGGCAGACTTACTTTAACCACATACAAACTGATGAATTGTTTTGTTGAAAATATCACCTCAATACGATAGATAAAATATATATTTTTACTTTGATTTTATTTTATTTTTACAATGCCTATTTTCTATCTGGAATAAATCATTTTCATGGTGGGTAGCAGCAGTACAATTTCTTCTAAGTCTAAGGGACTCCCTGTCAGCAATGTTTGGCTGTATCATATGCTTGAACAACCAATATAAAAGTCCTGGATTTATCCTGTGAGGTATTGCTTACACATGATGTTGTAGCCACTAGTATAACATATCAGGTGACTGAAAATTTATATCTTGGGCGAAGGTGAGGAATTACTACGATCATTAAAAGACATTTACGTGTGAGAGGGGGAGACAAGGAGAGAGAGCACAGAAAATCACTGTTTTGTACCTTTCTCCTAACACAAAGACACTGTAACACAGATGTGATGTAATACCTTTTATTGGTCCTACATAGGTTTTATAATTACTCAAGCTTTCATGCTAACACGATAACCCTTCATCTTGGGTTATTAAGATACTGATGTTAAATATAGTTCTTAAATGCCGTCTTGTGCCTCGAAAAGGAAAGTATTTATTTTATTTATTTATTTTATTTTATATTTTATGATATTTTATATCATTTCTTTCCAAAAGGATAAAAAAGAAATCTTGAAAAGTGGTAGTATGAAAAAAATGCAGCTCATACCATACCTTAGAGACATGCGGTGTGTGTGTGTCTGTGAGAGGGGGTCTGAAATACTAGAACAGGAACACAACATGCTATAAAATCAGTCTGGCATGTTACGTTACAGTTAGTATTCATCCAGCAGAGAAGATGGGAAGAAGAGGGACTGCTCTGACACTTAATGAGACAATAAATCTCAAAACGAGATTTGTAGGGAGATTAGTTAAATCCATACAGTACACTCCCTTTTATCCAGTCTCTCTTCAACTGGCCATCAAATTTCTGCAATATCCCTATCAAAACACAACAGAGAAGAACAACACTTACGCCTCCTCTGGGCTAAATAATGACAGACGCTTGAGTTTTAGACTTCATATCCATTAGATAAATGCATACTAACATGAATCCTGTTATTCTGTCTGATTTATAACCTATAAATGCTATTTTGTATGTTTTTTTTTGATTAAACAGCTATTTGTTTATCCAGCCTAAGGACCGGTCCCAGTGAGACCAGATAAGAGGGAGTCCACTGTAGAAGGAAAACAAATTATAATTTGTAAGTTGTTAGTCTGTTTCAAAGAAGTAAACTTCGAGAGATAGAGGTTTTGATAAACAGAAAATATGAATTAACAACAACGTCCAGTTCAGAATGAGAAAGGTAGGAACTACCAAGAGAATAAGATACAGGGTTAGAATGCATGGATATAGTATGCAGTTAATATACTATACAGACTGTGGTTTAGCGTACTGAGAGAAAGAGAGAGAAAAAAACAAAACAATGTCAACCAAGATTCTGAAGAACGGCAGAACTGAATAGTGTTGTTACACTGTTACAGCTGTCTGAACAGTATGACTGTCTCAAAGTACTCTACTGGCAAAATTTCATAGAATACTCCACATTAGGTATTACAATCTCAATCCCAGAAAATCTCCACATCTATACAGCAGATTCCCAAATCCAACCTTTCTAATACAACTCCTCTCATTAAAAGATGGAAACATTCACCCAAATCCTGTCCCAACAGCAGTTCCTACCACACAACTCCACAATCCCAATCAATTCAACACTTGTTCCCTTACTCAACCAACAAACTCACTCTTCATAGCTCACCTCAACATATGTAGCATTAATAAAAAAGTCTCACAACTTTATGCTCTCTTGGAAGTCTACTCTTTTGACATTCTTTGTTTAACAGAAACCTGGTTAAAGCCTGAAACTAAAGACAATGAAATCACCCCACCTGGATATTATATATTTAGACTTGACCATGTAGCAAAGAAGGGCGGGGGAAATAACTATCCTATTTAAATCAGGTCTACAGATCATCACATATGACTTTAAACCACCTGTAGATTCTACTGCTGAAATTCTTATTTCCAAACTTCAGCTCAACACTTTCAAACCTATCTATATTATCTGTATCTATCTACCTGCTGGCAATAACAATGCTGCCATAGAAGATACCTTCTGCTGGCTATCTCAAAACCTGCCCCAAGAAACCATAATCCTAGGCGATTTTAACATAGATTGGAATTGCTGATGCAGCAGCCACCCATTAACCTATTTGTTTTTTCTCAAACCATTACCTCCCCTACCAGGATAAACAAGCCTAATAAGAAAAAAAGTACCTTGGATTGTACTCTCATAAATCACCATCCCCACATATATGAATCTGGAACCCTCCCTGATGATATTAGTGACCACTCACTGAACTACATCATCAGGCATAAGACCAATGTCTCCACTCCAGCCACTTTTAGGTATATTAGGTCCAAGAAAAACTTTAACCTTGATCTCTTTCAAAGCGAACTAAGAGCATGCAACTGGTCTCTCTTAAAACACCTCCTATTGGAGGAAGCTGTTAAATACTTTAATTCCAAATTCCTAGCCATTCTAGATGACCATGCACCAAACCGCTCTATTAGAATTAAAACTAAATGCGCCCCATAGCTTTCAAAAGAAACCAAACAAAAAATCCACCTCAGAAATAAATACTGGGCCAAATGGCGAATGACTAAAAACTCTGCAGACCGTCAAAACTTTAGACAACTGAGAAATGGCACTAAGAAAGCTATACTGTCTGATAAAAGTAACTACTACTTACAGTTCCAGCAAACTAAACATAATAACCCACAAAAATTCTGGGCAAGAATTAACCAACTACTACACCCTGGTCAATCCATTACGCCTAACCCACAAGGC
>NC_056742.1:375302829-375547829 GCF_019279795.1 Protopterus annectens
TAATGCATCATCACAGCTGATGTTCTCACCGTTCTTGGTGAGGAGCTGTATTTCACATTGATGTCTTCTCACGTGCAGAAGCTTTCCTGTCTCAGCATTAGCACATTTGAACTTTAATTTAGTAAATATTGTTTTATATGGGCCAACTATTCTCACGGACACACCTATTTTTCCCTTTTTTAACAGAAATTGGTATGACATTGTTTTTATATATTTATACATTACATATTAGTGTTGTCTAGTTGTCCATTCTTTCAGTTTGTATTTTTTATGGGTGGCCAGTCATTGAGTTTGTGTATTCCATGTTTAACAGGATGGTGCAGTGGTGCAGTGATAGTGTGAACCTCACAGCACGAGGTTCTCTGGTTCGACTGTCAGCTGGAGTGCCTTCTATGGGGAGTCTGCATGTCCTCCTGCATTCATGTGGGCTTCCACCAGGTGCTCCAGTTTCCTCCCACATTTCAAAGACATCCATCTGGAGCATTTCTCCATGAGTCTCCACTGAAAATCGGCTTTGTTCCAAGTCAGACTTTCCCAGTTAACAAATGTTAAATAAATAAATAAATATGGACATAATGGTCAAACATTACTATGTGAAATGCAAACCGATACCCCCAAATGCATATCATCACACAATGCTGGGTATGGCAATGTGAGTCAAAGCAAGGGTTTAAGCAGCAGCGGGAAAGCACCAGAAAACAGAGAATATAACTTTTTAAAGCCGAAAGACACAACAACAACAACTTCTTGTAAGTGTTTTATTAGCAATTGCAAGTTCCACCTCTGAACAAATGATCCAGTGAGATCAATACCTATTTAAAAAATTGTCAAGGTAAGATTTTCTTTTGCATATGATCTTTAAAACAAGACAGGTAGCATAAGGGAAATCATTAATATGAATTCATGGATGACAAGTGACTGACAATTTAATTGAGTGCCTGCTTGAAGCAAATTAGAGTGCAGAAAGCTGAAACTGTTGTATGTGTTAATTTAGAGTTGTGATGTTTGTGAATGTGTGATTTCTTTGAATAAATTGTTTGAAATATTAATACTGCAGTATTGTCATCTACTACATGCCAGCAGTATTTCCACAACAGAGTGCTAATAAAAAGGCCTGCCTGCCTGTTTAAAAATGCTGCTAACCTTGCACAGCTCCCAAATCATAGAAAGTGATTAATTTGTCTGAGTGAATCTATGCCTGCATTCTGTTTACGCTCTTCCTTCTCTACCGTTCTTTTCCTGTTATGTAGCCATTACACGGGCACACTAAATTCCATGACAAGGTAACCACAAAATTCTATCAGTGAGCACTAAATTAACAAGCAAGCTACACCTTCCCAACATAGCTGCACTTAATAGGATCTGTGATCTCTGCAAAATGTACTTAATATGTTACTAGTGACTGACCAAAGCAAGTAACTCTTCACTGAACATATTGTGAGTACTATTTGTCTTACTGGAATTTTTTTCTCACCAAGTCACCCACTCTGTAAACAGGCACAGCTCAGTAGATATAACCTATTTTAACAAAGTGGAATAAACATTGCAAACACTCATACATATATGAGTGCCTTAGCTATTGTTGAACATACACAAGGTTGATATCCATTTGGTTTACACCATTTCATTGAAAGAAGTAGATGGTGAACACATGCACAAAACTGGCAATTCCTGGGAATGGGAATATTCCCTTTCCCCAGGGAATGTGCAGTCTGGGAGGACTAGCCTTCCACATAGAGTAGTGCAAGGTGGGGGTGGCTTCCACTACAAAAATTGCTTTTGGTTTAATCTGCACCAGGGTAATCCTTGGAGCATGCAAAGTGCATGTCAAAGTTCCACGTTACAATGTTTTGATATCGATATTACATACATTGATTATTTGTCCATTCGATGTAATGTTGGCTGCCAGAATCCACCATATCACCAATGCACTCAAGTCTCTCAACAGGTACTGTTATGACTCTCTCATAGTTCATGTTGGGAGTGAATGACTTGAGACGTACCTCCCTGGACTATATGAAGAGAGACATGTTCGAGCTCGCTGAATATGTGTCCCAGGCAGGTATGTTCCTAGCCTTAAGCAGCATTCTACTGTCACCCAGAATGATGCCTCAATGCAAACAGAAAATGATTGACTTTAACACTTGGCTTAGTTTCTGATGTCATTCTAAGGGGATCTAGTACCCGAGAGCCTGGGATGACATGATTGGCAAACCACAATGCTTTGCCAGAGATGGCCTGCCTCTGTTTTCCTTGGGCTTCAGACTCCTGGCAAAGGCTCTTGCCTCCCCCATAGTTTCTTTTTTAGGCAATTCCATGAGGTCAAAACTACCAACATGAAAATTTCATCAAAATGTAAATTAAAGGTGATGCTGCTAAATGCTAACAGTCTAAACATGAAACTGCACTCGTTGCAAGCATTACTAACCCTGGAAGAAGCGGACATTTGTGCAGTCACAGAATCCTGGTTCAAAGCTGCGGAAAGCACCCCAGCCATACCAGGTCACTCATCCTATCATTCATTTATATATATATATATATATATATATATATATATATATATATATATATATATATATATATATATATACACTAGGCTGGTCAAACAGTATGATGCACAGGAAACACTCCAGGTGCAGTTAACAATTGACAACACCCCTATTCAAATCATAGCTAACTATAGGCACCCAACTTTGACTCAAGATGCCCACTCCACCCATCTTGGCATCTTCGAATCTATCAAGATTCAACCTTTTACCCTGCTCTAACCATGGATAGGAAGAAATACTTATACCTAAACACAAATACCCAGAGATTCCTTGATTTTGTCAATGCAAATGCCTTGGACCAGTTGGTTGACACCTCCACAAGAGGTGCAGATATCTTGGACTTGGTATTAAGCAGCATGAGTAACCACTGCAGCATCCTTGGTGTCAGATCCAGAGCAAAGCAGCCTCTGTTATGAACCTGTCCAACACCTCCAGCAAGTTCTATTTGGCATTTCTCCAGTGCTGATTACAACCTCCTTAGGGAAAATCCTCTTCCTCAAGGGAGAGTAAACCTGTCTGGTGGACATCTACAATAAATAAACTCTATAATAAACCTTGCTTTCCAGGACCAAGAAGGAGTAGGTGCCAGATTGGAAGCAATCTCTCCTTATCCTGAGAAAGCAAATAAGAGCACTAGTGAAATCTTTCAAAGAAAACTTTTGAGTCCAAACTGGCCACATCTACTAAAGACAATCATAAGGCCTTCTTCACATATGTCTGCAATCTCAAGGGAAGCACACAGATCTGCTCAGAACTGGTGGTCAAGGACACCACATACACAAACACTGTAGATATAGCCAACCTGCTGGCAGACAGGTTTAGTAAAAACATCACTCCTCTGTACCCCCCCCCATCAGTAAAACAGAACATCCCCAATATCTGTACCCCTCCCCTTATCTCTAGGGAGCAAGTCATCATTCTCAAAGGCAAAAAATACAGAATCTATGGGACCCAGTAACATCCCAGGCTGCATCCTACACAAACTCAGGCAGGAACTTGCAGCACCATTAGGCACCCTATTCAACCAAAGCCTGAGTACCGGTTTCATCCCAGCCAAGTGGTGAGATACTGTCTCTAATTGCACAAAGGTGGAGCGTCCACCGATCCAGGAAATGATAGACCCATCAGCCTAAGGCCATGGAGTGGATTCTCATGGACCTCATTAACAAGCACATTCGCAACCTTCAGACACTTGACCCCACATAATTTGGTTTTGCCCAGGGGAGGTCATGCCAGTTAAATGATGAGGGATGAATAAAGGTGCACACTGCCTACCTTGACCTGGCCAAAGCCTTCGATACTATTCCCCACTCAGGTATAATAGATAAACTCTCTCAACTAGGCATCAATCCTTATGTTACCAGATGGGTAGCAAACTGGCTCACTGATAGAACCCACCTAGTCACAATTGGAGAAGCCACTTCAAGTAGTAGACCTATAACAAATGGTGTACCCCAGGGATCAGTCTTGGGGCCTCTGCTATTTGGGATTTACTTCTCGGAGGTGCAGGCCAAATCTAGTGGGATATGGCTGACCAAGTTTGCAGATGACTGCAAGCTGGGTGTTGTCATCAATTTCCCTAGTGATGTGTACATCCTCCAAGAGGGTCTCACTCAAGCAAATGACTGGTGCCAGAAACATGGCCTCAAACCGAATGCCAAAAAAATGCATCATCATCCCTTTTGATGAGAGAGATGTCCATTGATAAAAGGTAATAAGCACGCAATCAGTCATGAGGGATTTGGGCACCCAGGTTGATAGCAAACTGACTTTTGTCCACCACATTGCTTCTGTTGTATGGAAAGCTATCTACATGGCCCACCTCATTAGTAAGGGTATCTCATCCAGGGACAAGGTGGTCATAACATCCCTGTATTCTTCCCTTATAAGACCCATTATTGAGTACAATGCCCTTTTCGGCATGCACCTCACAAAGCACATGCATCAGTTGGAGAGACCACAGAGGTACCTCACCCAGAAAATCCAGGGCCTCAAAAAGCCCTGTCCTCAGACTCCTCAGAGGCTGGCATACAAAGCAATCTCAGACCCCGCCTTGATGGGAATGCTGCATATCCGCAAGTCATGCTCCAGTTTAGTAACCCACAAGTGCAAACTCAACCTGGTCTGTGACATCAAAAGGACTTGTTGGTAGAACAGATTTGTGTCCCAGAGACTCCCTCTTTTGTGGAATAGACTCCCTCTCCACATCAAGCAGAGTACTTCATTAAGCCTTTTAAGCGCAACCTGGATGGGGAACAGAAAATACACCCCTGGGATTCCACCTGTGTCCCTGCTGGACAGTGGCATAGGGTGCTGACTTGTTGCAAATGGGGGGAGTAAATGAGTTATGAGAATGGGACAGAGAATTACGGGTAAAGACAGGAGTGTGAGAAAGATGGAAAAAGACAAAAAAGAGAATTAGGCCAATGCAACTACACACAAATATGAGGCTCACAATTACAGCAAGTGATAAGACCTACAGAAGGTAGAAAGAGAGGTGGGTGGAGTCAGACAAGGCACAGTACAAGGAGACTAGCAAAGGGCAGTAAAGGGTAAAGGCAAACGGAGTCTGCAGAAAGGGATCAAGAAGGGAACAAGAAAGGAAACACATTTTTTACATAAGTAGTAGAAAACGGAAGGAAGGGGCAGAACTGCCCAGGTTAAGCAAAGACTGAAGGGAGATCACAGTAGACTGAGAAAAAAACAGAGCTGATGAATGAATACTTTAGTCTTCATAAGGGAATGAAAGAGAGAATGCCAAGCTAAGAGGTGGCAGGGCAGAATGGGGAGAATAGTGGGCAGAAACCATGATAGGGAAGGTTGAGGTTCTGATGGAACTGCTTACTCTTAACATTGCGTGGAGGATAAAGCTCAAAGGGTAGGTAAGTTACTTCCCAGAGATCTCAGAAATCTGGCCAACGTGTTAGTAAACATCCTGATGGAGATTTTTAGCAGATTACTGGATAGTGCAGACGTTTTTTACGGCAGAAAGATAAGAGTTTGGTATCAATGTATAAGGGAGGAGCAGAAAATCTGGGGAACTATATGCCCATGAGCTTAAAGAATATAGTAGAGAAAGTCATGAAGAAAATACTTAAGGGAAGGCTAGTAGCATCTCTTGAGGTCAGTGATTATCAGGATAGCAACCAACATAGTTTAACACCCCAAAAGACCTCTCAGTCAAAAAACTGATATAGTCCTATGAACGGGTTACCAGCTCAGGGATTCATAGGTCGTTTCTTGTATTAACAGAGCCACCAAGAAGTTTGGGCAATTCACCTGAGTAATACTATGCATATGCTGGTTTTCCCCTGGTTAAAAGATCCTTACTGCAAGCTCCTGTAATACATTTACACATACCTATCCAATCAGCTAGGTTGATTAAAATAACTAAGAAGTTGCTCTTTTTGATACGTTAAGGGATTCTCTTCCAAAGAGAGGACATGCGCTGGGTCAGCATCGGTTGTTAAAGCTATGATAGAGGCAGGACTTTAGAATGTGTATTTGTAGGATCACTGGTTTTATGAAGATGGTTGAAAATGGAAGAGTCTTTCAATATGCAATAAGCTAAACAGAGGTTACCCCTCAGCATCATATATAATACAAAATTGAAGGAAATGGCTTTCGGCCTATGGGGATTGCTTAGAATGACTAAGTCAAAGATCACTTTTCTTAAGAATATTTGGAGCCTTCTAAGTTTAAAAAAGTGTTTAAACAGGTACATGCCAAAGGGGGTACATATTCCAAACCAAGGCTGATTAAAGAAGAATATAGTGGGATCAAGGCCTCCATATATCTAGAAGAGAGATCTTGGCAAGTAAGGTTTACAAGGTAGAAGGACTTTCTCACCATGACACTGGAGGTCAAAAGACAGCTTATTGTCAACACAGCCAACCAAATCCCTGATGACCGTGTCTGTTTTATGGGAGTATCAGTAATGTGATAAGAGTAGAAACTGGTGGCTTTGCCCAAAGTAACCATACAACACTTCTGGTATTCAAGGTGAGTAAATGACTGACATATCAGACTTTAGTCTGATCCAGGCCCTGCTGGAAAATATGTGTCCAACAGGGACTGACAAGTGCATCAGCTTTGCAGTTGTCTGTAGACTTCAGAAAAATGAATGCAAGACAGGAGGGGGCTGTGGATTGAGTAGAACATTGCTAATCACATTCCTTCAATCATTTGTGATCCTGCAGACAGCATAGGAGTTAATATTTAGTTGAGAGAGTTTATTGATGATAGCTTCATGTGGTATGATGTAGAAGACATTAACCAGGTCAAGGCAAATGGTATGGCCTGACAGACCCTTGCTTGAGTGACCTTCTCAAAAAATTACCAGCTTGAGTAGACAAGGCCTGCCTGTTAAAAATCCAAATGTATTTGGGTCAAGAGTTTGAGGATCACTTATGATATTTATTATCTCTGCAATGATTCATTCCATAAACTTGCTGATGATACTGGTAAGACTAAAAGGTTTATAGTTACTGAGGTCCATTATGGGGCCTCCCTTGTGTAAGAGGACCACCATGGCTATTCTCCTCATGGCTGTGATGCAGCCTGTGATGACACTCGTGATGATATTAGGAGATGTTGAGCTAAATAATGCTTAACGTCTAATAGCATGCACCCCAAAATGTTTTAACACCTACTAGCATGCATGCACCCCAAAATGTTATCAGAAGACATGGAGCTGCTGCTTATGGTGTTAGAGAGGGTGGACAGAACTTGATCCAGGATGATTTGGTGGTTGTAGCCACAGTGGTACAGCGGTAGCATTGTGGCCTCACAGCAAGAGGTTCTCCTATTCAATTCTCAGCTGGAGTGCCTTCTGTGTGGAGTCTGCATGTCCTCCCCATGGTCAAGTGGCCTCTGAAAGACATGCGTGAATGGGCGTGCCTTCATTGAAGGTTGGGCATCGGGCTGGCAACTCGGCACCATAAAAATCTACTGCCAATCATTAGCGGACCAGAGTTCCGCTGAGGCGACCCCTAACTGGGAAAAGCCGAAAAGACAAACATTGGATGCAATAGGGAAGACATTATGGGCATGAAGAAGGAGTAACGTTAGAGATGAATTCATGCACAAGGATATTTGCAGTCATTCTGGGTTCAGACTGGGATGCTTCATTAGAAATAACTTTGGTCCACAGCCATATATTAATCTAATTTTTCGATACAACCATAGAAGGTCTTGTGGTTATCCATCTTGGTAGTAACTGTGAGCTTATTAATGACCTTGCACTCACTGAAGTTCATTTATGGGCTGTGCTTACCATGTCTACATCTCTTCTATAATGGAGAAATAGTGATTTCTTGTAGATAGTTTCCAGAATGTTCTTTTTATGGTAACATTTAGTGATGTGTGAATTTACCAAACTGTTTTACTGTTGAAGTTACCACTATTTTTGCTGATTGTGGAGAATTCTCAAAATGCACTAGAATTTCTGGGGGTGTAAGGGCTTGTTTATGGGATGAACACAGCTGTTGGGTGGTTAGCTTTAACCCAGGAATTTATGAAGTTTGTGGGGTACAAAGACAGGAGCAGTTTGTAGGAACAAGATCAAAAAGGTTAACACTCATGGTAGGTAAGGGGACAATTTTGATTAAGGGAATTTGTTGTGCCCCCATGTAAAAAAACACAATGGGAATTCTATTTCAAATTCCATTTCCATGCACATTGTCTAAACCAAAGCACAGAACCAGGCAAAAACAGCTTAAATACAAAGTACAGCTGAGTAAATGACTGTAATGCCTTAGAGATACTATAGTGATGCTAACAACTGGAAAAACAATAAAAGAAAGAAAGAAAAACTGAGAGGTAGGGCAGGCCAGAAAAAAACTAGGGAAAAGTAGATCAATATAAATGTTACCTAGCATTAATTTAGTAATTGAATCAGGAGTACATCAAAAATGAATATATAATACTAGTAGTAATAACAATATCACTAACGCAGACATAAATATAACACACACACACACACACACACACATATATATATATATATATAGAGAGAGAGAGGAGAGAGATTGTGGAAAGCAATTCTGCTGAGACACACATTTTTATAAAAATAGAAGTTTACTCCATACAATGAAATGAAATCTGCAGATTCTTCCAACTAACATAAAAAGTCTGGAATTTAAAATGGGTTACCAATAGCACTAAGCCATATCGCAAACAGTCCAATCACAGAAACCCTTTTCAGTTCAGGGACCACCGTACCACAGTGATTTCCTGTGAGCTGTAGCATCACTGCAGAAGGTGATCTCACTAACCCTGATACATGATAAAGACGCAATGCAGGGGAGCAGCTAACTCTCCCCCAAAAAGAATAGTTCAGCTGAATAAATCGCCATGGTCTATTGAACATTTTAACTCATCTAAAAGATGGCAGTTACTTATTAAAGGCAATGGAAGAAACTGTAGTGCAAGTAACAGCAGCAAACTTCAACACAGACAGGGGTGGTATGTGTGTGTGTGTGTGTGTGTGTGTGTGTGTGTGTGTGTGTGTGTGTGTGTGTGTGTGTGTGTGTGTGTGTGTGTGTGTGTGTGTGTGTGTGTGAATTTGTGTATGTGTGTGGCAGTATGTACACGTCTACAGGGATGCAAACTGAGTCAGATAAGTGTGTGTGTGTGTGTGTGTGTGTGTATGTGTGTCTCTATGAGTTCAATCGAGTTGGGGGAGAGATGTTGAATGGAATCACTCTTAGCATAATAGAACAGGTTTTACATCAACATGCATTTTCTAAACAGTAAGTATGAAGCTCTAATATCTGGCATTATTGACTGACTAGAAGCCTCAGTGCTTTTACTAGAAAATCTAAAATTTTACAAGGGACAGAGCACATTTATAAGGCAACATTGGGAATGTTTTGCTAACTTCTGAATAACTGAGAGGTATAGTGCCTGTGCCATAGTGATGCATAGGCCCCACAGGACAGCAAGGTCCGCTTGTCTCTCACTATATACCACTCTCACCCTTTTATTTTTCTTCTTCATATTGCTCACCTTTGTCTCAGGATAAATGAGCACCAGCCTTTAAATAACTCTGCTTTCTGTAGAGGCTTCTGAGAATAGTACCCCAGACCACATTTTCAGGTTTATTTTTCTTCCTTTTCTTGAATCTTGGCTTTTCTCTTGGACTGACAGAAGTGGGTTTAGAATTCTGACCAGTCGCTATTTCTACTGCTTTAACTATACTATGGAAATCCTTCTTATTTCAGATAATGCATTTCCCTTGCTTTCCAAGCTTATTCCATATAGCATATTAAATGAATATTTTAGTGAGTGTTCACTTCAGTTTTGCTAGTTTCTCCTACTCTCTGCAATACAATATTCTCAGGTGGCAAAATCTCCTAGGACTACAGGCTCTCTTTCTCAACAACAAAAAAAAACTTCTAAGCACTACAAGACCACATCAACCACAACTTCCCTACTCTCACTCTTTCTGTGGGGAAAATCACACTCACTTCAAAAGTTACAGATTGGATTTTGTGAAGTTTAAGGAAAAAAAATGTGCCAAATGCCTGCTAGAACTGATTACTGTAGAATTCAGCTGAAACAACAGTCTTTATAAATAAAGCAGTTTACTCCATACAGCAAACTCAGGACTATGGGGTCTTCAAAATATCACAGTCTTGTGGGCTTTACAAAAAATACATAGTACCTTTAACACAGTTTCAATGTACTGAGAAACAGTCTCTGACAACAGGAGTTCTTCTAGAGTTTTCCGTAGAACCAAATTTTCCTTCCCACTCTGGTTTTCTTTCCCTGTTGATAAATCTATTCCCCCAAACCACTTTTCTATTTACCAGATTCCATTTAAGCAACGTTGAATGTTCTCCACTCAGGGATTTCTTTATAGCCCTCTCTTGTACTTCAGCCATTTGTTCATTAACATCACCTGTTCAGTAACTGTTCTAACTTCCTTAAAAGCACAAGCTAGTATAATACAACACACTTCAGTTAAAGCACTCTTGTTATTTACAATGAACTCTGCTGTATACACACTATTTACAAACTTTTATATAACTTTTCCATACATTTGGATCACATCTATACATCTGGTGAGAGCCATCATGTTCTGTTACTGTATGTATGTATGTTACTATATATATGTATGTATATGACTTTATAATGAGTAATCACTAGACAGCATACCTCCCAACTGTCCAAATTGTCACAGAATGCCCATATTTTTGCATCTTACTTTTGGTCTGTTCCTCATAACATTTGTAGTTCATTGAGGATTGAAGTTCATAAATAATACTAAATAATGACAGACCTTTGAGTTTCAAACTTTGAATCCTTCAGAAAATAGATAATAACGCAAAATATGTCATCCTAGATACTTTCAAAGTTTACAGGAGCAGTATTTAAAATATGTCTCTATTTTGGGCATTTATCCCCCATTATTTCTGGCTCAGTCCAGATTTCTTGTTTTCTTGTTTTGAGAGGTTGAGAGGTATTGTGGTGACTTTAATCAAAATACAAAACAGTGAACAAAATTATTGGTGATTACCATTAATCACTGCTAAATTAATAGCAAATATAAATCAATAGGTTATATTTGTAATTACCAAAAGTAAAACAAACAACTTTTTTCATGCAGGGATCCTCCTCCCCCCACAACCAGAGAAATTGAATATACTAACTACTGGGTCGCATATACCTGATGAAAGAGGAAAACTTCTTGAATTGCATAACAGCTGATCTAATGAAATTCAACAGTTACATAATTCAACCAAATGTACCACCAATGAAAAACAACAGCATTTCAGAACACGATGAAATACATAGAAAGATATATCACATATTATATATACACATATATAAAATGACAGGACAAAAAGGTCACACAGACAAACCATTTAATAAAAACCAGAAGAAAAAAACAAGAGTTAGAACTCTCACTATGTAATGACTCCTTCAAGACAAAACAGTGTTTTGGCTGCATGGCTTCTGAATGCACATGACTTTTTCTTTATTTAAGTCTTTAAGATGCAATCAGACTAATAAAAAAAACATGCTATCTGCAGACATGCATGTTTCACCCTTTTTCTGAGCTTGTCAGTACAGCATAAGTGGACTGTTTGTCTATACTTTGGAAACACAGAGCTTAAAAACAATCCTGATCTCCATTAACACTAAGACATTGAGCATACTGCAAAATATTCCAAATAACATCAAACTAAAGGTTAAATACTCTTTCATGCTTTTAAGATGACAGAAGTTTGTTTATATATATATATATATATATATATATATATATATATATATATATGTGTATATATATATATATATATATATATATATATATATATATATATATATATATGAGTTTATATACATATGAGTATATGTGTATCTATCGAAACTCAAATAATGCCTGCATCTTACCTTTCAAAAACATTTCCATAACACTATTGCCAATCTAGGCAGTGCAGACACATAAAAATGAAAACACACCGACAGGAATATACATAAAACACTGCAACAATGCCTTCACTTAACTCTAGCCTAACCTGACGACCAGGTGTCAAATAGACTCCCAAAACAGATTTTATTAAAAAATGGTTAAGCTCTTTCATCTATATTACATTCATAGCCATCATCGGAACTATAAAAAGTTAGTGAAATCACATTAGCCAGTTAAAAACCCTTACCAGATACACACCTGTAGTACTTAGGTAGGAAATGCAAGTGTTTTTTAAACCCCATTTGTTTGTACATTGTCAATGCCATTTTTGCTTTTTAGATGATGCATTTGTGGTGTGTTCCAGTAATTCGGACAAATTTATTGAGTTTATTGAGCAACTGGGGTCGACCACTACATTGTTAAGGTTTGGACACAATGTTAATACAAGTAAAATACACTTTTTGGATGTGGAAATCAGCAAAAGGGTGGATGGAAAGTTTGATTATAAGAATTGGACAATTTTGCAGTGTAATGAAGACCTTAAGTCATCCTTTGGTAAGTTTCTAAACTTTACATATAAGAATAGATACAACATGAAGAGAATTTTGGAAAGAACTGTATGAACTATGCACAATGAATCTTTTAAAACTTCTAAATGTGACCAATGTGCTCAGACACAGATGCTAATGATGAATTCTTGGTTATGGTGCAGAAATATATGATTAGGGAGAGGTTTAACTGTCTGTCAGAGAAGGTAGTTTATGTGGCTAGATGTTGCACCTGTCTGGCTTTTTATGTCTGAAAAACTGTGAATGCTTTAAATAAGCGGATTTATCAGCATTTGTACAGCATCAACAAGGGTGATAATAGGAGTGCTTTTATGAGACCTGCTACTATCTGCAGGAATTCTTCAAAGCATAAATTTTTCATCCTTGAGAAATTGCAACATGTCATGTATGATGATGATTGGCAGAACCAGCTTTTATACAAAGAAATTTTGTGGTAGCTTCATTTAGATGCCTTTAATTTTCCTGGCCTGAACGAGGCTATTTCTATTTCCAGTGAATTAAAATTTAGAGTACCTAGATTATAACATCGAGTAGTTTACATTTACATGTGATTTATTGACTTTTTAATGCAGTATTGCATTGTACCTTTAATACTTTTGGTGGGTGTTGATAGTGGGTTCATATTATGTTGTCAAATTACAACAATTTTGAACGCTCAGAAGAGCGAAACTGCCAAATATCAAAACTTTTATTGTGGGGGGCTGCACCCCCCACACTCCCCGCTAAATATATATACCAACTCCGAGATCGCACTACAGTGAGGAAAGGGCAAATATTCCAGTCTTCACTGTACTGTGATCCTGCAATCCGAACTTCGATATGCGGCAGTTTCACTCTTATGAGCATTCGACCTTGTCATTCGACAACATAATAGGAATCTGTTGATAGTACTGTAATATGATTGTTTACAGCTGTGGGAGTGTGTATCTGGTAAAGGTTTTTAACTCACTAATGTGTTTCCACTGACTAATGTATGGTTCTGATGATGTCTATGAATGTAATACAAAAGTGCTTAACTGTATTTTAATAAAGTCCATTTTGGGAGTCTAATTGCCACCTGGTCATTTGGATTTATTATTAAATTAAGCAGTTTGATACATTATCTTCCTTCAAATAGGAACTGAATGATTGGATGGGTATTCAGAAATTTACCCTTGGCTTAACTGGCCCAGTCCTCTTTGAAAAAGGAGGTGTGGTCTAAGGGTGGGTACTAGGAAGGAGTAAATGGTTGGCTTGAATTTCCGATGATCCTATGTAAGTAAAATTAACACTCTTCTTGGCAGTATCATGAGATACATAACATAAAAGTATAATAATCAGGATATGGTTACATAGTATTGGGTTTACATCTACTATATTGCACAGTTTTAAATATTAAATTCAGTAAAACTGCAATTGTACAGCATGATGTATACATGTATCTCAACAATTACTAGATATCAGGTCATTGTATAACTGTAAGGGGTTGTAAATATACAGGTGGCAACATGATAACATAAATGTATGTATGCTTTGTGCTGGGAGTTAGATTGCTTACTATGTCAGATACATCAAACTGAGTTATGTTAAGTATCATCACCACACAAACTCCTTCCCTAAATGTATTACTTCACAATGCAGCACTGCTCAAAAGGTACTCTTGTTGTTGTATGAAAAGGATGGACATTTTAAATGATGAGGAGATTTTTGTTCTCATGGATGGGGTGGACAGCAGGTAGTGAGAGACCAGCTGTAGATACAGGTGACTGATGATGTCAGTGCATTCAGGAGATAATCATGGATGGTGCAGACCTGCCTGAGACATCCCACTGAAATAGGGGACCCAGGCTAGAACAGGTATGGAGCTCTGGTCATAGACCACTGATCCTTGGTGGTGGACCTAGTCATGTCACATCAAACAAAGAGTTACATTCTTTCCATGGTAGGCAGTCACATGTAGAAACTATAGCAGGAATTCTTATTCATACTCTGTTCCTCTTGATATGTGTAACCTTATATGTGGTATGAACATATGTGATTTATACAGTAACATGTATCTGTAGATTTGACAGTTTGAATTTTATAGTGCTGCGTGCACTGCTCATACACGGCTCAGGCATGTATTTTTCTGCCAGTCATTTTCCAGGTAGTTCTGCACCATGAAAGGCACACATATGTCATCATGTGCTTGACATGTATTCAGTGTGTGTTTCCTTCAATGAGTCCTTGCTTAGATTAAACACTGATGGCAACACTAACATTAGGGACTGAAAAAGTCTATACCTGGTAGCTCTATAGCACACAACTATCAGCCTGTGTCCACAGGTATCTGCTACCCACTGCAAATGTCTGTGTTGTGCTGTACAGGTGTCTAAACACAGACTACCTGATTTGTTCTTGTGTTTCACATTATTTGTAGGTGTGGCATCCCATGTGTTGGCTTGTATGGCAGCAGCAGCAGTGTGAACATGCAGACTTCTGTTATGATCACATTATCTTTTTTGGTGCATTCTTTTTGGAAGTGGGGTACACTGACGAAGATGAGGAGGGAAGACCTGGTAAGCTAAGTTGAGCAAGATATGCATTTGGTGCTTCAGAATATTAATGACAAATGCCACATTGATGAACCCAATCTTCAGCTTCTCTGGCACTTAAAGTTTAATCCAAAAAGTGGAGATCATACTGACATGTGTGGCATTTTGTCTGGTCATGACTGCATTTGCTGTGATAGGTTGGGCATATAGAGTGAAAAGGTTGCCTACTCCACAGGGGTTAGTCACAATGTCAAGTTTTATAATTGAAGAGGCACCCAATCCTGCCAGTTGCAACATCAAAACCAGCATGGATATTTTCATAGTAGATAAAGGAACAATCTATGCTGCACATGAGGGTGCTCAGTACCGTACACCATATCAGCTATGTGCTAGTATGGAGTAGTCGTAGTCTGATGAAGTAGTCAGTTAGACTTTGAAAGTGCTTACGTTTTATGTGAATAAATTATTTTGTTTTTTATTCTGCCGTGTCTAACTGAGGTTTTGACTTTTTCTTATACAGCAAATTATTCAGATATAAAGCTGTGAAAACTGCATTTATAATGAAAATTTTGAAGCTGAGAAATTATAAACTTGGTATATAAGCAACATTAGTTTAAATTGGATTATGTGCTCTAAGGACAGAAATCTAGGCAGTGGTACAACCTACAATAGTTCCTTTATAATTTAAAACACTTTCATAAATAATCATTTACTTAGCAGGAGCATAGTTATCTGGATTATACAACAACATTTTAATTAAAAGCAGACAAAAACATAAGAGATATTTACATTTTTAATAATGGAATACATTTAAATTTTCTAGATTTATTATGATAAATTGCTTCATGTTTAATATCCACATATGTGTCAAACAGAGCACCTCACTGGAAATAGAAAATTCACCCTGGGGATCATGCCAGTGGCTCTACTTGACAGAGGCACTGGGAACTAAGGTTGGGTGGCACGATGCCAGGGTAATCCTATGGGCTAGGCTTGTAAAGGCTCCAGGGCCATTAGCCTAGAACACACCTATGAACCTATGACCACTAAAACATCTAACCCAAAGAAAATTGCATTCCTTAGTGGTGACAGCAAAACATTAACAAAACAATGGAAACAGTACTTTTTTTGTAGGACAGCAAGACTCACCCCTATTTCTAACTATACCAAGTCAGACATCAGACAAATTCAGAGAAAAGGAAAAAGTAGTAAAACAAAATACATTTCACCTTTCCCATTTTCTCTGAGAGTAGTGAACCCAGATCAAAGCATGTATGACAAAAGCACCTCTGATGTACTGAGATCAGTATTTTCCCTGCAATGTTTAGCAACACAGTGTAACACTACATGATTAACTGTAGTTTCCCCCCTTTTTATTCAAAATTCAAAATTGCTGTAACTTGGTATATGCAGATATACCATCCTATTAAAATAATAGTTACTTTTAGAAATAAGGGGAAGGCCCAAGTCAGTATGTGTTTACATAAATAGATATGTGCATACATACATCTTCATACATTTGCACATATTTAAAATATACTTTAAATATACTGTACTATACTGTAATTGCATTTGCATGACAGACAAAACGCTTGCAAAAATAAATTGCTCTGAGCAGGCCACAAAATAATTCTTAATGTATTAATTTTGTAAGATAGACATTATTTCCAAAATAACTGCTGCACATACAAGATGGCTGACCAGAGTTAGCCAACACACCCTAGGCAGTGTGGGGGAAGAGGAAAAGTAACAAATGAATGACCTGCACAGAGACAGTGCATGCTGTTCTATTCAACCATTTAGTTTCAGAATTTAGAAAGTGTTTTTCTTGATACTTAACTTCAAGGAAAAAAACAGGTAAGCAATGCAAGACATACTGTAAAACAGTTACAAAAAGGAGGAAACTTGATATTTTTCTGCTGTTAGTTGCAATAAACAAAGTTAGGAATAAGTTTTAACTCATTAACACCTATATGTCCCATTAGTTAAGAAGAAACAAATCTGATTATCCAGGACATAAAGATATTGGTTATCATTATGCCCAAATTGTAAAATGGTATATTTACCATTATTAAATCTCATACCTCTGGTTGTGATTTACAGTCAGTAACTTGACTCTAAAACACTTTTCTTGCATGTAATCAACTGAATCCAAATTATCCTTTTGCCTAGATAACTTAAGTGCAATTTGTCCTTACTAAAGAACTTAGTTTTTTTTCATCAAACAATTCCCAAACATGGATTACTTGAACAGAATTATGTACAAATCTGCACCTTATCCAATTTGTGAAAAGCCTTGCTTGGTGTCTAATTTCACCCTAAAACTGTGGAATTGAAAGTTCACTGAAAACCAACTTAAATTTTAAAATACTTACTCAAATCAAAAATGTTGTTTACAGCTACTTGGAATGCATCATCATTACTTCTTCCAACATCATTACACCCACACACAACGACGACAAGGTCATATCTTGTTCCTTTTTATAAGCATTTGTTAATTGTAAATAAACATTTGATACTATCTTTTATATTTGACATATTGCAACCAGATAAAGGAGAGCTAGTGGCCTGTCCTCTATTTATTCTCAATAATGTTTCTTACACTTCTTAATACTGAGTCTCCAATTCCTAACACATGATTGTGAGCATTACATTACCATTAGACATAAACAACAGAATCATCATTTACCATTAATGTAGCTGGATTTCCACCTGTGTCAACACTTCTTAAGAGACTGAGTACAAGAATCATCAACTGAACATTCTTCTATCTCACTTTGTAAACATTTAATTGTGGGCGCAGAAAGTACAGTTTTGTACCTACCATAAATGTAGATGTTCGAGTGCTCATACAGCTGCAGTCATAACAGATGGGTTATCCTGCCGTCAGGCGGCCCTCGGTCGGCAATTCCAAAGTCTAGGTCCGGCCGGTTGTTGTCACTTCTTCCCTGACGTCAGTGCGGCAGGGGTATAAAAGAGCCAGCCGACGCCATCTTCTTCAGTTTTTCTTGCCCCAGATGTCAGGTGCCCCCAGAAGGAAGGCAAAACATAAACTTATGTAGTCATGCAATATAGAATAATCAAAAAACAGTAGTTTGCAAGCAAATACACCATAAAAGAATACCCCAAACAGGTTGTATGAGAAGGTGTTTGCCATAAGGCCTGTCCTAAGAGGGGATGGAGGAGGGAAACCTGGACTGCAGCTGTATGAGCACTCGAACATCTACATTTATGGTAGGTACAAAACTGTACTATGTTCATCGTGCATACAGCTGCAGTCATAACAGATGAGTAGAATCCCAAAGCTAAGTAGGGGTGGCAGGCACTAAGTGGAACTAGGAGGAGCAAGGATGCCCTGCAAGACAGCTGTGGCAAATCCCGCTCTAGATTTTGAGTAAAGTGGAAGATGATAGTGTTTGGAGAAAGTGTGCACTGAACTTCAAGTGGCTGCTTCCAAAATGTCCTTGGTAGGAACCCCCCTGAGGAAAGCTGCAGAGGTAGCTGTGGCCCTTGTGGAGTGGGACCTGATGCTTGAAGGCACAGCTTTTCCATGAAATGAGTAACAAAAGCGTATGCAGTGGGCTATCCATTTTAAGATTGTCTGTTTGGAGATAGCCTTTCCTTGAGCACCTGTAGCATAGGACACAAAGAGCTGCTCGGATTTCCTGAATGGCTTTGTCCTGTCCAAATAATAACGTAGCTGTCTGTGAATGTCCAAGGAATGCAGTAGTCTTTCCCCTTTGTTTTGTGGGTTAGGGTAAAAGGTAGGTAAGTGGATAGTCTGATTCAAGGGTACACTGGATACTACCTTTGGCATAAAGGTAGGGCTGGTTCATAAGGAAACTCTGTCCTGATGGAAAATGATGAAAGGTTGCACAGCCATGAGGGCCTGTAGTTCCGAAACCCTGCGTGCTGAGGTGATAGCCAGAAGGAAGGCTGTTTTCCATGACAAATATTGTAGTTCTGTTGAAGCAGCTGGCTCAAATGGAGGAAGGGTCAGTTTTTCCAATATGAAGTTGAGGTCCCAAGCAGAGACTGGTGGTTTCCTTGGGGGGTTTATATTCTTAGCCCCTCTGAGGAACTGTCTTAAGACAGGATGAGAGAATAAAGGAGGATCTGTGTTGTATTGTGCAGAAATGGCTGAAGCATGGATTTTGATGGAGGAGAAGGAAAGTCCACTGTTTAACATCTCAGCTAGGTACTGTAATATTTGAGGTATATTTATTACCCAAGGATTCTGGCCCTTTTTCTGATTCCAGGCACAAAACCGCTTCCATTTGGCGGAGTAGGCTTTTCTAGTAGAAGGTCTTCTGGCCACCAAGATGACATCCTGCACCTCCTTGGAGAGGAGGGTCTGTTAATGAAATCAAAGGGATTCTCCATGTGGCTAGATTTAGGGTTTTGAGCTGGCTGTGAAGAGTTTTGAAGTTGTGCTGGGACAACAGAAGAGGCACTACAGGTAGGATCCATGGTGGGGAATGTGTCAGGCTCTTCAGGAGTGGATACCAGTGTTGTCTTGGCCAGTCTGGAGCCATGAGAATCATTTTCGGCCTCTCTGCTCTGGCTTTTAATAGAACTTTGGGCAGCAGAGGGAGAGGCGGAAAGGCATAGACTGTCAATGTTGTCCAATTGAAAGAAAGTGCGTCCACTTTCCAGGCCTGTGGATGAAAGGTCCTTGAGCAAAATTTTTTCAGTTGGTAATTTCTGTGGGTAGCAAAGAGATCTATGTCTGGCTGTCCCCATGCCTGAGTTATCTTTGCGAAAACTTGAGGATGCAACTTCCATTCGTGTGGATCTGTCATATTTCTGCTTAGGCTGTCTGCCAGTGTGTTTTCCTTCCTGGCAGGAATTGTGCCTGAAGTTGGATTTGCAATTCCAGAGCTGTTCCAAAGGGTCATGGCTAGTCTGCACAGGGAGTATGAATGAGTCCCCCTGTTTGTTTATGTACCACATCACTGTGGTGTTGTCTGTCCTCATCAGTAGCTGGCCTGGATGCAGTAGGTCTTTGAAGGCCATAATAGCATTTGCACTGCTAGCATTTCCTTTTGGTTGATGTGTAGGTGCTTCTCTTTTTGGGACCATTTTCCCTGAATGCACTGATCTTTCATGTGTGCCCCCCAGGCAGAGTCTGAGCCATCTGTTGTGATGATTTGATTTGCTTGATGTATGCAGAAAGGGAGACCTTTGTTTCTTTTGGCATGCTTGAACCCACCACAGAAATTCCTTTTGAAGACATGGAATGAGTGGTATAATTGTTTCCAAACTGTGGCTGTGTTGAGACCATAGGTTTTTTAGGTACCATTGAAGTTTCCTCATATGCAGCTTTGCACATGGGATCAGCAGGATGCAAGATGCCATGAATCCCAGAGCCTGCAGGACTTTCCTTGCAGTCAGCCTGGTGAAGGTTGCCATTTTGCTGAAGTATTGAGATAGTTGCCCTTGTTTGTCTGGCATGAGGTAGGCCATCTGGGTGTTTGTATTCAAGCTGGCACCCAGGAAAATTATTTGTTGAGAGGGTATTAGTTTTGATTTCTTTTTGTTGACTGTGTATCCCAGAAAGTTCAACAGTCTTATTACAAACGCCAGGTGTTTCAGAAGTATGTCCTTGCTGTCCACTTGGATCAGGCAGTCGTCCAGATATGGGTATATTTGTATTCCTTGAAGTCTGCAGAAGGCAATTACTGATGCCAGGCATTTCGTAAACACTCTGGGCACAGTAGATAAGCCAAAGGGCAACGCAGAGAATTGATAATGGGTTGAACCTGCAAGAAATCTGAGGTATCTTCTGCAATCTTGTCTGATAGGGACATGCAGGTATGCCTCCTTGAGGTCCAATGTTTCCAGCCAAGACTCCTTGCCCAGCATGGGAAGAAGCTGCTGTAATGTGAGCATCTTGAATTTTGGTACCTGTAAATATGTGTTTAGGATGGATAGATCTAAAATAGGTCTCCAATCTTTGTCTTTCCTTGGTACCAGGAATAGTCTGGAATAAAACCCTTGACCTTGTTCTTTTGCAGGTACCTCTTGAATAGCTTTCATGTCCATGAGAGCTGAAATTTGTTTTTGTGCCTCTGCCCTTTGATTTTGTGGCAGGTTTGGCATGCCTCTCATTTTTGGAAGGGTGTGAAAATGGAATCTGTAGCCTCTGTCTATAATGTCCAGGATCCATTTGTCTTTTGTGACAATATGCCAATTTTTTGAGAATAATGCCAGTTTTCCACCTAAAGGTGCTGCCATTAAAGCTTTGCTTGGCAGGTAAAGGGAAAGTCATTGTGTCTGCTTTCTGAATGACTGTGATCTATCTTCTCCACCTCTTGGGGTTGGTGCTTGCCATTGCCTGGCTCTGAATGATCCTTGAGATTGCCCTCTACCTCTCGGGCGCCTGTATCTGCCTCTTTGAGGTCTGTCCGGCTGGAAAGGACCAATTTTTGAAGGCTAGTTTCTGCTGAAGCGTGGAGGTTGTACCTGCAGGAAATCTTTCACTGTTTGCATTGATCTCGCCTTTTCCTCCATTTTCTTTAGTACCTCCTCAGCTTTAACACCAAACAATACATCTTTTTGAAGAGGTGCATCTAGTAATTTAGCTTGACATGATCTGGTAAGGCTTGTTCTTTGAGCCAAGCATGTCTACGTATGACAGACCCTGTAACAGCAGCTCTACATGAGGCCTCTAAAGCATCAAAACCACACTGCAAGGTATGTTTACCCACTTACTCTGCACTATGCAACAAATCCTGCAACTCTTTTAAATCTGGTTGCTCAGGTTGTGTCATTTTGCTTTTCAACTGAGATAACAAAAACTGTTGATACTTTAACATATGGAACTGACAGTTTAATGCCCTCATGGTTAAAGTGGCGAGGTGTACACCTTTTTCCCCACCTTTCTAAAGCTCTGGAATCTCTCTCTGAAGGTAATGGGTTTTTAGCAGTAGAGGCCTTAATTCCCTTGGGACCCTGTGAAATAGTTTCTGGGTCAGCAGTATGGCTTTTGTATAGGAACTGGTGTGAATCAGGAACCCGGTAATACCTGTCTGGTTTAAAAGGAGCTGGAGGTAAAGAATCTGGGTTGAGGCTGGCTTCTGTGTACACATCATCTAATATATCTAAGACAGGAGGGATAGCCAGAGGCCTATGCTGGGTGTGCAAGAAAATCCTGAGCCTTTTCTTGGAATCTGAGTAATCTTGGCCTTCCCAGTGAAAGTGTTCCCTCAAAGTATGTAGGGTTTCCCCAAAAGAGTAGTCCTCAGGGGGGGAGACCGAGGGAATAGACTCCTCTGCATCAGAGTCTTCAAAAGGAGAATATGTATATTCCTGGTCCTCAGAATGTTCAGAGGTAATAGAGGCTTGATCTGAGGAAGGGTAGTCTTCCTCTAATCTGGGCCTTTGTCGAGGGGTTGAGAACCCTGATAAGAGTAATCAAATCCTCAGCCATTTTGAGCATGTGTTTTTTAGGCATGGGGCCTTGAGAGGGGGTCTGTGGTCCTTGTTTATTAGTTTTCATGGCTGCTTTAGATTTTGTGAAAGCCTTAATAGAAGGAGGAAGGCCTGAAGACACCTTGAGAAATGGCAGGCCTGTCTAAACTCTGGGTTTCCCGCCAAAAGTGGCGCCGTATCTGTAGTCGGAATGGGGGCCGAGGAGCCTGCGACCTCGGGCACAGAAGACACCGTAATGAAGTGTCATCGGTACTCAGGGGCTGCGAGGCACCCCGCTGAGAACTGGAGAACCGGTAGTCGCCTTAGCGTGGTATCAGTAGAAGTCATGGACCTCGTATGTTGGTCCTTATCTTTTCGTCTTTTACTCAAAACTGGAGTCGGAGTATCCGATGACATAATATAATTAAATTTTTACCAAAATAGTGATGGCCGAACTCCACCGACGCTTAATAGTGCGCTTATTTGAATCTAGCACAAAAACGCAGGCCGAGACGTTGTGGTCTGGGCCTAAGCAAGGAATACAGAAAGAGTGGAAATCCTTATGCGGTATTTGCTTCCCACATGAAATGTAATTATTAACTTTGTCTGACATCGTCTGAGGCAAGAAAAGTTTCCACCGGGTACTTAGCTTCAAGAAGACTTCGGCTGAAATATTTTCGTAAATCTCAGGAGCTGGTCAATTAGCACTTGCGAACTGCTTCTGCTTCGGCACCGCGTGGCAAGAAAGACTGAAGAAGATGGCATCGCTGGTTTTATACCCCTGCCGCACTGACGTCAGGGAAGAAGCGACGACAACCGACGCCGGACCTAGACATTGGAATTCGGCCGACCGAGGGCCCGCCTGACGGCAGGATAACCCATCTGTTATGACTGCAGCTGTATGCACGATGAAAATCCATTTTTGCTGTATATCACTTGAATCACCTCTGCCCTGATTTATTGTCAAATTAACCACAGGAAAAGATTTATCTACTTTGTGTAACATAATATCATTCAATATTTTCTCTCTCAATCAAGTATCTCTTTCATTCTCAAAATTTGTTAGATTAGTTGATAATTCACCAAACTTATTAAGTCCCATCTTGCTTTATTAGCAAAGATAACCAATGACAGAATATGATGATATAATAATGAAATATAATTGCAGAAATAATGCCCTACCATTATACAATTCCAGCACAAACCATTTTACTAACATACTGCATAATACTTATTTAATGAAAATGTGTTACTATTGTATACCTTAAACCTGCTTAGTTGATGCTGATCATTACCATAGAAAAGGAAATTGTCACTGGGTGCTAACAGCAGAAAGCAAAGCCAGGGTACCTTTGGCTAGGCTTATATAGGCCCTAGGGCCAATAGCCTAGTACCTACCTATGAACCTATGGACCTATGAATAAATTATTTTGTTTTTTATTCTGCCACGTCTAACTGAGGTTTTGACTTTTTCTTATACAGCAAATTATTCAGATATAAAGCTGTAAAAACTACATTTATATTGAAAAATTTGAAGCTGAGAAATTATAAACCTGGTATAAGCAACATTAGTTTAAATTGGATTATGTGCTCTAAGGACAGAAATCTAGGCAGTGGTACAACCTACAATAGTTCCTTTATAATGTAAAACACTTTCATAAATAATCATTTACTTAGCAGGACCATAGTTATCTGGATTATACAAAAACATTTTAATCAAAAGTAGACAAAAACATAAGAGATATTTACATTTTTAATAATGGAATACATTTAAATTTTCTAGATTTATTATGATAAATTGCTTCATGTTTAATATCTACATACGTGTCAAACAGAGCACCTCACTGGCCCTCTTCAAGAGAAATCTTGATGAGTGGATGGGAAATAGAAAATTCACCCTGGGGATCATGCCAGTGGCTCTACTTGACAGAGGCACTGGGAATTAAGGCTGGGTGGCACAATACCAGGGTAATCCTATGGGCTAGGCTTGTAAAGGCTCCAGGGTCATTAGCCTAGTACATATGACCTATGGCCACTAAAACATCTAACCCAAAGAAAATTGCATTCCTTAGTGGTGACAGCAAAACATTACAAAACAATGGAAACAGTACTTTTTTGTAGGACAGCAAGACTCACCCCCATTTCTAACTATCCCAAGTCAGACATCAGACAAATTCAGAGAAAAGGAAAAAGTAGTAAAACAAAATACATTTCACCTTTCCCATTTTCTTTGAATGTAGTGAACCCAGATCAAAGCATGTATGACAAAAGCACCTCTGATGTACTATCAGCCTTTTCCCTGCAATGTTTAGCAACACAGTGTAACACTACATGATTAACTGTAGTTCTCCCCCTCTTTTTTTTCAAAATTCAAAATTGCTGTAACTTGGTATATGCAGATATATGATCCTATTAAAATAAGAATAGTTACTTTTAGAAATAAGGGGAGGGCCCAAGTCAGTATATGTTTACATAAATAGATATGTGCATACATATATCTTCATACATTTTCACATATTTAAAACATACTTTAAATATACTGTACTATACTGTAATTGCATTTGCATGACAGACAAAATGCTTGCAAAAATAAATTGCTCTGTGCAGGCCACAAAATAATTCTTAATGTGATAATTTTGTACGATAGACATTATTTCCAAAATAACTGCTGCACATACAAGATGGCTGACCAGAGTTAGCCAACACACCCTAGGCAGTGTGCGGGAAGAGGAAAAGGAACAAATGAATGACCTGCACAGAGACAGTGCATGCTGTTCTATTCAACCATTTAGTTTCAGAATTTAGAAAGTGTTTTTCTTAATGATACTTAACTTCAAGGAAAAAACAGGTAAGCAATGCAAGGCTTACTGTAAAACAGTTACAAAAAGGAGGAAACATGATATTTTTCTGCTGTTAGTTGCAATAAACAAAGTTAGGAATAAGTTTTAACTCATTAATACCTATGTGTCCCATTAGTTAAGAAGAAACAAATCTGACTATCCCGGACATAAAGATATTGATTATCATTATGCCCAAATTGTAAAATGGTATATTTACCATTATTAAATCTCATACCTCTGGTTGTGATTTACAGTCAGTGACTTGACTCTAAAACACTTTTCTTGCATGTAATCAACTGAATCCAAATTATCATTTTGCCTAGATAACTTAAGTGCAAGTTGTCCTTACTAAAGAACTTTTTTTTCATCAAACAATTCCCAAACATGGATTACTTGAACAGAATTATGTAAAGATCTGCACCTTATCCAATTTGTGAAATACCTTGCTTGGTGTCTAATTTCACCCTAAAACTGTGGAATTGAAAATTCACTGAAAACCAGCTTAAATTTTAAAATACTTACTCAAATCAAAAATGTTGTTTACAGCTACTTGGAATGCATCATCATTACTTCTTCCAACATCATTACACCCACACACAATGACGACAAGGTCATACCTTGTTCCTTTTTATAAGCATTTGTTAATTGTAAATAAACATTTGATACTATCTTTTATATTTGACATATTGCAACCACATAAAGGAGAGCTAGTGGCCTGTCCTCTATTTATTCTCAATAATGTTTCTTACACTTCTTAATACTGAGTCTCCAATTCCTAACACATGATTGTGAGCATTACATTACCATTAGACATAAACAACAGAATCATCATTTACCATTAATGTAGCTTGATTTCCACCTACAGTCGTGTGTCAACACTTCTTAAGAGACTGAGTACAAGAATCATCAAATGAACATTCTTCTATCCCACTTTGTAAACATTTAATTGTTGGCGCAGAACCATTTTTGCTGAATATCACTTGAATCACCTCTACCATGATTTATTGTCAAATTAACCACAGGAAAAGATTTATCTACTTTGTGTAACATAATATCATTCAATATTTTCTCTCTCAATCAAGTATCTCTTTCATTCTCAAAATTTGTTAGATTAATTGATAATTCACCAAACTTACTAAGTCCCATCTTGCTTTATTAGCAAAGATAACCACTGATAGACTATGATGATATAATAATGAAATATAATTGCAGAAATAATGCCCTACCATTACACAATTCCAGCACAAACCATTTTACTAACATACTGCACAATACTTATTTAATGAAAATGTGTTACTATTGTATACCTTAAACCTGCTTAGTTGATGCTAATCATTACCATACTGCAGTATCATTACCATACTGCAGAATATATTCTCACTGTAAAATGTATTACCATTCCATATCTTACACCTGCCTATTAGATGCTTATCAGTAACATTTTCCAGAATATTTTCCCCTTATAAAAATGTAGTACCGTTTCATACCTTATACTTGCTAATTATATACGAAACATGCACTGTTAATAAAGTATATACTGAAGTACCAACAAATTATGAGTAAATTTATTGCTTCCATTTTCTGTCTCTCTACCCTCCCAAATCTTTTTCTTATTTTAGTTATCCATTGTATTTTCTTTTTCCCATTTATGTTTACTTTTACACAGGTCTAGAGATCTTTTGTTCCTCTCAGGTCAGAGAACGTTCACCCTCTGACCATCTAAGGATATTCTCAAAGGGACAGGGTGGTGGCACTGGTCCCGGAGGCACCCTGACATGGTGCAGCCTGGTAAGCTAGAAAACATATAAGCTTTGGGACTTGGTAAACGATGTGGTGGAGCAGACAGTGGAGAGGCAACTTCGGCCACCTAAGGAAAATCTTCTACTGAGTGTGCAAGACTCATTGCCATGGTAAGCTCCATCCACAGGGCCACAGCAGGCCTCTGCTCCCTTAACATTGTGGTCTTCCACTGCATAACCATTGGACAGTGGAAACATTTGAGGTCTTGCAGGCTAGGGTGTACCAGGCAACATTTCCTCATCACCTCATCCTCTTTCCTATACCCTCTACCCTATTTTCTTCCCCAACTTCCCCCTTATATAAAAATAATTTGAAAAATAGGGAGGTCTATCCCTGTCAAAAAACATGGAATCACTCCTCTCCCACATCCTCAGACACAAGTCTCTTGATTTCTTCCTTATTTGTGTCCCTTGTGTTCTGTCTCCCCATTTTCCTGCTTTTCTATCTTCCCCTTTCATATCATTTAATGAAACCATCAGGGCGTCCACATAAGTATACTGCTATACACAATATAGAAAACCCCTTAATATTTTTAAAAATCATTCTGAATACCTGCACTTGGTGCCACTTGCCTTAACTGAATGTCATTGGCTCAAACAAGGCTCCAGACACCCGTGCTCAGCTACAATTTCTGAAAAGGTCTGAATTCTTTTGAATCCTTACATTTTCATTTAGTAATTCCCACATGTCTAAATATTACTTCTCCTATTTTAAGCATTTCAAGAAAATGGGCATTTTCCTGCAAAAGCATTCACACTGCCATAGTCATCACAAATAATCTGCTCTCAGTATATTTACATAAAGGAGGAAACTGCTGTGCAACTGCGAACCCCGGGACTATGAATATCACTCATCGATCTTTTTAGATTTAAATACAGATAGTAAAAAATGTATTTATTATTTATTTTTTTTTTTTGCAGGGGGCAAGCCACCCTAGACCTTCATATCCTTGCTACTTATATATACCAACTCCTAGACCACACAACAATAGGGAAATGGAAAATTCTCCTTTTCTTACCTCTGTAGCTCTAAAAGAGCAAATTCAAAATATGATATAACAAGAGAATGCAGAAAAACATGGAGAATCAGATGACTGGGTCCCAAAGCCTCAGGTGGAGCATGTCAGAAGAGGCACCAGGACATAAGAGGTCATAAAATGGATTTGTGCAGGCATCAGTTTATGCCCCCTAAGAATCCATTAGGACACAGTCCACCAAATGTTAAACAGTGCATGATGGCTAATATAGGGGACTTGTTTTTTTTTTGCAGAGTGATAAGTCCTCTTCACCCCCTGACTTTCCATGACCCACCACACATGGAAGGTCCTTGGAGATTCTCCTCTATTGTGGCTAATAAGACTTTCTCAGTTCTGGAGGACAGAAAAAAATGAGAAGACTTTCTTAGATCAGGTTCAATAACTGAGCCTTTGTTAATGGACTCAAGAGCTTGCTCTGAGTAAACTAGCCAGTTATAATTATGCTTGTCATTCTCCTGTATGAGAAAGATGGAACTAACACCTCAGGTAACTCCTAAGGTGGTTGCTGGAGCTCCATCTCTCCTACAGCATATATCAATTGACAACAGGCATTGACATGACCCCTCACTAGCTGAGGAAAGGTAGGCAGTGTGAATAAACCGAAGGCAGTCTCTGACATGGACGGACAGATTATGAAGAAGTCTTTGGCCAGTGGCTTGCCTCTATGTCCACTTCCTTCTTCCATCTGTATGGTTCAATGCCTGGAATGATGCATGGGATCCTCCTGTTTCTTCTGACATTCATGAACCTCCAAGGACACCAGTTTTATCTGATGATGTAACCCTCAGGGTTTTCACATCTCCCCCCCATACAGGTAACCAGTCTGAAATCCTGGCACTTGTAGTTCTTCACACTGTGCTCTCCTTCTGGCAATATGAACCTCACTGCTTGTGGTCTCATGACAGAAATGATTTAGGCAATGAATATGGGAATGTTGCAATAGCACAGGGATTGGGGTTTGAGATAATGGTTAAGGTGTTTGCTTCACTGACACAAGGTACAGGGTTTGATTCTCACCTTTGAAAGAGAAATTGGCTAGGCTTAAAATGGCTCACAATACTTACCTTTGCGCCTATACATTAGGGCTGAGATGCAAACTATGTAAACAGCAAAAAAAAAAAAAAAAACTGAAAACACGGCTGTTGACGCTCTGAGTCTTGTTCATTGCTTTATTGCCTGTATGGCAGGAGGTGCATGGAACAATGAATGGAAGAACTAGAGATTTTTCAGAAATTTGCCAAGCTATAGATATCAGAATAAAAATGCCAAAAGTTGCCCAATTCAAAATTAGCCTTAAGATTTATCTACATTGAAGATGCTCATTTTACATAAGTAACCAAGGTTATAGATCCTGGGTGCTAAGGATGCCTTTTAGGCCCAAGGCTACATCCTGAAAAACTGAACAACTGGGCATCATGTCATTCAGTAACACAGAGTTAGAGCCTTCACAGCACCCTATATAACCCCAGTGCAGTCAATGACCTGGGCACTTAATGTACTGGCTGAGGGACAGAAGTGAGTGACAATGCCCATTTCTGGTACTGGTGGATGACAGGCTCCAACCACAAGACTTTAGCTGCAGGAACACCCCGTACTTCACCTCAAGAAGCTTGACCCTGCCAAGAAGTGCTCATGCATTCTAGGTGAGCATCACATTTGTGCAAAAACATGCAGTTGCACGGGGTCCAGCACAGTGGGCAGTGCACAGTGTTTCTTGCCAACAACAGTATGTGTTAACAGTTCAAAGATCTCTTAATTGGTTCTGGATGACAGCTGTAGTCATTAGCCACCATTTCTCATGACCCTCATGATGCTGGCAATCAGGAGGAATTAATGGATTTGTGTAAGCTAAGGCCTTATAGATACTGGTAGATGGAGGACACAACAAATAATAATAAAAAACTGGGTGTTAACAGAAGCTTTATCATACACAATGACACTGATGTCAAAGAAGGTAACCAACATTATGGATGCCAAAATGGTAGCAGCTTTGAGTGAAGTGAGCAATCAAGCCCCCTCCCCCCACCTCACTTAATGTAACCAACTTTAAGGTTCTACAACCTCAAGGCAGGCAATGTACGTTCTCAGAAATGAGACCTCGATTTAGCAAGTCTTGGGAGAATAAATTAATACCATAAAATTAATACAGTCCACTGTGCCTTCCTGTGAATGCACATAATTCATCTGGTTCAATTCAATACCAGTCTGCTTTTATTTTGTAGCTATTATGGCAGGAAAACGATTTTTGTTGTTTTTACATGAAATAATAACTCTATCCAATGGTAGTCTGTTAATGTGCAAGCAATATAGCAGTCATCGTGCATTCCAGTATGAAACAATTAATCAAGTCTCTGAGTTGAAAACATACATCTCGAGAACTAAGATGAAAGAGGATAAAAATATTACAGAATCAGATATTCAGGCCACTGACAGGAGGTAAAAAGAGACACAGAACATATCACAGGAACAAGCGAGGGAGACAAATACGGTGTGGCTGGGTTGTATTACTCTGTAGTACAGAGTGTTGGTAGAACTATGGGGCAATAGCAGTGATGTAAGAGAGGAAGGTGAATAGTAACTGTGTCACAGAAACATGGGTCAGTGAGAAGTGGAGGCTAGCTTGGAGGAACCTAAGTACAAGCTGTTTATTTATTTGACATTTGTTTACTGGGAAAGTCCAACTGGGCCAGAAAGGGCCTATTTTGAGAGGCCCGGGGAAAAAAGCTCCACAATCACAATCTTTCAAAAATTAAGTACAGACCTTTTAAATCACAAAGTATCATATTATACTACAAAACATCGAGTACAGATATTTTAAATAACAAAGTATCAGGTTACACTACAAATCATAAGAGTGAAAAATTTAATGAGAATAAAACATCGAACATATATTTGATAATAAAATGCAATGAAAAACAACAACATGAGTTGAAGAAGATATGTGAGAAAAAACTCAATAGTCGTATTATTTCTTACATAGAATAATATGTGATAAATGAGATCTAAGAATATTATAATAATATATTTTAAAGAAATATGATATTATATGAATAGGGAAAGTGAGGGGAAATTGAGATATGTCTTAGTGTGAGAGACTGTGTTCGTATTATGGTTACAGAAGGAAGAAAGATGGAGAAACAGATTATAAGAAGAGTGAAACTTAGTTGAGTAGGGAGAAAAAAGATAGAGGAAAGGTCTGCAGAGATGAGGTAAGGTAGTGGGGATCAAAAGAAAGGAGTGATAAAGAAAGGTAGTGGGGATCAAAAGAAAGGAGTGATAAAGAAAGGTAGTGGGGAAACAAAGGAGGGATAAAGAAAGGTAGTGGGGAAACGAAATGAGTAATAAAGAAAGGTAGTGGGGAAACAAAAGAAAGGAGTGATACAGAAAGGTAGTGGGGAAACAAAAGAAAGGAGTGATAAAGAAAGGTAGTGGGGAAACAAAAGAAAGGAGTGATAAAGAAAGGTAGTGGGGAAACAAAAGAAAGGAGTGATAAAGAAAGGTAGTGGGGAAACAAAAGAAAGGAGTGATAAAGAAAGGTAGTGGGGAAACAAAAGAAAGGAGTGATAAAGAAAGGTAGTGGGGAAACAAAGGAGTGATAAAGAAGGTGATAAAGAAAGGTAGTGGGGAAACAAAAGAAAGGAGTGATAAAGAAAGGTAGTGTGGAAACAAAAGAAAAGAGTGATAAAGTAAGGTAGTGGAAACAAAAGAAAGGAGTGATAAAGAAAGGTAGTGGGGAAACAAAAGAAAGGAGTGATAAAGAAAGGTAGTGGGGAAACAAAGGAGTGATAAAGAAAGGTAGTGGGGATCAAAAGAAAGGAGTGATAAAGAAAGGTAGTGGGAAACAAGAAAGGAGTGATAAAGAAAGGTAGTGGGGAAACAAAAGAAAGGAGTGATAAAGAAAGGTAGTGGGGAAACAAAAGAAAGGAGTGATAAAGAAAGGTAGTGGGGATCAAAAGAAAGGAGTGATAAAGAAAGGTAGTGGGGAAACAAAAGAAAGGAGTGATAAAGAAAGGTAGTGGGGAAACAAAACAAAGGAGTGACAAAGAAAGGTAGTGGGGAAACGAAAGGAGTGATAAAGAAAGGTAGTGGGGAAACAAAAGAAAGGAGTGATAAAGAAAGGTAGTGGGGAAACAAAAGAAAGGAGTGATAAAGAAAGGTAGTGGGGAAACAAAGGAGTGATAAAGAAAAGTAGTGGGGAAACGAAAGGAGTGATAAAGAAAGGTAGTGGGGAAACAAAAGAAAGGAGTGATAAAGAAAGGTAGTGGGGATCAAAAGAAAGGAGTGATAAAGAAAGGTAGTGGGGATCAAAAGAAAGGAGTGATAAAGAAAGGTAGTGGGGAAACAAAAGAAAGGAGTGATAAAGAAAGGTAGTGGGGAAACAAAAGAAAGGAGTGATAAAGAAAGGTAGTGGGGAAACAAAAGAAAGGAGTGATAAAGAAAGGTAGTGGGGAAACAAAAGAAAGGAGTGGAGTAGGAGGCTGGAGGAGGTTGTCAGGTGTGGCTTTAGTTGAAGGGGTGAGTGAAGTATAGTGAGTAAGGTCAGTCAGGACTGGCACAGGAGCAGGTCCAAGATTTTGTAATATATTCTTTTAGGGAGCATTAAGGTGGATAGATTAGAAATAGTTCTGGTGGTTAGAAGTAAGGAGTTCCAATTTTTGCTAATGAGTATGAGTAGAGGCTTTGTCCAGGGGATCTATTTGGTTTATTTTTGGTGAAAAATCATCTTCTGCTCTAAGCGTTCCTTTAGGGAAATATATGTTGATTAAAGAGGTAAGAACTGGGCAGGGTAAGGGTTTGTGTATAATTTTATGTGTTGTTATAAGCTGAATGTAGGAGAGGTGGAGGGGGAGTTCTGGCCATCTAGGGGTATGCAAAGCTTTACAGTGATGGGTAAAGGAGGATGAATTAGTAGCAAACTTGTCAATTGTATTGTAGCAGCTTTCAAGATTGCTTTTTATAGAGGATTGTGCGCCACAACCAGACAGATAATGTCGATGATTTTTTCCTTAGATACAGCTGTAGCCCAACAGTGTAGTTCCTCATCATTATCACATTTCCAGGCAAAGAGGCTAGATTTCTGTGTTACTAGAGCCTTCTATTTTTTTTTTTTTGGTATTTAAATCCTGCGTTTGAGCTAGTTTGGGCTTCTTTGTACATCATGCACCACAGCTGCACTGTTTTTAACCCATTGCGTGGTATTTCCAGCTACACATTTTCCCTTAGTAGCACTTGTGTGATCACCTAGTAGTACTCTTCTTGACCTTCCACCCTTTACCCTTTAGCTCTCTCTGGCCTCTCTCCCTCAGATTCTGACAAATATCCATGGACAGTTCCCTATGGTTTCTCCTGCCAGTCTGGTTGATATGGGCATCCTGAGACAGTGTACCAACCTCCTCATGTACACGGACAACCCTCTACTACTACCACATAGGAACACAATTTGTGAGAGATGCAATTACATTAAGAACCTAGAGTCTATGCTCTCACTCTCACAAACCAGTATATCTGGCACTGAGAAGGTTGTTAACACAAACACCACCCACACCTACACAACACACACACACACACACACACACACACACACACACACACACACACACACACACACACACACACACACACACACACATATGTGGAGATCCTCAACAAAAACATACTCAAACAAAAGAGACCTTAGAGGCAAAACAAAGACATGAACTCTACTGCCCACCACTCCACAAATCACACATAGCCCACACACCTGTATCTCACAGCCACTAAGGCCTAAACATAAGCCCAACATATTAGCCATAGGAGACTCCATTGTGAGACACACAGATGTGCTCCTCACCAGGGTGGATAAGGAGAAAGCCACAGTTAGTTGTCAGGTGCCAGAATCCGCCATATCACCCATGCACTCACGTCTCTCAACAACAGGTACTGTTATGACTTTGTCATAGTCCATGTTAGTGTGAATGACTTGAGACATACCTCCCTGGACTATATGAAGAGAGACATGATCGAGCTCGCTGAATATGTGCCACAGGCAGGTATGTTCCTAGCCTTAAACATCATTCTACTCCCACCCAGAATGATGCCTCAATGTCTTGTCTACTAAGAGGTGATCTCTGCTTGACTTACAAAGCCATGTCTGACCCAGCTCTGTTAGAAATGCTACATCTAAACAAATCCCAATCACTCCACACCACATGCTCCAGAGATCTCAACCTCATTACCACAATCAACAGAACATGCTGGAGGGACAGGTTCATAACCCAGACACTGCCCATGCTCTGGAACAGACTTCCCATACATGCCAAACAGAGCATGTCACTGGCCTTCTTCAAGAGAAATCTTGATGAATGGATGGGAAATAAAAAGTTCACCTTAGGGATCACTCCAGTGGCTCTACCTGATAGAGGCACTGGGAACTAACGTCGGGCAGCATGATGCCAGGCCACTTCTATGGGCTAGGCTTATAAAGGCTCCAGGGCCATTAGCCTAGTACACACCTATGAACCTATAATACAAACAGAAAATTATTGACTTTAACAATCGGCTTAGTTGCTGGTATCATTCCAAGGGGATCCAGTACCTGACAGTCTGGGAAGACATGATCAACAGACCACAATGCTTTGCCAGAGATGGCTGCATCTGTCTCCCTTGGGCTTCAGGCTTCTAGCAAAGGCTCTTGCCTCCCCCATAATGCCTTTTTTAGGCAATGCCATGAGATCAAAACTACCAACATGAAAATTTCATCAAAATGCAAATTAAAGGTCATGCTGCTAAATGCTAGGAGTCTAAACATGAAACTGCACTCATTGCAAGCATTCCTAACCCTGGAAGATGCTGACATTTGTGCAGTCACAGAAACCTGGTTCAAAACAGTGGAGAGCACCCCAGCCATACCAGGTTACTCATCAGACCCCAAACCATGGGCAAAGCAAAAGGAGGCAGAGATGCAATATATATTAAAGACATACACATCTCCAGGCTGGTCAAACAGTATGACGCACAAGAGACACTCCAGGTGCAGTTAACTATTAACAAGACCCCTGTTCAAATCATAGCTAACTACAGGCCCCCAACTTTGACTCAAGATGCCCACTCCAACTATCTGGACCTTTTTGAATCAAGATTGAACCCTTTACCCTGACGCTGGATGACTTTAACTATACAACGATAGAATGGAAGAAATACTCATGCCAAAACTCAAATGCCCAGAGATTCCTTGATTTCATCAGTGCAAATGTCTTGGACCAGCTGGTTGACACCCCCACAAGAGGTGATAATATCTTGGACTTGGTGTTAACATAGAGCATCCCTACAGTGTTATCCTCCCTGGTAAGATCTGACCACAAAGCAGTCACTTTCAAAGTCACCATCTCCCCTGACCCCACCCCAGTTAAAAAAGTTCTCCAAAGCTGATTGCAACCTCCTGAGGGAAGGTATAAAGTTTCACATCCCCTCCATAGGAACTGGCACATATGTCCAAACTTACACCAAAATACTATACAAGCATTTATATAGCTGCATGTAATCAGAAATACCTGAAAGGACAAAATCCTCTTCCTCAAGGAAGAGTAAACCTGCCTGGTGAACATCTGCAATAAATCAACTCTATAATAAAAGGAAAAAAAATTGCTGTCCAGAAACAAGGAGCAGGTGCCTAATTGGAAGAAATCTCTCCTTAGCCTGAACAAGCCAATAAGAGCATTAGTGAAATCCTCCAAAGCAAACTTCGAGTCCAAATTGGCCACATCTACTAGAGGCAATCATAAGGCCTTCTTCACATATGTCCACAATCTCAAAGGAAGCACTCAGATCTGCTCAGAACTGGTGGTCAAGGACACCATATACCCAAATGCAGTAGATATAGCCAACCTGCTGGCAGACAGGTTCAGTGAAAACTTCACTCCTCTGCCCCCCATCAGTAAATCAGGGCATTCCCAGCACCTGCCCCCCTAACCTTATCTCTAGGGAGCAAGTCATCACTGCCCTCTCAAAGGCAAAAAACATATCCTCCATGGGACCCGATAACATCCCAGGCTGCATCCTGCATGAACTCAGGCAGGAACTTGCAACACAATTAGGCACCCAGTTCAACTAAAGCCTGAGTACCGGCTTCATCCCAGCTGAGTGGAGGACAGCCACTGTCATCTCTTTGCACAAAGGTGGAGTGCCCACTGATCCAGGAAATTATAGAACCATCAGCCTAACTAGCCTGATCTGCAAGGCCATGGAAAGGATTATCATGGACCTCATTAACAAGGACATTGGCAACCTCCAGACACTTGATCTCACACAGTTTGGTTTTGTCAAGGGGAGGTTATGCCTGTTAAATTTGGTTGAGTTCTTTGAGACAGTCACCAAAGCCATGGACAAGGGGAAGATGGTGCACACTGCCCACCTCGACGTGGCCAAAGCCTTCAATACTGTTGCCTACTCGGGTATAATAGATAAACTCTCTCAACTAGGCATCAATCCGTATGTTACCAGATGGGTAGCAAACTGGCTAACTGATAGAACCCACCTAGTCAAAATAGGATAAACCACCTCAAGCATTAGACCCATAATGAGCGGTGTACACCAGGGATCAGTCTTGGGGCCTCTGTTGTTTGGGATATATTTTTCTGAGGTGCAGGCCAAAACCAATAGGCTGTGGGTGACAAAATTTGCAGATGACTGTAAGCTGGGCGCTGTCAACAATTCCGCTAGGGATGTGGACATCCTTCAAGAGGGTCTCACCAAACAAATGACTGGTGCCAGAAACATGGCCTCAAACTGAATGCCAAAAAATGCATCATCATCCCCTTTGGGGAGAGTGACATCCCCACAAATTATTGCATTAATAACAAGGTCCTAAGCATGCAATCAGTCGTGAGGGACTTGGACACCCAGGCTGATAGCAAACTGACTTTTGACCACCATAATGCCTCCATTGCACGGAAAGCTTTCTACATGGCCCACCTCATTAGGAAGGGTATCTTATCCAGAGACAGGGAGGTCATAACATCCCTGTATTCATCCCTTGTAAGACCCATTATTGAGTACAACGCCCCTTTTGGCATGTACCTCACAAAGCTCATGCAGCAGCTGGAGAGACCACAGAGGTTCCTCACCAGGAGAATCCAGGGCCTCAAACATCTACCTTACACAGATAGGCTAAAATCCCTGTCCCTTTTTTCAGTCTCATACAGACTCCTCAGAGGTGACCTCTGTCTGGTATACAAAGCAATCTCAGACCCCACCTTGACGGGACTGCTGCATACCTGCAAGTCAATATCCACTTGAGTAACCCACACACGCAACCTCAACCTGGTCTGTGACATCAATAGGACTTGTTGGCAGGACAGATTTGTGTCCCAGAGACTCCTCCATCTGTGGAATAGACTTCTCTCCACGTCAAGCAGAGTACCTCATTATCCCTTTTTAAGTGCAACCTGGATAACTGGATGGGGAACAGAAAATACACCACTGGGATTCCACCTGTGTCCTTGCTAGACAAGGGCATCGGGTGCTGACTTGTCGGAACATGGGCTAAATTACTGGTTAGGCTTGTAAGGGCCTCAAGGCCAATAGCCTAGTACGTTCCTATGATCCATAGAGTAGGGAGAGCAGAAGGTAAGTTTTGGCTAGAGTAATTATGGAGAGTGTGCTCAGAAAATCTTTGTTTCTTTATATATATATATATATATATATATATATATATAGCATGCCTAGTTTGTTTTTTTTGGGGGGGTTAAGTAGGAGTTGTGCCCTTGTAAGCTAGGTTTCAATGAAGACAGCTTGTTGAGTGATTTCTTGGAGGTGGGTTAAAGTGTTTGAAGAGCAGATGATGGTAGAGCCCTCGGCATACTGAATCCAGGTGCCTTCACAAGAAAAGGAATGTAGGTTATTGATAAAAATATTGAACAGTAGAGGACCAAGGATGGATCTTTGTGGGACTCCTATGGAAGTGGGAAGGTTTGCAGAGATGGATCCTTGCCATTTTACAGCTTGTTTCTTATTGTCAAAGTAGCTTGAGAACCATTGAACAGATGGAGATGATAGACCAGGGCGGATAGCTGATTGAGGAGTTAACTGTCAGACACCATGTCAAAGGCTTTTGATAGATCTAGAAATACTACAGATACAAGTTTATTAGTCTTGCAAACTTTATTGACTGTGTCTGTAAATTATAGTAATGCAGTGAGGTGCTGTGGTCTGGACGAAATCCATGTTGGACACTGGTTATTAGCTTATTTTGTAAGAGACACTGGAGAAATTGTTGATGTATACATCTTGCAAGGATTTTAGAAAGTGGAGACAGAATAGGCATGGGATGGAAATTTGTAATGTCAGTGGAATTACCTCCTTTATATAAGGGGATAATATGGGCCATTTTTAACAAGTTATGGGCACAGGATTCTGTCACTGATCTATTAATAAGAATGTTGATTTGGTATGCTATTGCACCTGCAGCTAGATTTTGGTATTCCAGGGGAAGGTCATCAGTTGAGGACGAACAAGGTTTGATTTTATGTAAAAGCTTTTTAAGAGAGTTATAGAAACAGGTTGAAAGGTAAAGTGGGAGAAGGTGTCTGCATGTGCATTGGAGAGGCTGCAGTTAGGTAAGTTTTGTGAAGGAAATGTGCTAGGTTCTAAGGTAGAGGAAGTTAGCTGCGTGGGAGGGTGTGTGAGAGGTGAGTTTGAGGTTAAGTTGGCTATGCATTTTATGAAGTTCGTATTGAAATGGGTAGCTGTTTGAAGGGGTGAAGGTCAGGGTATGAGCTGGTTTCCTTTTTTGAACCTGGGCTGATGAGAGGATAAAGAGGACCAGAATTTTTTAAGATTGTTTTTTTTTATGGCTATCCTTTAGGTAAGTACAATGAGACTCTTTATCTTTATTAACTTATTTCTTAACCTGGTGTCATAGCTGTCTGATTAGTTGCCAGTTTTTGTCATTTTTATTCTTTTGCCAGTTAATCCACACTTTGTCTCTGTCTTTCATAAGGTGTTTGCAGTGGTTGGTGAGCCATTGGGTATGGCTGTTTTTAAATCTTTTTGCACGCTGTGGGGCTAAAGTGTTAAAAATATTTAGAAATGCTGCATGGAAGAATTCAACTGCCTCATTTAAGGGGAGTCTTTTAAGAATGGACCAGTTAACTGTTTTCAGAGCTTCAATAAATGAGTCGTTACTGGAGCAATTACAGGTAGTTTTGAGCTTATGTTCCTTTGTTAGTTGTGTATTACTCCTGTGGGTATAAGCTGGCAGGTGACTACTTAGTGTATCAGGGAGTGTATTGTTCAGTATCTGCCTCAAACATATCTGAAGGAGCAGACACCATTGCTTATGACATAAAGTTAAGTTCAGCAATGACGCATAGGGAGGAAACTAGGGAATATTTTGCAAAGGCTGACAAAGTGGGATAAAAAGATCACAGCTGAGGCTCACTACAAACAAATGCAAAGTGCTGCACCTGGGCTGCAACAACCATGGCATGAAGTATCAGCTGAGAGAGCAGGGAGCAACTGCAGTACAGCATGAAAAGGAACTTGAAGGGTTTGCTTCCACTGGACAGTGTCCTATTCACAGCACACCTTGAGGGCCATCTGCAATTCTGGAGGCAATACAAAGAAAGGGACATCAGGTTGCGAAAAGGAAGTCAGAGGAAAGTCACCAGAAAGACGAATCCAGAATGACGAATGGGACAAAGTGGAGATGATGAGATCAGAACCTCTGGAGCGACAGCTCTCATCGTTTGAGACCAGAATGGAAAGAGGAATATGATACTCATACACGTGATCATGTCAGAAAGATGTTAAGTGGTCACTCTGAAAAGGAAGGACACAGGACAAAGGAAGAAGCACAGGCAGCTGATTAGGGGCTCAGTACTTCCTGAATCTCCAAATGTACTTATTCGTAGAGAGATCTGCAGAGGGAAACGGCTACTTTTTGAGTGCTGTGATACTGGCATTCTGAATATTATGAAGATCACCATTTTCTGTTTGTCAGCATAAAGCAATGCTAAAGCTGGCTTGATTGCACATTGACTATTGTGGTAAACTCAAACAAGAAGAATAAGAACAGTGTTACATTTCTTTTCCATCTTTTCCCTTTTATCTGAGCTAGTATGGCTTTGGAATGGGTAAAATATAGACATCAGGGATGTTGGAGTTTGCCATCATGAAAAAAATTATTTTTATGTGCTTTGCAACCATTTGTCTCTCTCCCCTTTTCATGTTCTAGCAGTGATTATGTGTGTCAGCATTGTGGGACTTGGTGTTATATAATAAACCCAGTTGTAGAACCATGAAAGGTACTACAAGAATGGGGATGAGTTGGGAATCCACCGAGGCACTCACAAGGGAAATGAACAGGTATGGAAATGGGAAGGTAGAGCTGTAGAGCTAAAGGTGAGGTGTAATGTTAAATACATGTAAAGGGCTGGCTGCATAGCCTATTGTCCTTCTGCTGTCAAACAAATATAATATAATGAGGAGAAAACATCAGAAAGAATCCACAGCTTCTTGTAACAGGCAAATCTAAAAGATGAGCGACTAAATCATGTTGCACTAAAGTTAAATGATGCATAAACATTTTACTGCCTCAGATCCTGTCACAGTGATGAATAATGCATCATTTAAAATGGGTTCAAGTTCTGTCATGCAGTGACAAATGGGTTAATTTGTTTGGGCCAATTTGCAGTCTTTCAGTCAAGATTTTATTTTTATTGTCTGAAATGCACAGTAATATTTATAGCATCCCAGTCCTAATTTTAGCAACTTATAGCAAAATGTAAGAATTTAAATGCTTTGGCAGTTTGCAAAACCTTTACAATGTTACAGACTGTAAGAGCATTTGAGTATTGTACTGTAAAGCTGTTATTACAATAAATGAATTCAGATTTAAGGATATACAGTAAAGACTGCATTTATAATTAAAGTTCTTACATAATTAGCAAGCAGTTAACACCCTGATACTATTTACTGCTTCAGTTCAACACTGTACTAGAATTAAACAATTTTAAAAAAGGTGTTTTATGAATTGCAGATTCTGGTAAGTAGAAATATAGCTTATGCTGACACTACAACCCCGTAATTCAAGGATTCTCACATAATTTGTGCCTTACTTGTCAGAAAGGCGGATCAGTATTTTAGAATGACTAACCCTGAAACTGACAGAAATGACTTGTGATTCATTCTAACTAGCACTGCAGGGATGTTTCTAGAATACAGATGTCATTACTGAGGCACTTTCCTGTCAGTGTTCCGACCCTGATACAGTCAGTGTGTATACCACGGCACCTTACGTAAGAGACGGGATCAGGAGACTTTATAATAAACTGTATACTATAAGACTTACAAGGGTACAATACATTGTAAGAGGCAAATAAAGACAGGAGCTGCAGTGTTACACAAAACCACAAAATGATGTTAGCCACAGAACCTGTCATTTTGGAAAAAAGGGATTAATTGAAGTTAAAATAAAATCATTATTTTTTCTATGGTAAAAATAAGAAGAAAAATGTGCTAATCCTACAAGTACAAGTTTGGGTTGAAATACTGTGAAAAATTCAATGTGTTTCTTTTTTTATCAGCTGCATAGTTTCCTTTTTTCCTTCTACAGATTTTCTATTTTCTCTACTGCCTAGCATAAGGAAAATCATCGCCTTAACCTAACAACTGACCAATACTCAGCCAGCGCAAAGTTTGTTTTTGGTACATAACAGACATTCTGACAGGCTGTCTAAGCCCCAGCTCTCAGGATATTTAAAAGCTCTTTCTGATCCAGCAGTGTGTGTGTTCAGGTCTCAATGCAAGCTGTCAATATTAGCTCAAATTTCTTAGATGAAATGGTGACAGATTGTAATGGAACATATCTTCTTTACTATAAACCTATTTAATCGTATCCCTAAATGTGAACAAATACCTGTTCGTACCTTACATCTCCTTACTCTCCCTTCTTCACTTACTTCCTTACGTCTATGAATTTCTCTCCCCTGACTTTCTCTCAATATACCACAAGTCTGCTTTCCTCTCACTTCAATTTGCAATTCCTGTTTGCATTATATTAACTCACCTTTACTTTCTCTATAAACTGGCAAAAATTTCTCTAACTATTAAATCATTGTCCATATGGCTTGTATCTACTCAACTAATGTTTTCATATTATGTCTAATTTGGCATAATTATTTAAACTGCATTTGTTTGTTCTTGTTTTATTTTTAAAGACTGTAAAATTATTGTTCTTAAAATGTTTTGTAATACTTTGGGGCTTTTCTCCCTGGGCCTATGCTGAAAATGGGCTCCTACCCAGTCGGACTTTCCCAGTAATCAAACATCAATAAATAAAAAATAAATTTACAGCATGATATCTAAAGCTGCAATTTAGGATTTGCCCACAGCACTGCCATAGCCCACCACATTTTCAAGCTGGTGTAAAATGTGTGTGCTGTGCCTATGTATCTCAGTGGGTCTGCTACTATAAATAAATAAATGAAGGTGCAGACTATCTTAAGCACAGAACATCCCAATATGGGGAATTTAAGAACAAAAGGTATTTACATTTGTTGAAAGCAATGGATGAAACTCTGACATCCCCTTAGCTGTAAATGGGTGAAGTTTTGGAGAATTCATTTTCACAAGAGTGGAGATATGAAATAGGCAATTCACATATGGGCAACAAAAATTGTTTGGTCTTAATGAAAGGCCATATAAAGACAGATTGGGAAATTCTGAGATGTAGTCTAGAATAAATACTCTGTGGATGGTATGCTATAAAAATTAGGTAGCTCAGAGCAGTCTAAAAATTTGAAGTACAAACTGCAATTCAACAAAGGGATGAAAGGTAAAAAGTGCATGGCTTGAAGAAACACGGTGTGGGACTTATGGAAGATACTGTGAAGTATTTCTTACAGAAAAGGTTGATATATAACTGCAGTATTTTTTCTGAAAAGGATGTGGGGTCAAACAAATGTGGCAGAACGAAAACAAATGCATGGAACCGACAATAATATAACTCTTAATGAAAAGGAAAATGTAATGCTGGTTAATAAATCTGAGATTTAGCAAGTAGGAAGTAGTAGAATAGATGCAAACAGTGCTCATTATTTACTGTCAGAAACTCAGCTTTATATTCTTCTGTTAAAAGCCCTGGCTGATTTGGTATGAGCTATAATACTAAATGCTGCATACCACCTCAGCATGCAGGTATAACATATGTGCATTAGTGATACTGAAACCTGCTGTAAACTCCCTCCATCAACAGCATGTCAATGCATCACTAATATCCGGGAAAAAGGGTGACAATTATTACCCCCGTGTCCTTTATCCTTCCGCAATGAAGTCCAGAAAAAAATGTCTCCAACATAAAAGTCTGAGAAGGCATTAAACATATAGACAAAAAGGCAGACCATAGTGGTAGCCAGTGAGACCACAACTACAACTGTGGAAGCATAGTCACCATAACCACAGACGTCTAAGTAAAAGGATCACTACTGGGGTATAAGTTGCTTTGCTAGAGAAATAGCTACAGGTGAATGTCCATTTACCTGGCTTGACATTCAGAGCTTTGGACATCCCGAGAATGGAGGTGGTCTCTTTCCTATATTAAAATCCTCAGCAGGATGTTTGTAGAAAGGGGAAAGTTGCCCTTGTAAACTTCAATTTCTTTTTGGCTCTTTTTGGAAGGATGTTACCAACAGGTGTGCCTGCCAAGTTTGGTCAGAGAATCTGATTTTGGCTAGTTTGGGTTATTCCTACCACAAAATGAGGCAACAGGGAAGAAAATACGAAGATGACATCTTACCCAGAGTCTCTACCCTGTGAAGCTAAGCAGAAGCTCAGTCAGCATATCTATGAGATACGTTAAGGTTAAGCACCATGTTCAATAATGGCCTCGCATCAGGCTTTGTGCCCACTGAATGGCACACAGCAACAGTTATCCCACTCCATAAAGGGGGAGACACCACTGATCCCGGGAACTATCGACCTATTAGCCTGATGAGCCTGGTCTGCAAGGCCATGGAACGTATCATCATGGAACTCATAAACAAAGGCATTGGTAACCTCCAAACTCTGGATCCCACCCAGTTCGGGTTTGTGAAAGGCAGATCATGCCTCCTGAACCTGATCGACATCTTTCAGGCAGTCACCAAAGCTGTAGATGAGGGTAAAGTGGTTCACACAGCCTATCTTGACCTCGCCAAGGCGTTCAACACTATCCCCCATTCTGGAATTATAGCTAAACTCACTAAACTAGCTATAAATCCCTACGTCATAAGATGGGTTGCCAACTGGCTCACTGACAGAAACCACACTGTAAAAGTTGCAGACTCCAAATCTGACTTCAAACCAGTGACAAGTGGAGTACCACAGGGTTCAGTTCTGGGACCTCTCCTGTTTGGTATCTACTTCTCTGAAGTACAGGTTAACACAGAAGGCCTCTGGCTAACGAAGTTCACAGAAGACTGCAAACTAGGAGCCATAGTCAAGTCCCCAAATGATGTGGACATCCTACAGAAGGGCCTTGCTGAGACAGATGCCTGGTGTCAGAGCCATGGCCTCAAGCTCAATGCCAAAAAGTGCAGTGTCATCCCCTTTGGTAAAAACTCTGTACCCATTAACTACAACATAGGCAGCAGTCTACTTAACACCGAATGTGTGATAAGAGACCTTGGGACCCAGGTGGATAGTAGTCTCTCCTTTGATAGTCACATCACCACAGTAGTCAGGAAGTCCTTCTAAGTGGCACATCTCATCATAAAAGGGTTCTCATCCAGGAAAAAAGAGGTCATTGTTCCCCTCTACTCGACACTCATTAGACCCATTACAGAGTACAACGCCCCTTTTAGAATATACCTCACAAGACATCTGCAGCAGCTGGAAAGGCCACAGAAATACCTCACAAAGAGGATTACTGGCCTCAAACAACTGCCCTACACTGACCATCTCAAAAAATTCCAGCTTTACTCCATAGCATATCACCTACTCCGAGATGATCTCTGCCTAACATATAAAGCTATGTCAAACCCAGAGCTGTTGGACATGGTACACCTAAAGAAATCCTAATCCCTCCGAGCTACACGCTCTAGGGACCTAAACCTTATCACCACAATAAACAGGACATGCTGGAGGGATAGATTCCTGTCCCAGAGACTTTCCATACTCTAGAACAGGCTACCCATCTATGTCAAGCAAAGTTCTTCATTAGCACTCTTCAAGAAAAATCATGATGAGTGGATGGGAAATAGGAAATACATCCTGGGGATCACTTCTGTGTCTCTGATTGACAGTGGCACAGGAAAATAACTTTCTTGGGTGGTGTAAGCCAGGGAACCTTGTTGGCTAGGCTTACGTAGGCCCTTGGGCTGATAGCCTAGTACCTACCTATGAACCTAGGTGAGAGAAACAGTTCTACTACGAGTCCTCAAAATGCAATCGCTTTGAAAGAATTTCTGCAATCATAATCAGTCAAAACATATGTGTGTCATTCAGTGCAATGGCATAAATCAATAGTAATTTTTTGTATGGGGACACCCACCTGTACCCCCTTGTGGGGGGAAGCCCACCCACCACATCCCCCCAAACTTATTTATACCAACTCCATGGTTAAACAAAGATGAAGGTAAAAATCTCCCAAAATGAAAGACTCAGTGCCAGAGCTCACTTAGAAACTGCACCAGCCATCATTTCTATATAGACAACAGTAATCAGCAAGTTCAACACTGGGGAATTTAGCTTAAGGAATGTAACCTTGGGGAAGTGCAGGGAAGTCAGTTTTAGAGACTGTGCAATAAGGGTCAACTATGTGACTCAAAATTTTCTTGTTGTGAAAAGTTATACATTTTTTTTACAATTCAGAATTACCATTTTTTTAAGTGAAGAAGTTAAATGAAATTTAAAAGTGCTGTACTGATGTCTTTGTTTTAGAAAGAAAACTGTAGATCCTTAGGAGTTTGGATGAGTTCAGGGGGTCATTCTAGGGGTCAGAACAACTTATGAGAGATGGGGAGAAAGGGTAAAACTGTATTTTTGTGTTTAAATTTAAGAAAGAACAAGCTATTGTTGCCAGCATAAACAGATGAAACCTGACTACAGCCCAGCTGATTGGAGTTCATTTAGCAGCTCACATACTTGATGGATCTGAGAGGGAAGACTGGCATGCCCATCTTGGGGGGGGGGGGGTGGCGGGAGACGGTTGTGAGCTGTAGCAGCCATTGAGAGGTAGTCGGCAAGCCCATGATCTACAGGCATATGTGTGTTCCATTAAGTTCTGATAGATGGTAGCCTTCATTCAGCAAGTCCACAGGAGTGTGCTTTTCATAAGAGGAAGGTGTGGTGCCTCCTGCAGTGATACAAGTCATTCAGCCACCTTTCCACGGGGAAGGATTAGATTAATGAAATCAGATGCCCTCATTGCCAGAATGCCAGCAAGGGCACAAAAAACTCTAACGACTCCATAAATGGCACCCCCCACCTAGATAGCTTTCATCTTAGTGGATTTGGCAATAATCCCTACCATAAGGGAATGAATGGACTCAGCTGCAACTGGGTGAGGCTTGATCGTCAGCAGGTAGGGTGGCAAAAAGCATAAAGAAAAAAAAAGGAAGAATAGACAAAACATTCACCAATTGTTTTGTTTATAAAAAGGTGCAGATATACTCTTCACTACAAGGAGGTATCTATGAGTTGTTATTTTCATGGACAAAGTAAGCACTTGATAAATAACTGTCCAAGGTGTAGGTGTTTAAAATGTGGGGAAAGAGGACGCTCAAAATCTAGAGGCAAACAAGAATATAACTGGTGTGGTAATCAAATAAGTTAGCTTTGTTTGTAAACGTAATTCTATACTTTATAAATCCAGAAAATAATACATCAGTACTGTTTTGTGCTGCTTATCCTGCTCCCTGGATGCAGACAGGCTATTATTGCTGCTAGCTTATCCTGCTCCCTGGATGCAGACAGGCTATCATTGCTTGCTAGCTTATACTGATCCCCGGCTGCAGACAGGCTGTCATTGCTTGCTAGCTTATCCTGCTCCCTGGCTGCAGGCAGGATATCATTGCTTGCTAACTTATCTTGCTCCCTGGCTGCAGATAGGCTATCATTGCTTGCTAGCTGGGTACAAGAGTGAGTCAGTGTCACTGGCAGTGATACCTTTCATGTTGTTTTTGCTCTGCCAGTTAGGGCTACACTTCCCCACAAAAATGCCAACCCCCTGTCAGTTTATATGATGCCTGTCTTCTGATTCTTACTCTTCTTAAAGGGAGACAGTAATATCACCATAGGAAAGGCCAGCAAAGGCTGTTTCTCTCTTTCTAGAAAAGGAGGACCATTCTTCACCTAGGGTTGTGGCAAGATTTTGCCGTATGTCTCCTACTTCCTGAAGGGAAGGGGAGGGAAAAAGGGGACAAATGAGCTAATGGGGACAAGAGTAAATACCAGTGGCACAAGGGACATAGCCCAAAAATAAAATGTGATATTAGGCAGTTCATTCTGAGTATGAACAATTAGGCCAATCAAATCTCTGGTAAGCATAAGTGACCCAGGATGTTAATACTGTGTAACTCCCAAGTCAGTCACCTCCTATGTCAGTCACGTTCACAGACAGCATACACCCAGATCCAATCTACCAAGTGCCACGGCGCATCAATATTCTGAAAAAAGGTACAAACTAAACATTTTCAAAATAAACAAAACTCCCTCCCACACTGCATCGGTTTAATATATTTTTGAACTTCAGCATGAAACAGCGTACTATTTTCACTTTTTGGCTGCTGCTACTACTTCTGAACCCACCAGAGAATAGCTGCTGTCATCTCCTATAGCAGGAAGATGTGGAGTTCCTTCTGCGCAGAGCAGAGCTCTTCACAGGAGGGATACATGAAGTGCTATGGGGAGAATTTACTGAAATAATGTTTATTTTTACTTCGGTGGTAGCAGTCCAGTTTTCAGTGATGCTTAACATGTTTATAATACTATAAGGTATGTGTTGTACTATACTGTGATTTTTACAGAGCGGAAATGACTTTAAATATTAACTACTTAGCATTTGTATATCTGCATAAGAATTGCTACTGACTACAGAGCTTTGATAAGGTTTTGTTGGAATATTTGATTGCTGCAAACCTAACATATGCTCAGTACCTGAATGTCATGGAATTCTGTCAAAACTTGAAGAATTAATTTTTTTCTTGACTGGTATACTATCTAAATTACCTGGCTGCAACAGCTGTAATGTAGGGATCTACTCCCTCTTACTTCATGAATTTTATCCCACAGGCATCAATGTTAAGCGCAAACCTGGCATGCTGGGAGTGAATCTTGCATAAATCATCTCCCTAGGCAGGTATTATAGCTTTATTAGTAAATTTGTCGCACCTTGCCAACAAATTGTGTATCGGAACTATATCTCTGAGTTTGAAAAAAAAAACTCAGCTACTCTTTCAAAGCAAATGTTCACATATTCTTTAAATACTGGCCAATAATAAAAATAAAAGGAAGCAAAATCACTTAAAAAAGGAGAAGCCGCCAGCCAAAAAGAAGGAAATCAAAACTACTTTCACTGTAACTGACAGGTCGAATCCCAGTAAATGCTTTTCTTAACATAGTTTATTCTGTGCTCCTATTAATTATCAGTGAAGCAACTCACTATCTGGTCATTTAGGGATAGAACAAATTTGAAAATAAGAATGACTCACAATGAAGTAGGAACATATTACTATAGAAAAGTTCATGATATGATAAAAAACATCTTTTTTTCAGTTTTTGGGTTCAGCTGCCCTTAAGTTTGCTAAACTGTTAAGCTGACCTTTTGTAGTGTTTGTATAACAGAAGAGGTCTAGAAAATTATGCAATATATTGATGACAGTCTTTGTGGAATCCAGATGGAAAGAAGCAAATGATGTGCAAGTTGCTTTGGAAAAAATTAAGAAATCAAAAATAAGTTCAATCTTGATGAATTAAGTCTGAGGACTGATTTGTTAGTGGTCAGATGCACAGCGTGCAATCCATATTGGCTGCCTGTTCACCACATTTGATATAGACACTGCAGCTACCCGTGAAAACTTTGCTGTTGGGAGGGTGGCCTAATGAGTAAGGTGTTTGCCTTACAAACACAAGGTACAGGGTTTGAATCTCACAGGGGATAATTGGCTAGGCTTAAAATGGCTCGCAAGGGCAATTAGCCTAGTACTAATCTATGAATCTATGAATCAAATACTGAAGACACAAATGAAACAAACATTACACAATATCTTTAAAGGCTCATCATATTTTGGGTAACGTAACAGTGTCAGTGATTAAGCCATTTAACCACACTTTAGTTTATTGCTGCAAGTACGGAGATCTAATCCTTTAATTACTGTAAGATGATCTAAGTATGGTTGTTTACAGGTAAGCTAAAGAGACAGTACTTGTGTTTTTACTTCTGGAATTTAATTCAAGGATTGCTTAACAGTGAGTGATGAATATCTGTTTTGGGCACAAAAAAATTTGAACCAGCTCCTTGGATTATTTCCTAGTAGAGAGTGTCTCCATCTCTCTGTAAAGGAATTTGGTGGAATATATGGAAGTACTGTTGGTATAATTATTAAAGACTTAAGAAATTATTTTTCTACTGTAACCCAAATGGGCTCTATTCCTATAAAACTACTCTTCATGAAAGCTCTTAAAAGAGAGTTAGCAGCATGATAAAACAGTGCATTTCAGATTCAGGTTGTCTAATTTTTTCATTTAATTTGAGATATCCTTTACTTTGTATAAGTACATTGCCTACAGCCATTCCATATAAACTGGGTATTCCTTGTATAATAACATTAAGTATCTCTGCTGAGCATAAGAAGTATTACTACATTCATTTTGTCTACATGTCAATAACCAACTACTGATGTGGTAGAATTTTCCAGAGTCCTAGGGCCACTAAGGTTCTATCCCTAAGTACACCTAATGCATTAAAGCTCAAATGTTTTGGATCTGCATAAAAATGTACAGCAAGGTATTTATTTCCTTGAAGTACCCATCCCAAGACCCTGTATTTAATATGTGGAGCAGTTAAAGGTAAGTGAAGTAAGATATAAGTTTTATTTCTATTTTATTTACACAGCTGGTGAGTTTGGCATATATGTGTATAAATTACAAAAAGCAACATGAACATTTGAGGTGATCTTAACATTAACAAGACGCTATCAATGTATGCAAGTATTATAACTTAGATCCAGTAAGGAAACAGGGAATGCCTCCCTGTCATAGGTTCATAGGTAAGTACTAGGCTAGCTGTCATTACAGGACATTTTAAGCCAATTATCCCTCTTGGTGCTTGAATTAACCTATTATGTTTGGTGTTTTGGCCTTACCCATCCCATGGCAGTTAAAAAGAAGTCATGTTCTTACCATAACATTCCATCTGTGTTGTAGATCTTCACCTATTCCTTATTGATGGGTTTCAGTTCCATCCTTGGAACCGACTCCGGCAATACACAAGTTCTTGCCAGCCAAAAAACTCTCAAGCTAAGTAATACCCATAGTGCCCCTCTCCTTCTTTCTTCAGATCGAGTTTGCCCATAAGGGATATAGACAATGGAGGCCCTATCTGAGCAAATGTCCTCTTAGGTAAACAGGACCGAAAATGATCCCCCAGGAGTTTTCGGATAGGGGGTAGGAGGGTGGGACATGAACAAATGGTTATGGTAAGAACATAACTTCTTTATCTGATGTTGTAAATCTTCATTCATTCCTTACTGAATGGACAGAGTCCCCAGCTACTTTATGCCCTGGGAGGCCTTAAGGAAGGTTATTCTTGAGCACCATTGAGCCAAAGGATGCTCTTCCCCTGGAGGCCATATCCAATTTGTAATGAGTGATAAAGGTATGGGGGGTTGCCAATGTGGCTGCTGCACAGATGTCATCCATAGAGGCTCTGGAATGAAATGCCACCGAAGTGGACACTGACCTGGTGGAGTGAGCCTTGACTCTAGTAGGTAAAGTTAATTTATTCCTTTGATAAAGGTAAAGCAATCTTTTAGCCATTTTGAAAAGGTGACTTTGGAAACAGCCTTGCCCAAATAGGGGCCTGAAAAGGCAATGAACAGCTGGTCCAACTTTCTGAAAGATTTAGTTCTAAGTAAAAACACAGTTGTCTATGTACGTCTAACAGGTGTAATCAGTATTCACCTTTGTTAGAAAATTTTGGGAAAAAACTGCCAAATAATGGACTGATTGAGATTTGAATACGAGATAACTTTGGGCAAGAAGGAAGGTACTCTCTCATTATGGAAAATTAAGTAGGGCCAAGTAACACACAAAGCTTGTAACTCCAATATTCTCCTGGCTGAGGTGATAGCTACCAGGAATAAGGTTTTCCAGGATAAAAACTTTATGTCACATGTGGCAGAAGATTCAAAGGGTAAACAAGTCAAAGTTTGCAAGACCAGGGTTAAATTCCAAGGTTCAGTAGGATTTTTAATAGGTGGCCTCAGGTGCAGAACTCCCTTCATGAAGGTATTGCAAAGACAGTGGGACATTAATGAAGAATCATAAAGGCCATCATGAAAACTGGTGATAGCTGCCGTGAACTGCAACAGTAGAGGCTGAGGCTCTTGACTGGAGTAGAGACGACAGATATTCTAAGACCTTATGGTCCGGGACTGAGAATGGGTCTAATCCTTGTCTTTTAGCTCAGATTACAAACCTGGCCCATTTGCTACAATATATTTTCCTGGTGGAGGGTTTATGAGAAGCCAGAAGTATGTTTCACACTGGAGAAGATAAGTGCATATGCCTGGCGATCAGCGTAAGTGGCGATGCCAAGCGGGCAGCTTGAGACTCTGAAGGTTTGGCTGGACCAGCCCCTGTATGTGACATAGGAGTCCCCGGGTTGGATCCAGAGTCCAGGGCCAGTTGATTAAGTGAGCCAATAGGAAGGGAAACCAGACTTGACGGGGCCAATAGGGTGCAATGAGGATTACATTGCTTCTCAACCGTTGTGCTTTCTTCAAGAACTGTGGAACAAAGGGAATAGGGGAAAAGCCATACAGTAGACCCAGGGGCCAATCGTGTATCAGAACATCTTTCAGTGACTCCCCCTGGGGGGGAATCAGGGTGAAAAAGCAGCTGCATTTGTGGTTCAAGGGGGAAGCAGAGGTCGCAGCAAGGCCGTCCCTAATGACAAAATATCTGTGTCACTACTACGGGGTAGAGACCACTTGTGAGGCATCAGAATGTTCCTACTCAGTTTGTCTGCAATCAGACTGGAGTTACCGGGAAAGTGCATTGCTAAGAGAAAGCAATTGGAAGCTATCGCCCATTACCACACCCTCAGGGCTTCCCAGCATAATGGGTAGGATCTGGTTCCTCCTTGCTTGCTGATGTACCAGACTACTGACATATTGTCTGATTGGATAGCAATTGTCCCTGACAGAAGGGTAATTTGGAATACTTGCAACGCTAGGAGCACTGCCCTCAGTTCTAGGACACTGATATGCAGCCTGGCCTCTAAGGGGGACCAAGTGCCTTGAACGGTCTTTCCCTAAGAATGTCCCCCCACACACCATCAGAGAAGTGTCCATGGTCACTGTAGCTTTAGGTTGGGGGGAGACAACACCATAAATCCTCCTCTGGCTTCATTCACCAATTCAGATCTTGTTTGCATCAGTTTGTTATGCAGATTGGGTAAGACACAGGGTGTGTCAAAATAGAACATTGAGATGCTAGGAGCCACTGAAGTAGTCTCATATGTAATCTTGCTAATTGGACGCAGCATGATCGCAGCTGCCATAGAACCCAGGAGTAGTAGGACCAGTCGAGCTGGAACAAGATTTTGAGAGAGTATTAGCTGAAATTGAGATGTCAATCTTTGTAGTCTGTGGTGAGGTAAGGTGACTTGTTAGGATATTGTGTCGAACATTGCCCCAATGAACTCTAAGGTTTGAGTTGGTACCAGCTTTAATTTTTGTGTGTTTATTGAGATCCCTAGCTTTCCTGCTAAATTTTGAGTGTACGATATGGCTTAAAGCAGTAGACTCCTGGTTGGAGCAGTTAGGAGCCAATCATTAAATATGAAAACACGTGGAATCCTTGTAGTCTCAGGTGAGCTACCACTACTGCCATGCATTTGGTGAACACCATGGGGGCTGTAGAGAGACCAAAGGGCCGTACTTGAAATTGGTAATGATTGGCTCCTAGTTGGAAGCAAAGGTATCTTCTAGATCATTTGTCCATTTTTATGTGGTACTATGCATCCTGAAGATCTACAGAGAAAATCCAGTCATCCTTCTCCAGAAATGGAAGAATACTCTGAACTGTGACCATCCAGAATTTTGCCTGTCTGACGAACTTGTTCAGTACACCGAGATCCAATATTGGTCTCCAGTCCCCTGTCCTTTTTGGCACTAAAAAGAACCTTTTGTAAAATCTGGATCCTATTAGGTCTGGTGGTACTGAATATATGACTCTTTTTCTTAGCAGTTTTAGAACTTTATTTATTTAAATTTGTTGATCAGCATAGTCTAACTGGATTTATGTCCATTTTCAGTAGAGTCCCGGGGAGACAAGCTCCAAGAGATTACTAGACTACTAACATACAGGTACTACTTGTTATACAGTTAAATACTACAATTTTTAAACAGTTCAGGAATCTTCACAGTTTATACAAAAAACATGTTACAAGCATTAGATAAGATATTTTAGACTTTATGTACAATACTTCATTAGTAACTATAAAGTAATTGTTAACCAAATACATACTTCAAATTTCAACAGTTCAGCAATGCTCACAGTTTAAACAATACTTGTTGCCTGCCTTAGGTAGGATGCTTTAGAATTATATACAGAAGAATTTAACTAGGTATTTTAAATTATCTCTATTAAGATAAGACATGTTTTTGCCAAGGATAGGCCGTGATCTAAAAAGACACAGATAGAGCAGGAATTCGGTCTTAAGAGAGGGTATTTGCGATATAGTATGAGATTAGTCTGGATTTGTACAGGGACATAACCAATGGGTTTTAAGATAGAGTTTCAGATTGTGTTTAAAAAGTGTAAATGAAGACAGTGATGTAAGTTCATGGGGGAGTTGGTTCCAATACTTTCCATCTGTATTTGAGAACAGAGCATCTCCTACCATGTTATTAGATTTACATGTTGATACTAGTAGTTTATTAGATGAGCGTAAAGTTAAAAGGTTCTTATATTGGGTAATGAGACTAGCAAGTATTGAGGTATTGGTAGGTTGGAAAAGGGTTTTGTGTGCAATGGTGAGTTGTTTAAAGTGAATCTGATTCAGAAGCTCTACCCAGCCTAATTGTTTCAGGTTATGGCAGTGATGGGTCCTAAAGGAGGAAGCAGTAGCAAATCTGGCAATGCTATTGAAAGCACTGGCTAGCTTGTTAAGGTTATTTTTTGACAAGTTAGTATATATGGAAGAAGAATAGAGAAGTGTGGAAATAAGGTGGGAATAGGCAATAGTGGTTCTGGGTAGTGGGGAGAGAAAGGGTTTTATCCTATAGAAGGAGCCTAGTTTCCTGTTAACAGTTTTTATGGTATTGTTGATATGGGTTTCAAAGTTCAGATTGTTATCAATGGTTACCCCTAGAAGTTTAGTTGTTGGATCAGGAGATATGAGTGTACCATTATTGGATCAGACTGAAATGTTCATTGGGAGTGATTTATGGGTAGGAGTGAAGAGGAGGAATTTGTTTTTGTTTGGGGTTCAAGAGGAGACAGCGTTGTTGAAACCAATTTTCAGTTTTATTGAACATTATAGTGCTGCTGCATCTCTCTGACTGGGTGGGATGCCGGAGATTCACCTTAGTGGCCTGGGGTAAAGATCGAAGGGGATATGGTAACCTCTGGTCATTACCTTAGCACCCAGGAGTCAGATGTTATCGACTGCCAGGCCAAGTGGTGCAGAGAAAAATGTCCCCTGACTGCTTCAAGAGGTAAGCAATTGGGCCACTCTTCAGGAGCGCTGATAAGGTTTGTCCAGAAAAGGAATCTCTGGAGCCCTGGTTTCAGGGACCCCCCCTCTGCCATGGAAGGGGTGTCTTCCCAATGAGTTCCCCCTCTGCCCTGGGGGGAATGCTCACCACGTGTGTCCCAGAAAGGCCATTGGGACATTTTGAACCACATCTTTCCACCTCTCTGATTCCTGGTATAGGATCGTTGAGGGGCAGAAAAGCATACACCCATGGCAGACGTCCTTCTCACACCTGGCTAATGTGTCTTTAATGTCTGAGCCAAACAAGGAAGACTCATCAACAGGAGTGTTGACAAAGGAAGCCTTGAAGGGGTCAGCAAAGTGACATAAGCACATCCAGGTGTGACGTCTCATGACAACACCTGAACCAGCTGCTCTGGCTGCCCCCTCGGGTGTATAGGTGATCAGCTGCATGGAGGAGTTAGAAATGGACTCTAGGGTGGCAAGCTGAGAGGTGACTTTATCCCGCACCTCGTCAAAACTCCTGTGAAAGTACCTGAAAGGTCTGTAATCAGCTCCATTTGGAGATGTGTAAAATGTGCCAGGTAGTTCAGTGACCACAAAGCAAAGGTCGCTGAAGCGTAAGTCCACTTCCCTAGTCTGTCTATCATCTGGGACTCCCTGTTCAGAGGATGGACAGTCGAACTTTCTTCCGCAAGTTCTTTCTTTGTGGCCACTGCCACAACCATGGAATCTACTGTCAAACCTCTGGACCAGTGAGGGTGGTCTTGTGGTAGAGACAGGAATTTGTCAGGCCTTCGAGGAATTGGCTCAATGGTGTCAAGGGCCTTCCAGGCATGCTGCAGTATGAACTTAATCAGCTCATCTCCAGGTGGGGTCACCCAGGAAGTAGAGGATCGAGCATAGAAGATTTGCAAGGATACACATTCCTCAGTAGAAGGGTTGATGGGCTTCCAGTCATCTCTCTGCTTCAGGATCTCCAGTATGTCTCAGAATAAGACATCTCCAGGGGGTGACCAAGGGGACCCTTCTCTCTCAATTAAATCTGTTTTTTGGTGAGGGATTCCTCAGGGAATCGATGTGCTTCCTCCTGCATGTTCTCTTTCAGGGTGGCTCCTACGTGGGATCTTCTGCGGAGGAATCCAAAAAGTGGGTACTCTGGAGATGGGTTTCTTGCTGCTCCACTGCCTGATGTCCCTGCGTAGTGGGCTGTCAGCTGCATATCAGAAGAAAGGGAAAAATCAGGTTCCGATGCTGGGGGTGCCAATTGCATGCTTGCAGAAGCAAGAGCCCTCTCCATCACCTGGAAAGCAGGCCTACCTGAAGAGGGATGGGAGCCCGGAACTGAGAAGGACAACCTTGGGACTGGGATCACACCCTGCTCCAATAAGCTTCCCTCCAGCACAGGAGACCAGAGAGGACTACGAGCTGCTGAAACAATCAGAACTGAAGATGGTGACGTAGAAAAACGGTGTCAAGCTAGGTGTCATGGTGCCGACAGACCAGTCACAATCCCAAGGGTGGATCAGCTCCGAATGGACTGAAGTCCAGACTGTAGGCTCCAGAATGGTGGAAGTTAATATCACAGAAACTGAAGAAGTAGGCACTGGGATAGACATCGGAACCGAGGACTCCAAAGCCTGAGAAGAAGTTGAAGGAGGATAAGTTGGAGTCTGTGCAGAAAAACCTTCAGTTCCAGGTGGAAGGGAAGTCTTGGTAGGGGTTAGGACTCCTCTGGCTGCTAGGAGCTGATCAACCAGCCTCACTACGTCAAGTTCTGAAAGACTCCTGGTGGAACATGTGGATACTGAGGAAGGAGACTCAGGTCTCTCAAGAAATGGACTGTATTGTTGTCCAAAGAAGGGGTCAATTGTAGGTATCTGGTCCTAAGCAAAATTTCAGTTTTTGGCACCAAGGATGAAGGAGCCATGAGAGAAATCACTGTTGGTGCCGAAATTGTGCTTGGTACTGAAATAACTATGGGTACAGAAGCAGGTATCGCTGTTTTCGGTTCCATGGAAGGCATCGGCTTTGGCACCACAGATAGAGCTGAAGCATCTGGTAGACACACACCAAGAAGCAGCATTTTTTTTTAATGGAGGGGGAGGGAAATACCAACAAGGGTAATAGCAAATACCGCAAGGGTAAGGGAGGGGCCTGTACCAGCAATGGTACTAAGAATGCAACAAAGGTAAGAAAAGGGAAGAAAAAGGGGAAAAAGCTCACAAGAGAATTACAATAATACAGGGGACTAATAGTCGCTAAAGGGGAAAAGGAAATAAGAGTTGAAAAGGTTTGAAGAGATATATCAAAGAAAGGTTTTTTACTTAGCTGAGAGCTTGCTTGGTACGTCTTGAGAAGTACGTTGCAAACGAGATCTGGAGAAAGAAGGAGAGGGGCACTACGGGTATTACTTAGCTTGACAGTGTTTTGGCACGAGATTGTGTATTGGCCAAGTCATTTCTGAGGATGGAACCGAAACCCATCAGTAAGGAATGAATGAAGATCTACAGCATCAGATTTATATATTACTCCTAGCCAGAATAACTGGGATCGTGCCACATACAACCTGAAGTGACCCATGCATGGAGTGAAGCACCTAGAATCTGCATCTGTCCATTTGTAGTATACAGGGCAGTCCTGGGATAATTTTTCTGTCCCATCTACAGATCCAAGTTACATACAGACAGGGATGAGCTGTGCTTTACATGGATGGGGAGTCTGCTCCAGAGCACTTGCATCCTCTGTGAGATATACCTTTCCCTCCAAACTGTTCTCTTTATCTTACAGAAGATGTTTAGATCCCTGCACTGAGAGCATGTGATATCATTTGACTTGCTGATCTGCATTAGGTCTATCAGTATTGTGTATGAGGACACCTTGTATGCCACACATAGGTCACCTCTTAGCAGTCTGTAGGATACTGACCATAGTGGCAGGGCTCTGAGTCAGTTACTGTAGGACATATTATTTATGCCATGTATACTTTTGGTAAGATATCTCTGTGGCCATTCTAGTTGTTGCATGTGCCTGGGCAGATACATACCAAAGGGCATTATACTCAATGGTTGGCCTAATGAGGGCTGTGTAAGGGTGGGGGGGTGTCAATGACATCTCTAGATCTGCTTGCAACCCCTTTGTTTATAAGCTGCATAATATAGAAGGAGTTTCTTATGATAGTGGACATATATGGTCAAAAGTTAGATCACTGGCCACATAACCTCCAAAACCCTGAATTGGGTCAACTCTTGGGGCATAATGAAAATGTGGTAGTTTGCCAGGGTAAATGATTTTGCAAAGGATACAATAATACATTTTTTTGGCATTTAATTTCAGTCCACAATTTTGGCACCACTTATTTATTTGGGGGAAACCTTCCTGCAGGATGAGTAAGTCATTTGGGGATTCATTAACTGCTCCTAATCAGCAAACTCAGTCAGCCAGAGCCCTTTGGTATTGGCTTTTACTTTACAGAAGTAGATGCCAAAAAAAGGAAAAGTCCCAGCATCGAACCCTAGGGGACTCAACTTAATTAAAGGTTCCAGTATGAGACTAAATTGAAACAGTGGCAAAGGAAAATAACCATACTTAAAGAAGATAAAAAATACACCATTTACACTAAATAAGAAAGAGTGTAGGGCTGCATCCTCAAAAACACAAGCACTACCAAGTGTATCACATAATATGTATTTAGTAGACAAAACCATCTCAGCAAACAAGGTTTCACCAAAATGGTTCTTCAGTACAAAATCGAATTACTTTCACTCGACTTAGTTATACATCATTCAAAAAAATCACATGATTAGTATAAAATGTCCACATTGGTTAATGATTACATTAGCTATTGAAAAAAGACCAGTCTATTTGATTTATGAACTACTCTGATCTTTCACATTTTTCATTATAATGATGTATCTTCTATTGATGATAATAATAATAATAATAATAATAATAATAATAATAAAATTTCATACCACCTGGACAAACATCTTATGTTGTTGGCTGGAGATAAATACAGACATTTTATCCAAAATCTAAATCTTAACGGGAAGTTCATAATTTCTACAGTGATATGTGAAAAAAAAATAATATGGTTGAAAGATTTTAGACTTATAGTTAGCACAACCCATGAACCACCTCCCATTTGGCCTTTGCCAGTATGTAATGGGTAGTTCTTACATGGAAACTTGGATTGTGACCCAACACAAAGCCTGCTTGTCCCAAGCTTAAAAGGGAATGTCATACATTTTCAAGCCTGAGTGCTTGCATTTTAGTTAAGATCTTAGCTTCAAGATTAATCAGTGAAATAGGCTAATAACAGTTTGTGGAAAGGGAATGTGCTTCTTTGGTTTTAAAATGACTGTGATATTAGCTTGTAGTTGGCATCATGAGTCCCCATGGAAAAAAAATGCATGGATCTCGCCATACCCAATAGAACTAAGATGCACTCCTCCAATCTGGTGGTCCCCTGCCATAAAAAAGCTCTACAACAGAAGGAGGAAACTGAAGTAGAATAACGTGAAGTCCGAAGACTGGAAAAACTCCCTCATCAGCCTCAACAAAAAGTTGAGATCCCTCATCAAATCCTCTAAAGCTAGTTATGAAAACAGAATTGCAGCAGATAGTAAAGACAACCACAAGGCCATATATAGTTATGTAAAGAACCTCCATGGCAATACTCAGATTAGCTCTGAGCTACTACACAATGGTACCTCCTATAGCGAGCCAACAAATATTGCTACTATACTGACCAACAGATTCAGTGCCAACCCCCCCCCCCAAAGAACCAATCACAATACCAGTAGATTGCCAGGCACCCAGTATTACTGCTGCCCAGGTTAAAACAGCACTGTCCAAGGCCAAGAATACAGCCTCTATGGAACCTGACAATATCCCTGGCTGTGTTCTACATTAACTACAGAGTGAACTGGCACCTCACCTGTGTGCCCTGTTCAATCACAGCCTCACCTCAGACTTTGTCCCTACCGAATGGCACACTGCTATAGTCATCCCTCTCCACAAAGGAGGCGTGACTATAGACCCTGGGAACTATTGACCCATTAGCCTGACAAATCTGATATGTGACGCTATGGAATGCATCATGGACCTAATAAACAAGAATATAGGGCATCTCCAAACTCTGGATCCCACACAGTTTGGTTTTGTGACAGGTAGATCATGCCTGCTCAACCTGGTCAACTTCTTTGAGTCAGTCACGAGAGCTGTGAATGTAGGCAAGGTGGTTCGTACAGCGTACCTTGATCTGGCCAAGGCCTTTGATACCATTCCTCACTCAGGTATTATAGACAAACTCACTAAGCTAGGCATGAACCCCTATATCACTAGGTGGGTTGCAAACTGGCTCACAGATAGAACCAACTGTGAAAATAGCTCACTCCAAGTCACACTGCCGACCAGTCACAAGTGGAGTCCCACAGGGATCAGTCCTGGGTCCTCTCCTGTTTGGTATCTACTTCTCAGAAGTCCAGTCCAACACAAAGGGACTCTGGCTGACAAAGTTCACAGATGACTGCAAGTTGGGAGCCATTATTAACTCCCCAAGTGATGTTGACATCGTACAGAAAGGCCTCACTGAGACCAATGACTGGTGTCAGAACCATGACCTTAAGCTCAACGCCAAAATCTGTGTTGTCATCCCCTTTGAGAAAAACCCAGTTCACATGAACTACCACATCGATGGTAGTCCACTGAATACAGAAGGCATTATAAGAGATCTGGGGACACAGGTTGACAGCAACCTCTCTTTTCACCACTACACTGCCACTTTGTTCAGAAAGTCCTTCTATGTGGCACATCTCCTTACTAAGAGTTTTGCATCCAGGAAGGAAAAGGTAATTGTCACCCTCTACTCTTCCCTCATTAGGTCGATCATCGAGTACAATGCCCCATTTGGCATGTACCTCACTAGACACCTGCAATAACTGGAGAGGCCACAAAAGTACCTCACAAAGAGGATCCTAGGCCTTAAACACTTGGCCTATATGAACAGACTAAAAAAAGTCCAACTATTCTCTGTCTCATATTGCCTACTTAAGAGGTGATCTCTGCTTGACTTATAAAGCCATGTCTGACCCAACTCTGTTAGAAATGCTACATCTGAAGAAATCCCAATCCCTCTGCATCACATGCTCCAGAGACCTCAACCTTATTACCACAATCAACAGAACATGCTGGAGGGGGCAGGTTTATAACCCAGAGACTGCCCATGCTATTGGATAGACTTCTCATACATGTCAAACAGAGCACCTCACTGGCCCTCTTCAAGAGAAATCTTGATGAGTGGATGGGAAATATAAAATTCAACCCAGGGATCACTCCAGTGGCTCTACTCGACAGAGGCACTGGAAACTAAGGTCGGGTGGCACGATGCCAGGGTAATCCTATGGGCAAGGCTTATAAAGGCTCCAGGGCCATTACCCTAGTACACACCTATGAGCAATTACAGATTAGAGGTTAGGTCTCCAGTTAACACTTTGTACAGCTTTGAAATCAGCCCAACAGGCTCAGGTGATTTACCTGAACTTAGCATTCTAACTGTTTCAGTTAATTCTGCAATATCAGAGTCATAATATATAGATTCTGTCTGAGAGAGGTGTGTCATTTCTGAGACATGTATACACTGCCACTCAGCTCTCCATATGTGTTTATGTTTGGTGAGAAAGAAACATTTGCAAAGTACTCAATCAATTCTTTTGCAGTAGCTGTTGGGTGGAACATTTTGGAACTGGAGCCGTTTTCATTTATATTTGGGATAGCTTTTTTTTTCTTTATAATTCTCAGTCTAACAGGGCTTTATTTTGATAATTTTGTGGTGGTCCTATGGAGGATTTTATTTCATCAGTTGTGAAAATAAAGCAGCACAGACATAGTTCATATTTATTAATTGCACTACCTAGTGTCAGTTCTACTGTCAATGTACTCAAAGGTAACTGGCATGATATTAGTCTGTTTAGGAGAACTGAGGTTGGAACTTGTTAATCCTTATACTAAACATTTGATTGCACTGACAATTTTAAGACTGGATTCTTGACCAACAGCATATCAGCAGATTACAGACTTTAGGGTGAAATGGGTCATTATTAATAAATGCAGGAGATGCTATCCATCAGTTACCTCTGTCCTAGCTATCTTTCAGGATGAGCAGGGGCATGATCCTGAGTGTATTCTAGCATTATTGACTCCATGTAGCAGAGATCTGGACAGTAGAAAGGAATAATCTAGTCAAGACTGTAAACCGCAGAGGGAAGTTTTTAGATGAAATGTCCACCGTTGCCTATTTGTAATTACCATGGACTGGTTAAAATGAAACTCTTGTATAAATCTTTAAAGACTCAGCATCCTTTTTGTACATACCTAAGCCTCCTCCCATCCAACTTAAGGATGTCTGAAGTACAGAATTCCAGATATTATCTAGCACTATGGCTTATGTATTCATCTAGCTTATTTCATCCATCATTCTAATGACAAAACCAGCTGTGATTTTCACAAATGCATGCCACTTAGAAGGCAAAGTCAGTCCAAGCACCATAATCCTTGCCAATACCCACGCTCATATACTACCACTTGCCTACAGGAGACCAAAACAAGTCAGGCTTGGGATAAATTTATAGGCAGACATCAAATTGTCACAGTTTATCCTAAAGGAAGTTAGGGTATCACTCTGTTTTACATATTATGGAAAATTATTCCAAAGATGGGGAAGCACTGGGTAACAAATCTGTCCCATCAGTGGGTCTTATTTATTTGCTGATGGAGGCTCAAGTCTTCACTTTGGGTGTTTGCAAAGCCATTTGTTTGTGAAGATCTAGGAGATCAGAGAGGGTTAGATCCTTAACAGGATGGAATGCTAGACATAAATAATTTTTCCCAGGAGTCTAAATAAAAAACACCAGCATGACCAAGTGCATCACATAGTATGTATTTAATGCACACAACTTCAGGAAACAAGGTTTCACCAAATGGCTTCTTCAGTATAAAATCTAATTACTTCCACTCTACTTAATTATACATCATTCAAAAAGTCACATGATGAGTACAAAATGCCCACATTAGCCAAAGATTACATTAGCTACTGAAAAAAAAACTGTCCATTCAGTTAATTTACTACTGTTATCTTTTGCAAATTTCTTCTTTATAGTGATGTATCTAGAAATTCCTCTATTAATAAAATAATAACAGTAAAAGTATATTTCATAACACCTAGACAAACAGCAAGAGAATTCAACAGGAAAATATTTACTTCTTTGCAAGGCTTGGAAACATTCCAGTCAAAATGTCAAACTATGCTATTAAACCCAGTATTCTGGTGGTATCACCCATTCATATTAGCAGCCAGCTTTCTAATACTTCCTATTTTGATTTAGAGTTCTTTTAACCAAATTTGGCATTCAGAAAAGTAGACTAAATATCTAAGTTATTTACAGACAGAAAAAATTATATCATGGAGTATTACCTCACTGGATTCCTCATGTTGTCATAAGTGAAAATGGATATGATATTTTGCCACACATCTGTTTTGTAAGGACAGTTCTCAAGTGTCCACTTCAACTGTGCTGCCTCTCATGTCGCCAAGCCTACAGCCTTCTGGGCCATCTCTATAGGAAGGAAAGCCCAACCCTGAACATTGTCTCCATCTCTGCCCCAGTTAATGCATCCTCTTATTAGAGACAGAGAGGACTTTTCCCAATTCCCAAAAAACAGGGTCTATATTATAATCATGAAAAGACAAAACCGTGAATGCTGACATGAGCGAAAATACCAGGAATCGAAAGTGTGATTGTGGGGTCGTGTTACAGTGAGGAGTGGGATATTTGCCCTTTCCTTACTGTAGTGTTTCCTTGGAGTTAGAATATATAGTTAGCGGGGGGGGGGGCGCAGCCCCCACAATAGAAAGTTCGATTACCGGCATTTTCGCTCACGTCTGAGCGTTCGTGGTTTTGTCTTTTCGTGCTTATAATATACACTCAAAAAACACACTGCAGCACTGGAAACATGACCACCCCCCTATACACACACATGCACACCCAAGAATCATCATTCAGAATTCGACGTACAAAGCATGCTCACTAATGTTACTGAGGTCCAAATATGGTAATAAACATGAAATGGAAATACCTCTCTGTGAAAACAAAATAGGTTCATTTGCCCACTGACAGAGTACAGCCTGGGCTTTTTATAGAAACTAAATGGAGAATGCATTCTCTGTTATTAGAACTTCTTCTGTAGACTATGACGCCATCTAAGACTATGTCCAAAATGCATCTACACCTAGCAAAGGTTCTTCAAGCTAGGGCACATTCAGTGAACAAGCTTTCCATGCACAGTATTCAGGACTGTTGTTGGAGGACAGTTCAGTCTATCTCAGTGGACGCATTGCAAACAATACTGTTTCTGATGCTTGGTGAATACCCTTGTCCTTTGGGCTGCTAAGCAGACCTTGCAGAAGAGGAGGAAGATGGATGTCAGACCCTCTGCAATGGTCTTCAATTTTTCATCTTTGGTGGTCTCCATCCAGTTCTTAGGAAGCCTGAAAAGAAGCGACATCACTGAGGAAGAGCATCTAGACTGGCCTGCCTTTGATCATCATTTTAAAATTGAATGCACAAAAATGTCCTGGTTTGAATGAGGCAGGGAGCATAAAACCAGTTTTACAAAGAAAACAAATGGTATTACAATGAGCAATTAATTTTACTGCTTTTTAATTGTGGTTGGCTGGCTGTGTCATGTGTTTTATATTTAAATATGTGGAATTTAATGCAATTTTATACACTGATGAAGGGGTAACCCAAAAGCTTTGTACTGTTGTTGTTTGCATTAAATTAGTGAAACGTTTCTGCTGTTCGTTTTCTTACTTTATTGTTTACTAGTATCAGTCAGTTTACTGTAGTTCTTAATTTATTTATATTCAGATCATCTTTAAAACAGGAGGTTATCAAGCCACACCATCTAGTACAGGTAAATTCCTTCACTGAATGCTCTCGAAACAACATTGGAGCAGTTAAAATTTCAGTGGACTACATGAAGGCATGGTGAAGATCTTTTGTAGAGTCTACCTTAAGACCAAAATCATGAAGCTGCATTAGCTTTTTTAGTGCCAGGTCCACAAGGAAAGAAAGGATCTGGGACAAGTACAGAAAATAATCAGGAAATGCTTGGCCAAAAATGGCAAAGAACACTCAATCGCCATCTTATTTAAAGCTTCGACTCATTATGTTGCAGAAATTTTACAAGGTGCAGTCATTTACTGGGACCTGTTCTGTACAGAACCAATCACATAAGCATGTGCCTTCTACTCTACCAGAGTTTGCAGACAGAGCATACACCTCTTGGGAATAGGACACGACAAATGGCATTTCTCAGGACTGGTTCCATGGGAAGAATGTCGGAAGATTCCTTGTCTTTCTTCTCAAAATGCTGACTCAGCCATTGTTGCACAGATAATGTGTTCAATATCAGTCCAAAAAGGACATGAAGAATATGAATATCAATCCAAAGGAATGTCATATGGGGGTGAGAAATCATTATCTGTCTCAAAGAAAGGAGACAAGTAATCATAAAGATAAATCATGCCATGTTTAAGTAGCACACTGTAGAAACTGATTTGGACCCAGCAGGGATAGAAAGACCCAACAGAAGTTCCTCTGTCTTTGTCTATATATATAGAAGGTACCATGAAGATCTGCTTAAGCTCAAGGTCAACAGCCCAAACTTCAATGGGTGACTCAGGTTCTCATTCCATACCAATTGTCTGGCATGAACAAGTTCTGGATACTTCAGCATGGAAAGGTCAGTGCAGACCACCAAAATGTATCCCTTAAGGTGTTTTCTAATCTGAAACTCTCCTGCTTCTCCCATCACTGGTGAAAGATGGGCGTTTATTTTTCACAACAAAATTTTATTTTTCACAACAAACTTTACAATAAGAGGAGAAAGCTGTTACATGATAGAGCAAAATCCATAAAAGAGAAGACACCCTTGATCATTATTAGTAAAAAAATACGAGCACTCATAAAATCATCCAAGGCCAACTTTGAGAGAAAAATTGCAATAGATTCAAAAAACAATCATAAGGCCTTCTTCAGCTATGTTAGAAACCTGGGTGGAAACTCCCAGATATGCGCAGAATTAGTCCAAAATGATACAAAAATCACTGAACCCACAGACATTGCCAACATACTGGCAGACAGGTTCAGTGAAAACTTCACCCCCCTCTCCCCCTTAAAAGGAGAGATAACTATCCCAGCGGAGTGTAGCCTCCCAGACATCTCAAATGCGCAGGTGAAAGCTGCTCTCTCTAAAGCTAAAAACACAGCATCAATGGGACCGGATGGTGTGCTACACGAACTCAACGAGGAACTAAACCCGCATATAAGGCAGCTGTTTAATCTTAGCCTTACCACAGGATACGTGCCCAAGGAGTGGAGTACGGCAACTGTGGTCCCACTCCACAAAGGCGGTAACTCTACGGACCCTGGAAATTACCGCCCCATAAGCTTAACAAGCATGGTCTACAAAGCTATGGAGAGGATCATAATGGAACTCATAAACAAAGACATAGGGAACTTGCAGACACTGGACCTGACCCAGTTTGGCTTTGTCAAGGGCAGATCATGCCTTTTGAACTTGGTCGACTTCTTCAAAACAGTCACCAAGGCCATTGATGAGGGAAAGACAGTCCATACAGCCTACCTTGACCTTGCAAAAGCTTTCGACACAATACCCCACTCGGGTATTATAGAAAAACTTACCAGCTTAAATGTAAACCCATATGTCACAAGATGGGTTGCAAACTGGCTAAAGGACAGAACCCACAGGGTTAGAGTTGCTGGCGCCATGTCAGACTCCAAGCCGGTCACAAGTGGTGTCCCACAGGGCTCAGTCCTTGGCCCCCTGTTGTTCGGCATCTACTTCTCAGAAGTACAGGCAAACATAGGAGGACTATGGCTGACAAAGTTTGCAGATGACTGCAAACTGGGCCATAGTGGAAAGTACATCGGACACAGATATCCTTCAGAGAGGTCTCACGGAAACTGATAACTGGTGCCAGAGCCATGGCCTGAAGTTAAATGCCAACAAATGTATAGTCATACCCTTCGGGAAAAACAAGGTAACCCCAAGCTACCATATAGGTGGCAATCCATTAAGCACAGAAGAGGTTATCAGGGACCTGGGGACCCAGGTTGACAGTGGACTTTCTTTTGACACTCACATTGCTAAAGTGGTTAGAAAGACCTTCTACATTGCCCACCTGATCATGAAGGGATTCACATCCAGATCAAGTGAGGTCATTGTTCCCCTGTACTCTTCACTTATCAGACCAATGATCGAGTACAATGCCCCATTCGGGATGTATCTCACCAGACACCTGCAGCAATTGGAGAGACCCCAAAAGTTCCTCACCAAAAGGATAAAGGGACTCCAAAATCTGTCATATGCTGTCAGACTGAAGAAACTCCAGCTCTATTCAGTCGCATACCGCCTGCTCAGAGGTGACCTGTGCCTGACATACAAGGCCATGTCCAACCCGGAATTAATGGACATGCTCCACCTCAAAAAATCCAAATCTACCAGATCCACTAGAGCAAGTGACTCAAACCTTAGCACGGATATAAATAGGACATGCTGGAGGGATAGATTTGTCACCCAGAGACTCCCTATGCTGTGGAATAAAATCCAGGTCCATGTGAGGCAGAGCACCTTGCTGGCTCTGTTCAAGAGAAATCTTGACCGGTGGATGGGAGATTGTAGGTTTACCCTGGGAATCATCTCTGTGTCACTGCTGGACAGAGGCACAACAAACTAATGGGCACAGTATTTTTTTAACATAAGGGGTGGCGTAAGCCACAAAACTTTGGGCTAGGCTTATAAATGCCTTAGGGCAGATAGCCTAGTATAAACCTATGAACCTATGAAGACAGAAACAGTGGCATGTGAGGAGGTGGAGGCAACTTCAGAGACTGTGGTCGATGCCTGGTCTGCTGATCTCTTACCTTCTCCTGTCTATCCAACTCTGGCCTGTAATACACAGAAATAAATGGACAGCTTTCAGAAACTGCCATCTTCCTCAATACAATGTAGATTTCAAACTTATGTTCTTCTTCTTCAGGCGGTTGAGCAGAAGTGCTGGCACTTAACTGTTCTTCATATGGTGCACTTATTCAGGAAGTACATACAGTTTCAGTATACTGCCTGACTTGTATTAGATGATCAAAAAGAGCACTTGGATGATTTATGTATGTTAGGCAATGAATGGAGGAACATTCAAATAGGAACATGGCTATTAAAAAGAAGTTATGTACTTACCATAACATTCTATGTTTGTAGTCCATCTCGCCTATATTCTTGATGGATGGGTTCAGAGAGCTCGGCTGATACTAAAGCTCGAGAGCTTTTACTGGCTCGAGGCTAGCCCCTATCCTATGGTGCCTCATGACAATTCCCCAGATCTAGTTTGCAAGAAAGCAATAAATACCTATCAGGTAATAATAAGAAAGAAGCTGCATAAATACAGCAAAGGATTAGAAACATAATCCATTCCACGTGGACAATAAAGAGCAATGTCAGGCAGCCCGAAAAAGAGGTCCACTAGATCCCACAGAAACAGGAAGGGGGTTCGAGGGAGGGATGCAAGAATATAGGCGAGACGGACTACAAACATGGAACGTTATGGTAAGTACATAACTTCTTTATGTTATGTAGTCCTATCACGCCGTAATTCTTGCTGGATGGGACAGCGCCCCTTGCACCTTTATCCCGGGTGGCTCTAGCGAAGAGACTTTTCAGCACAGTAGACCCAAAGGATGACCTGTCCTGGGAGGCCACATCCAATTTGTAATGATTGACAAACATATGTGGTCTTGCCCATGTAGCTGCTGCACAAATAGTATCAATTGGGAGCCTAGATCTAAAGGCACATGAAGTAGCTACAGCCCTAGTAGAGTGACCTTTAGCTTTTACCGGTAATTGTCTACCAGCTTGTTGATAAGCAAAGGATATGCAATCTGAAAGCCATTTTGAAAGAGTAATTTTTGAAACAGGCAGGCCTTTCCTTTTGTCAGAAAAGGAAATGAAAAGTTGATCAGATTTCCTGAATTCTTTTGTCCTGTGTATATACAGTCTGAGTATCCTGTGGACATCTAGCTGAAGTCTATACTCTGATTTATTAGAGTGGTTTGGAAAAAACACAGGTAGCTCAATGGTAGTATTCAGGTTGTGTTCTGAGCATACCTTAGGAAGAAAGGAAGGGTTTGTCCTGAGAGAGACTCTATCCTTGTGAAATATAATTTAAGGAGGTCGAATAGTTAGGGCTTGAAGTTCCAAGACTCTCCTAGCCGATGTTATAGCTACCAAGAAGAAGGTTTTCCATGATAACAATTTTAAGTCTAATGACGAGGATGGTTCAAAAGGTGAGACATTAAAGATGAGAGGACTAAAAGTCCCAGGGTTCTAATGGTTGTTTTATTGGGGGCCTAAGAAGAAGAACTCCTTTTAAGAAGGTTTTACAGAGGGAGTGTTGCATGATTGGATTTCCTATGAAACCAAAATGGAAACTATAAATGGCAGCTAACTGAACTCATGAAAAATTGTTGTTAGGAAGGATAAAATGGATTCTAAAGGAGCTGTATATAGATCTAAGCCCCGATTCGTAGCCCAAAGGGAAAACCTTTTCCATTTGCTAGAATATAGTTTCTGAGTGGAAGGTTTATGTGACGAAATTAGGATGTCTGACTGCTGGGGATAAGGGAATGCACCTGGCTATATGTGTAACTGAAGCAGCCATGCTCCCAATTTGAGGGTGTGGAAGGAGGAGTGGAACTGTTCTGACTGATGAATCAGGAGATCTGCAGATGGGTCCAGAATCCATGGTTCCTCCAAGAGGTAGGGCCACAGGAAAGGAAACCAAACTTGTCGAGGCCAGTAAGGAGCAATGAGGATCAAGGAACTCCTCAACTGTCTTGCTTTCTTTATTACTTTGGGTATGAGTGGAAAAGCATACAGAAGTCCCGGTGGCCAATCGTGAACTACAGCATCCCTGGGTGACATCCCCAAATGGGGAATGAGGGCAAAGTAGCTGCTGCATTTGGTGTTCAGGTGAGTGGCAAATAGATAGCAGCAAGGCTGGCCCCATTTGTGAAAGATCTCTTTCGCAACCATTGGATTCAGGGACCACTCATGAGGCATCAGAATTGCTCGGCTGAGTTTGTCTACTATTACATTGGATTTCCCTGGGATATGTGTTGCTATCAGGAAGCATTGAGTATCCATCGCCCATTTCCAAACTCTTAAGGCCTCTCTGCAGAGTGGGTAAGACTTGGTCCCCCTGCTTGTTTATGTACCACACGACAGACATGTTGTCTGACTGAATCACAATTGTTCCAGTGGGAAGGGAGTTGTGAAGTGCTTGCAATGCATATAGCACCGCTCTCATCTCCAGAACAATGATGTGCAAGTGGTTCTCGTGATTTTGCCAAATACCTTGGACTATCTTTCCCAGATAATGCCCCCCACCACCCTATCTGGGAAGTGTCCATCAAAACTGCTTTCTCTTGGGGAGGAACAAGTGGACGACCTATGACAAGTTGTTTCGTGTGTAACCTCCATGTCAGATCCCTTTTGTATGCATTTATTAATATCTGGTGAGACAATGGAAGGTCTTGCATCGACCATTGTGCAAACAGCATCCACTGGAGAATCCTCATATGTAGGCGAGCAAGAGGAACTAATAAGATGGCGGAAGCCATAGTCCCTAAGACTTGAAGAACTACTCTGGCCTGGACTCTTTGTTTAATAGGGATCTGATCTGACTGCATAGAGATTCCACTCTTTCCTGTGTTAGCTTTACTGACATGGTGGTTGTGTCTATTTCTGAGCCTAGATATACAATATGCTGCGAGGGAGATAAGACTGACATTTGCAAGTTGACAGTGATGCCTAGGCTGGTGCACAAGGATAGTCTCTCGTCCCTGATCCTTATGAGTTGATGCTTGGTGGTAGCAGTGAGGAGCCAGTCGTCTAGGTACAGAAACACCTGGAATCCTTGATGTCTCAGGTGAGCCGTTACCACTGCCATGCATTTGGTAAACACTCTGGGGGCTGTAGTGAGGCCAAAGGGCAGTGTTCTGAACTGAAAATGACTGGCTCCCAACCTGAAGCGTGTCTCTTAGAGCGCCTCTCCATTTTGATGTGGTAGCATGCATCCTGGAGATCGATTAAGCACATCCAGTTGTCTTTCCCGATAAAGGAAAATATTGACTGCAGAGTGACCATTCGGAACTTTGATTTTCTTACATGCTTGTTGAGCCTGCTGAGATCTAGAATTGATCTCCAGTCCTGTCTTTTTTGGTAGTAAAAAGAATCGAGAGTAAGTTCCGGATCCTACTTGCTCTGCGGGGACATCTTAGATTATTCTTTTTGCAGCAACGAGATGACCTCTGATGTTACACGGTCTAACTGGATGGGTGGTACGTCTGGAAGAGACCGGCTTGTTGGGGGGTTGGAAATAAAAGGAATCAGGTAACCTCTGGATATTACTGTGTGTACCCAACAATCTTGAGTGATAGTTAGCCAGGCACTTGGGTACAGCGATATATGACCCCCAACTACCTCCAGAGATGGACAGTCGGGCAACCCCTCAGGGTCGATGGAAAGGACGATCAGAGGAAAGCTTCTCTGTCTCCCTGATGTTGCAGACCTCCTCTGCCGCAAGGGCGGTGTCTTCCATTGTATCCTCCCCCTCTGACCCCGGGGGAGGGTTGACCTTGTGCCTGAGGAGAACCTTTTTTTGGGATTTGCAGAACCACATTTTCCCTCCTGTATTACCCTTGGGATAGGGTCTGGATGGGAGAGAGAAACGGACTCTAACGGCAGATAAGGTTTTTCCTTCCTGCTCACACCTAGTCAGTCTCTTTCACTTGGGGTCCAAAAAGAGATGAACCATCAAAGGGAACGTTAGTGAAGGAAGACTTGAAGGATTCTGTAAAATTACAAAGACGTATCCACAAATGACTCCTAGGGGATATTCCTGCTGCAGCTGCCCTGCTCGCTCCATCTGCCACATATGAGATCAGCATCATGGAGGAGTTAGCTATGGAAGTAAGGGTGTAGAGCTGCGTGGAAACCTTGTCCATAGAACCCGGAGCTACTGTACCCTGGAGGGCATCTCCTAACTCTTTCAGATCATCCCTCTGAAGACGAGTGAAATGAGTCAGGTAATTCAGCGATCTTAATGTAAATTCTGCTGAAGAAAAAGTAAACTTCCTGTACCTATCCATTGTCCTGGACTCCTTGTTAGGAGGATGGATATTAGAAGACGTCTCAGATAATTCCTTCTTTGTGGCCGCTGCTACCACCATAGCATCAAATGGAACTCCCTTGCTAAGGAAAGACTTGTCCTCAGGTGCTGTCATAAATTTGTTTGGCCTCCTCAGGATGGCTTCCACTGAATCTGGAGAGGTCCATGCTTTCCGCGAAATGACCCCCAAAAGTTGGTCATACGGCAGTGTCACCCAAGACGTGGAAGGTTGGGAGCCAAAGGCCTCAAGATACACTGATTCATCCTCAGTAGGGTTAGAGGTCTTCCAATCACCCCTCTGTCTAAGGATTTCTAGGATGTCAGAGAAGGAGACATCCTCAGAGGGAGATCTAAGGGATGCTTCTGATTCCTCTAAATAGTACAGTTGTGTACACTTACCATAAATGTAGATGTTCGAGTGTCTTCACTGTTGCAGTCATGACTGTAGGGTTCTCCCCTGCTGGCAGGCAGTCCTCGGTTGGCCAGAATCCCAAGGTCTGGGTCTGGCGTCGGCTGTTCAGCCATGCTCCCTGATGTCAGAGCGCCAGGAGTAAAAAGCTGACAGCTGATGCCATGTTCTCCAGTTTTTCTTGCCCCAGATGTCAGGAGTCCCAAAATGAATAAGGTCCCATACCCTTTGCAAATACACCTCAGAAGAATGGTGAAAAAAGGAACCACACAAAAGTAAAAATAAGAGGGGACAGGAGGGAGGGAAACCCAGAATGCAACAGTGAAGACACTCGAACATCTACATTTATGGTAAGTGTACACAACTGTACTATGTTCATCGTGTTTCACTGTTGCAGTCATGACTGTAGGGTAGAATCCCAAAGCAGAATGAAAGGGAGGTGGTCATAAAGAAGAAGGGGTGGCTAAAAGGCCCTGCAAGACTGCAGAAGCAAAGCCTGCCCTAGACTTAGAGTAGAGAGGTAGATTGTATGCTTTTAAAAAGTATGCACTGAACTCCAAGTTGCAGCTTCCAAAATGTCTTTGGTAGGAACTCCCCTGAGGAAGGCAGCAGAAGTGGCAGCAGCTCTGGTGGAATGAGTCCTTATACTCCCTGGGATTTGCTTTCCATGGTGTGAATAGCAAAATCTGATTCCATGAGCAATCCATTTAGAAATGGTCTGTTTTGAAATGGCTTTACCTTGGGAACTTGAAGCATAAGAAACAAACAATTGCTCTGATTTCCTGATGTCCTTGGTTCTGTCCAGGTAAAAACGTAGTTGTCTGTGTACATCCAAGGAATGTAAGATCCTTTCCCCTTTATTTTGAGGAGTGGGGAAAAAGTTGGCAAGTGAATAGTTTGATTTAAAGCCACTTTGGAAACCACCTTAGGCATGAAAGTAGGATTAGTCCTTAAAGACACCTTGTCTTGATGAAAAATAATATAAGGTTCCACAGCCATAAGAGCTTGCAACCCTGAAACTCTCCTGGCAGAGGTCAGAGCTAACAGGATGGCTGTTTTCCAAGATAAAAACTTGATGTCAGAAGTGGCAGCAGGCTCAAAAGGAGGTAAGGTGAGCTTTTCCAAAACATAGTTGAGATCCCAAGCAGGAATGGGAGGAGATCTAGGGGGCCTTAAGTTCTTAGCTCCTCTGAGAAACTGTCTCATGAACTGGTGGGAAAAGATTGGAGGGTCTGTATTATAATGAGCAGAAATAGCAGAGGCATGTATCTTAATGGAAGAGAAATAGAGACCCTTATGTAAGAGGTCTGTCAGGTAAAGTAAAATCAAAGGAATGTTAGGAAGAAGAGGATCAGAATCCTGAGCCTGCATCCAGGAACAAAATCTTTTCCATTTTTCTGCATATGATTTTCTAGTGCTAGGACGTCTGGCTTCTAAAATGACATCCATAACCTGCTTGGGAAGAAGAAAATGAATCAAAGACCCTGGATTAACCAGGCCGCCAGGCTGAGTGTTCTGACATGGGAGTGTAGAACCTGACCCTGGTGTTGGGACAGAAGGTTCGGAGTCTGTGGTAAAATCCAAGGGGGCTCCAGACAAAGGTTTTTCAGAGTTCAGTACCAAAACTGTCGAGGCCAATTTGGGGCCAGCAAGATTATCATCTTGGGCTTGTCTTGTTTGATCTTTAATAATACCCGTGGAAGAAGAGGAAGAGGCAGAAAAGCATATCCCGAGAGATTTCTCCAACTGAATGATAGTGCATCCACTTTCCAAGCTTGTTCGTGGAAAGTCCTGGTGCAGAAAATCTGTAGTTGATGATTGAGGTGGGATGTAAAGAAGTCTATGTGAGGACATCCCCAGACTGCTGTTATCTTGAATATTTTGGTGTCCAGCATCCACTCATGTGGGTCCGAAAGGTTTCTGCTCAGACTGTCTGCCAGGAAGTTTTGCTTCCCTGGTAGAAACTGAGCTTGAAGGTCCAGATTGCAAGCTAGAGCTGTGTTCCACAGATCCATGGCTAGTCTGCAAAGGGGGTAGGAATGAGATCCCCCTTGCTTGTTTATGTACCACATAACTGTGGTGTTGTCTGTCCGTATCAGTAGTTGTCCTGGTTGTAGAAGATTCCTGAAGGCCAATAGGGCTTTCTGAACGGCTAACATTTCTGTTAAATTGATATGCAGGTGCTTCTGATCCTTTGTCCAAAGGCCTTGCAGACAATTGCCCTGAAAATGGGCTCCCCAGGCAAAATCTGAGGCATCCGTGGTTAGTATCTGAGTGGCAGGAGGCAGGCAGAAGGGTTTTCCTTTGTTTAAAGTACATGCCTTGGACCACCAAAGGAATTCCTTTTGAAGACAAGGCAGGACGGAGATCAGTATGTCTAAACTGTGGCAATGCTGAGACCATACACTTTTTAGGTGCCACTGTATTTTCCTCATATGTAGTCTTGCATATGGTACAAGAAGGATGCAGGAGGCCATGTAACCCAAAGCCTGCAGGAATCTCCTTGCAGATAGCTGAGTTAAAGTTGCCAAGGTTTTGAAAGTTGAAGCCAGCTGTAACTGTTTATCGTATGTCAGAAATGCCATCTGGGTTGTTGTGTTTAGAGAAACACCCAGAAAAATTATCTGTTGTGAGGGAGTCAAATTTGACTTTTTTATGTTTACAGTGAATCCCAGGAACTTGAGAAGATTCTGAACAAACTGTAGATGCTGGAGTAAGACATCCTTGCTGTCTGCCTGAATAAGACAGTCGTCCAGATAAGGGTAAATTTGAATTCCCTTGAGTCTGCAATAAGCTACTACTGGAGCCAGGCATTTGGTGAAGACCCTGGGCAGTAGACAATCCAAAGGGCAGCGCAGAGAATTGAAAGTGCCTCGATCCGCCTTGAACCTGAGGTATTTTCTGCGGTCCTGCCTGATGGGAATGTGTAAATATGCCTCCTTTAAATCTAAAGTTACCATCCATGCATTTTGGTCAGCATTGGAAGTAGCTGCTGTAGAGTAAGCATCTTGAATTTTGGTATCTCTAGAAAAGTGTTCAAGACTGACAGATCCAGAATGGGTCTCCATGAATTTTGCTTCCTGGGGACTAGAAAGAGCCTTGAGTAAAAACCTTGTCCCATCTCTGAAAGTGGAACTAGTTCTATGGCTTTCATAGCCAAGAGAGCTTCCACCTGGTTTAAGGCCTCTGTCCATTGATGTTTTGGAAGATCTGGCCATCCGCTTGGCCTTGGTAGGGTATGAAAATGGAATTTGTAACCTCTTGAAACCACATCCAGAACCCACTTGTCTTGGGTTATGAGTCCAATTTTGGTGAAAAAGAAAGTTTTCCTCTGAGGGGGGCTTCCAGGCAAGAAGTTCCTGCAGCCCAACAGAGGGAGTCATTGAGTCTGTTTCCTATGAGCTTGCGACCTGTCCTCTCCTCCCCTAGGGGTGGAAGCAGTCCACTGTCTTGGTCTATAAGAGGCTTGTGTTTGAGGCCTTCCTCGGGAGCATCTGTATCTACCCCTCTGAGGCCTGTCTGAATTGGGAAAGGACCAATTTTTAGTAGGCCAATTCCTACTAAATCTGGGTGGCTGTACTTGTAAGAAATCTTTAACTGTTTGCATGGATTTTGCCTTGTCCTCCATCTTTTTAATCACCTCTTCAGCTTTAGATCCAAACAAAACATTATGCTGAACAGGAGCATCCAATAATTTAGCTTTTACTTGATCTGGCAAATTTTGTTCCTTTAACCATGCATGCCTTCTAATTACTGTGCCAGAGGCAGCAGCCCTACAAGAACCCTCCAAGGCATCAAATCCACAGAGTAAACCATGCTTCCCAACTTGTTCAGTGGCATGCATTAAGTCATATAATTCCTTATCATCTGCACAGGCGGAAATGGAAGTTAGCTTTTGTTTTAAAACAGACAGGAGAAATTGCTGGTATTTCAGCATATGAAACTGACAGTTTAAAGCCCTAATAGATAAAGTAGCAGAAGTGTACACTTTTTTGCCCCATCTTTCTAAAGATCTGGAATCCTTCTCAGTGGGAATGGGGGTTTTAGCAGAAGCGGCCTTAACTCCCTTAGGACCCTGAGAAATGGTTTCAGGGTCAGCAGGAGGGTTCTTGTATAAAAACTGGTGGGAATCAGGAACCCTGTAATATCTGTCAGGCTTAACAGGAGCTGGAAAAAAAGAGTCAGGGGTTAAGTTAGCCTCCGAAAAACCATCATCCACAATATCCAAAATAGGAGGAATAGCCAGGGGTCTATGTTGAGGAAGAAGAAGAAAATCCCTTAGTCTTTTCTTAGATTCCGAATACTCCTGTCCTTCCCAGTGGAAATGTTCCCTCATTTCATGCAAAGTTTCCCCAAAAAAGAAGTCCTCAGGGGGAGAAGCTGAAGGAATGGATTCCTCCGCATCAGAATCCTCATAAGGAGGGAAAGAATATTCTTGGTCAGAAGAAGAAACTGAAGAAACAGAAGCCTGATCAGAGGAGTCATAATAAACTTCCTGCCTTGGCCTTTTATCTGGAGGGGGATGTGAACCCCTAATCATAGTAAGTCCTCCACCATCTTAAGTAACTGTTTCTGTGACTTGGGAGCCGGATCAGAAGAGGCCTGTGTTGCAGTTCTTGATTTGGAAGGAGTCTTTGCCTTTGTCTTTGGCTTTGCCTTTATTAGAAGCTGAGGAGGCCTGAAAACCCCTTCGGAAGCCAGTACCTGCACAGCGGCTCCAGACCCATCCGAAGGAGCATTGTCCGAAGGTCCTGCAACAGAAATATTCAAAGGCCTAGTTGGCTCCTCGTGGGAGTCCGTTTCAGCCATCGGTTCCGAAATGGACGACGACAGGGGCTGCAAAAGCACCTCACTGACGACGGCCGAACCTGAAGCTGGCTCTGCTTGAACGATATCGTCTGATTTGGGCCTCGGAGGCCTGTCTTTGTCCTTGCGTCATTTGTGAACTCCAGTAGCCGGAACCGTATCCGACGACATTTTGTAATTAAAATGCCTACCGAAGTAATGAAATGCAAAATCGTACCTTCGTTTAATTGTACGTTGATTGAATCTAGCACAAAACCGACAACTAGCTACGTTGTGGTCAGGGCCTAAGCAAGGAATACAGTAAGAATGAAAATCCTTATGAGGTATTTGCTTCCCACATGAAATACAATTATTAACTTTTTCTGACATCGGACTGGAGCAAGAAAAAAGTTTCCCCAACAGGGTACTTAGCTTTGAGTAGGAGAAGAAAGTCTTGGGACTGAAGTTTGTTCAGAAAAAATTGTCAGGAGTCAGCTGACCGGCACTTGCGAACTGCTATCACCGCACGGCAAGAAAGACTGCAGAACATGGCGTCGGCTGTCAGCTTTGTACTCCTGGCACTCTGATGTCAGGGAGCATGGCTGAACAGCCGATGCCGGACCCAGACTTTGGGATTCTGGCCGACCGAGGACTGCCTGCCGGCAGGGGAGAACCCTACAGTCATGACTGCAACAGTGAAACATGATGAACATCAGTGTATGATGTGACAGACTCAGGGGAGTTGACATGTTTTCTCTTACATAACCTCTTCTGAGGGAGCTCTCCAGTGGGATAATCTCAGAAGAGGGGGCTCCTCCAATGGAGGCTACTTGGGCCTCTGGTTCCCTACACTGTGGGGGTGGCAGGGGGGAAGAGGTTGCTGCCTGCTGCTGGTAGGACACAGGTTCCAAAGGAATGACTTTGGCAGAGGATAAAGCCTTCTCTATAGCTTTGAAAGCCTTTCCCCCCGCTCCGAAGAAGACCTCTGCTCTGAGGGGGTGGATGGTCGACTCCTAGCAAGAGGGAACGGCTCCGAAGCAGAAGTGGGAGCCGTGCTGAGTCGAGCCGAGGGTCAGTTCCGACGAGAACCCAGGGTGACTGTCCCCCTCAGAGTCGACATGAGTGTGTCGGCTCCTAGAACCCTCGGCTCCAGACTGAGCGATCGAGGATAGAGTAATTGGCTCTGAGGAAACAGGCTGAATCACAGGCGCCGAAGGGTCGAAGACAGAGGAACCAGACGTAATAGGCTGCGAGAGCAAAGCAGTCATAGGAGGAACAGTGATCGGTACGGGGGATAGCTCAGAGACCTTTGGGTCTAGAGGGGTCAATTTTCTAGCCAGAGCTGGATCCGAAACAACCTCTTCACCACCCTCTCAATGTCCTCATCTGATAGAGTCCTGGAGGTTCTGGTGGAGACTGAAGGAGACCTCCTTCTCTCCAAAATCAGAACACAACTGAAGCAAACAGTGCAGCAACCATAAAAGTTCAACTAGAAAAGAAAAAAACAGCAAATGCACTGTGTACAAAATTCCGTCTCTGTGTCTTGGAAATTCACCTCTATTCAATGCTCATAACAGTTCACAACACCTTCAATGAAACCAGGTAGAAGTGAATAAAAGTTTATTGTAATGCCAACAAACAAAGAATGGTTAAGCGCTTTCACTTGAATACAACAAGCTTCCTCAGAACACCATAGCTTGCATCACAGTTGTTTAAATAACAAATTCAGTTTGAAATTTTAAAGCTATACACACATCCTATAACCATTGTTCTCTGTTCATAAAATCTTAAATAATATTCGTATTATTTCTAAAATCAATGTTACATATGATATATATTGATGAAATGAACAAGTTAAAAAACTGAAAAAATGTTAACAAAGGCATTTACATCTAGATCATATCAAAACATGTTTGAAAAACATATAACAATGTACCTTATAAATAGTTCATTTTAAGGCCAGTAGTGGTTTGACAGATACAGTGTCATTTAAACCTGGTATAGTCGAAGCATCCGTGTGTATTTGCCACCAAAATTCTTTATATAATAATAAATTATTAAAGTCACCTCCTCTGTTATTGGTGTGCACAATGTCCACTATACCAAAATTAAAATAATGTTTGTCACCATGTTGTTTAATATGTTTATACAAAGCATTTTTTCATCCTTCCTTCTGATGCTATAAAGGTGAGAATATATACGTTTATTTAAACTCCTTTGAGTCTTACCTATATAGAATCCTGAACATGTTCTACAGATGGCAATATACACCACCATTTTAGTTGTACAGTTGCCCCCACAGAATTTAATTCTAGTGTGTTTGTAATTATCCAATTTCACACTGTCTCCCTGAAATATGGTGTGACATTGTTTACATGCCCCACATTTTGCAGTTTTCATGTATTCTGTCTTCTTAATAAAGATACCCTTCTCTAAAATGGATTTTATGTTGGCCCCTACCTTGTAAACAAACCTTGGGCATTCACCAAATGTGGGTGCTATATCATGATCAGCAGATATTATATGCCAGTTGTTCATCAGAATATTCTTGACTTTACCTGAATATATGCCAAATTCCAAAATGCAAGATTTACCAAAACTGCAAGTTTCAGACTTCATATCATGCAATATATCCACAGTAGAAACAGTAGCTGTCCTATATTTTTCACCCAACAAAGGCTTGTACTGATTACCCCATTTCCTCACAACATAATTACTTACATTGTCCATGACTTTAATGTCATACCCTCTTTCCTTGAATAAGGACGTTATAAATTTCACCTCATCCAACATGTCCTCATACCGTGAGGTCATCCTAACTGCTCTAATAAGCTGACCCTTATATATATTCGTGAATTGTTTCTTCGGATGGTAGCTAGAATATTCCAAATAACTATTCGAAAAAGTGTTCTTTCTATAAATTTTGGATTTAAACTCATCCCCTATTTTTGACACAAATGTGTCTAAATAAGCCACACCTTCGTGACTACTAGAGGAGGTAAATTTTAAAAAATTACTGCTACTGTTAATGTATTGTAAAAATAGTGCTAGCTGTTGTTCTCCACCATCCCAAATCAAATATAAATCATCAAGGTATCTGACGTAATATTTTATGTATGTCATAAAGTGACTATCTAAAATAGTCCTTTCTTCCCATTCAAGCATGACCAAGTTGGAGCACAAGCTGCTCCCATAGCTCTGCTTGTAATATTCTCCCTCAAATATAATGTAATTATGCTCAAGAACCAGGGACATCATATCCGTGAGAAGACAGATGGTGTCCCATTGGATATCTGTATGTTTTCTTATAAAAGCTGATAGACCATCTACTTTGGGTATACAAGAAAATAAGTCTATGACATCAATAGTCACAAATATCAGATCTGAACTAGATAGGTAAATAGGATACTGTTTCAGAAAATCCCATGAATCCTTAGCTATATGTCGAATAGTATATGTGTTTCAAGTAGGTATCAATAACCTTACCTATATTGAACGCCTTAGACCTACTCCCTGATATAATGGGTCTAAAGGGGGGTTCATCTATATTCTTGTGAATTTTAGGAATACCCACTATAGAAGCTAATACAGGATGTTCAACCTTGATATAAGTATAGATGTCATTATTGATCCTGTTATCTAGTAAGTATTCTTCAATACATGTGTCTATTTTTCTATACCCTATGTTGATCTCATTCAAGGACAACATAGAATAAATTGTGTAGTAATTTATGTATCTTACAGGTGTATAAAAAACTGTCATAGATGGCTGCGCCCCCCTTATCTGGTTTCATGATTCTGATGTTACTAGCACATCTTAATTCCTGTAGTATCTTTGTTAGATTAGAACTAATCTGATGTCCATCGATTTGTCTATCCAACTTGTAAATCTGTTTAGTCACTACTTTATCAAAGATAGAAATGGTGGGGTGCATGGGGGTATATATGTACTTTTCTTTTGACTACTGGAATGAATGTCACCCACAGTTTTTATCTTTAAATAAAATAGCCAGGTTAAGCTTTCTCACATATCTTTTAGTCCACTAGATTGAATCTTTTAGTGGGAATAAATTTAATCCCCTTAGATAGTAAATCAGTGTCCAGTATTTAAAATATAGTTAGTGTAGTTGTATATATTAAAGTTCCTGTAGGTGTAAGTGACACCATCCTGTAGGATGCCTACATTATTATTACCCTTGTGTTCTCCGTATAAAAAATCAGAGTTAGCATTTCCATCAGAACTAGATTGTATGTATTTACAATTCCCGTCTTTTGGTCCCCCCTCACATACTTAGGGTACTTACTGTGATCTTTTTCCCATAAATAAGCTGTGCCTCTTTTGTATTGGTCCAAGTCACATATTTTTGAAATATTAGATTCAGCATAGGAGAATTGTTTGCCATACAAATTCTCCCACTGAGGAAAAAGTAAGTCATTTTTAATCAAAGTGTTTAATTCTTCCACCTCCTTAATTAAATAAACCAGCTTCTCATCATTAAATTTCATCAACACAGACATATACTTAAAACCACATTGGTCAAATAAACTATTAAAATCTGACTTAACATTTTCAGTAATATTCACTCCCATAGGTAATTTAAAAATCTCTATACATCTGGAAAGATAGGCATTGTCCAGTTTAATACTGTTTATTAGAACCAACTTTTTACCCAAATCATATATAAAATCCTTTAAAGTACTTTTAGACTTCTCCTTTGTTGTATGTCTTTTGTCACTGATCTCTGCAGTCAGATCAGTATCAAAGTAACAGTTCTTTTCAATAAATGTTTTAAACAGATCTGAGTTTACATGTTTCAAATGTTTACTTTTGCTGTTACTACTAACATCAATATTGTCCATCATACCATTGTCAACAGTGTCAATATTAGTGTCCTAGTACCATCTGTATTCAAGCCCTTTGCTGTAGTACCATAAGTAAAATGTGACTTCATTCTTTAGGCTTAGTGCCTATAATGATAGCTTCTTCATTAACATCACCAAATGAGAAATTTTACTACTACTCCTTTGAGAGCCTGCTAAAGAGACAGGAGGTATATCCAAAGAGATAATGTTTGTACTCACAGTATTTGCCATAACAGTACTTTTACAGGAACCCTGTCCGTTAGCAATGGTTGTTGAATATGTCGACAAATTAGACAGTCTTAAAACATCTTCACAGGTAGTATTCCCTCGAACAGTATCAGTAATACAATTCTTGTTGTCATGGCTGTGTTCTACCTCTGAACTGTGGCAGTTATTTTTCCCTTTATAAATATCTAAGGAGCTGCTTAGTTGATTAAGTACCTTCAGTTCAGTCAATTCAGCTTTCACCGACTGATAATCCTGGTGTACAGGACTGTGTAATGAATCCAATGAGGTTTCCCGATCAGACTCCATGAGACCCAACTCAGAACTCAACTGAAGCAAACAGTGCAGCAACCATAAAAGTTCAACTAGAAAAGAATGCTCATAACAGTCCACAACACCTTCAATGAAACCAGGTAGAAGTGAATACAAGTTTATTGTAATGCCAACAAACGCATCACAGTTGTTTAAATAACTTTTTGGCTACAAATTCAGTTTGAAATTTTAAAGCTATACACACATCCTATAACCATTGTTCTCTGTTCATAAAATCTTAAATAATATTAAGTATTATTTCTAAAATCAATGTTACATATGATATATATTGATGAAATGAACAAGTTAAAAACTGAAAAAATGTTAACAAAGGCATTTACATCTAGATCATATCAAAACATGTTTGACAGTGTCATTTTAAACCTGTATATAGTCGAACATCCATGTGTATTTGCCCAAAATTATTATCAATTTAGCACCGTCTCCCTGGACTTTAACGTCATACCCTCTTTCCTTAAACTCATCCCCTGTTTTTGACACAAAATGGTGTAATAATAGCACACCTTCGTGATTTGACTAGGAGGTAAATTTTAAAAAAAAATTACTGCTGTTAATGTATCTTCTCTCCAAAATAGGAGATCTCAAAGTAGAAGATACAGTCTCGATGATGGCCAAAATCTTCGGTACCGAAGACTGTCTCGGAACCGATGGAATGGACTGCACCGAAGATGAAGCAGAGTTGGAACCGGAACTCCTTGGTTCTGACGCTTTAGACTTTTTGGTCGGCTCTGATGTCAGGGCCAATGATTTTCTCTTTGAAGATTTTGGAGCTGCCTGACCAAGTTCCAGCTGTTCCTGGAAGGAACTGGTCATGAGACCCCTTGTCAATAAGTTTTCTCTTCCTTTCATTCAACACTCTTGTACTAAAAGTGTGACAGAAGGTGCAGGGTTCCTGTATATGGGCTTTGCTCAGACAATATACACAACTGGTGTGGTTGTCTGTAAGAGACATTTTCTGCACACACCTGTCACATTTTTTGAAGCCTGAAGGGCGATGATCCTTGTGATCCTTGTCTATATCTTTAGACATTGTTAAACACTAAAATAAAAGTGTAAAGGGAAAGGGGTTGAAAACTATCAAAAACAGATGCATAGTACAGAAGAAACTATTAAGATATATATAAGATAGAAAAAGGTGGTAGAAAAGGACTAAATAAGTAAAAAAAATCATTTTACTTAGCCAACGAGCCAGTAAGACACAACCTCAAAGCTTTTGCGGCAAATGAGATCTGGAGAATTGCCGTGAGGCACCATGGGATAGGGGTTAGCCTCGAGCCAGTAAAAGCTCTCGAGCTTTAGTATCGGCCGAATCGGAGCCGATAGCTCCGAACCCATCCAGCAAGAATTACGGCGAGGTAGGACTACATAACATCTGAGGTTACATTAATCATGTTGCACAATTCACTCATCTCATAAATGTAAACATCACAAAGGAAACTCCACGTCATCATTCTGATAATGACACTAGATGATATTCTGATTCACAAAATGCCAGGACACGCTTTCTAATGACATACGGTACATTTGTGATTTAAACTGTACAAGTGGCAGAAGACAAACGAGCATTAAAGAGATGGTCACATCCTTTCCCCCTTGTCCTTAATTCTTCCTAGTCTCCAGAGTACCCATGCATCATCAAGTGTACCAGCTTTTCCTACTGCTCCTGGACTATCTCTGTTCTACAGCTGAGGCCAGCATGAACCATAAGGGCATAGGCGAGGTTGTGCTGTTTACTGCTTCTAGGGTCATACCCTTCCTGACTAGTGCACCTCATAATGATGTTCTCTATCAGCAAGGACACACACCTAAAGTGTGGGAGCTACAGCATTTTCAGAATTCTGCTATGATTGCCATAACAGAAAAGGAACTCCTAACAGTTATCCACTGTAATGGACCTTTGAAGCATTATCCAGCCAATATATGCCTAGAAATAATATCTGCACATTCACACAATATTAGCTGACCTAGAAGGAAGCCTTCTGCATTAGGATACGGCTAAGTTTTCTTCTTCCAATATCCCCATCTCAGCACAATTCAGATTTTTTCCCTAGTTTCCATGCTCAAGGGCATTCACATCTTCAGCTGCTGCACATTGTGACATCGACTGCCAGACTAGGGATTGCTGCAGTCACTGCCTTCCTCAGTGTGACACCCACAAATTGAAAGAAGACAAACAAAACACAAGTATAAAATATATACTTGCCCAACTTACCTAAAAATTAATCTGCAGAAGAGGCTAGCAAAACAAAGAGGGATGATGGGAGGGTGATAAGGACAATGCAATTAGTATCCTTACAGATCAGATAATACTGTACATATCTACTACATCTAACTTTTAAAGCTTTCTGCTGTAGGAAATTGCTGGAAATAATAATCAGTACAGTAAAAAAAAAAAACCCTCTCTTGTAAGCCAGAAAAGAAAGAAGTTCAAAAGTCAAGCAATGAAGTCCTAAAACAAGAAGGTGCCAAATGAGAAACAACTTCTGAATCCACAGTTAAAGCAACAGTATTTGGTGAAGGTGTGAATCAGGTGACTATACTGTAGCTTCCCACTGGAAACATTTTTGAAGTAAACCCCATTTTTTTGCCCAGTAACACAAAAATACAGGCACATATTCCCCTATAGGATTGCCTTCTGACATGTTCTAGTGAATGAAGAGTAAGCCAGAGTGCACTGTAGAGCCCCCCCCCCCATGGTGGTGATATATGCTCAGTTCTTTGAAGGTCTTCAATAAAGTACAGAGGGATCAGTCACTGTGTGGAGTCCGGGAAAAGTTATGCTTTACATGTCTCTCCCCATGACTATCTATAATGGTGGGGGGGGGCTAGACTCACCTGCTGAATGAAGGCCATGCAGATATCAGGTGGTGGTTGACAGTTTCATCAATAACGGCAGTGTATGCCATAGTGGTGGCGGCAGTCAGAAAATATCTACAAAAGTCTGGAGCTGGTGCATGCCGTGCTTCTAAGACTGAGCTCCTACACCAATTAAGACCCACCACATGTTGAACAGACTGTACACGTCAAATGTCTGGTACTGAAATATTTGAAAACTGAGGACATTTCTTCAGAAAGAGAAATCAACAATGTCCTATCTAAGCTCATCCTTGAAGGATTCAAGCCTGTGCCATACTAAATAGTGCATCCACATTCCTAAGCCTATTGCCATGGCCACAGCATAGGCACAGTCAACATTAAACTGTACTATGTAAAAGTCCACTGTTGAAGCTGTGGCAAGAGTGTTATCCAGAAACGTCCTGTCTGCACAAACAGGGAGCTGTAACAGTTGTTCCACAGCCTGGTCCACTTCATAGGACTGGAACTGAGATAGGTGAGTCAGCAAACTGAGGGACCTTAGTCCCACAGGGGAGACAATATGTTGCACTTGCCCACATAGCCCTAAGCCATGGATTCACAATCATACGGTAAGAAGGAAAGGTTTTATTTTCTGTGGGACCCATGTTAGGTTAAAGAGACTGCAAAATAATTTATGCTGGGATACTTAATAAAATGTTGCTCACTTTATAGAGAGCATCTGCCATCTTGGGAGCATAAAAGCAGAAGTGGATACTTCAATTCTCCAAAAATGGCAACCATCAAGACAGGTTTAATGGATAGAATTGATCCCAGGTTTCTCATTCTTCTTGCAAAGAATCTGATTTTGCAAATTCTGAGGAGAGGAGAAAAAGAGCAACAGAACAGTCTACAGTTTATCTCATGAACCTGAGTGTCTTCCAAAAGAATGGAGCTCTTGGGGAGGGGTGTCATTATTCTGGCCTGCTTCTAATACAAGCAATTTAGTGTCCTGAGACTCCCCTTCCAGTGAAAGAATAGAATGTTTTGTCTCCCCACTGCTATTTGCAGTGTGTGTGTGTTGGGGGGTCTGGACTCACTGACTACTGAATGACATGCAGATATCAGGTGGCAGCTGGAAAGGCTTCACCAGTTAAGAAGTGCAGATTAGAAGAGCTGCTCAGTCATGAACTGCCTGCAAAGGGTCTGCTATTGGCATCACACTGTGCTCCCGAAGGTTAAGCTGCTGTACCCAATACATCGCACCAGATGTCGAACACTTAAAACATAGCAAATGTCTGGGCTAACCCAGCAGTCATAATCTAGACAATCTCCTCAGCCCTATCTGGCATGCCTTGCCTGACAAGGATGAAGGTCACAGAGGAGTAAGATTCCATGACTTCAAGTTCAATCACTGACCCTTTTGTTGGGGGGGGGGTCTTGAGGGATTGTTCACCATGAAGGGTTTGGGAGCACTCATGGATGGCAGGTATTGCTGCCCAAAGACAAATTCTGAGTAAATACTTTCCATGCTCCTCTCTTCAGCCAAGCACAAGCATTTCTCCTTCTTAGTTAAAGGGAAGATTGACACTTGTGAGGAGAATGAGGACACAATGGCTGTGGAATTAGCAGGAGGTGGTTTTCACTAAGTCTCCAGATCCCCTATCTTAACTCTTAGGTGCCAAATTAACTCTGGAATGAATGAAAGACCCTCATGCTAATCGTGCTCTAAGCAGTACCTACACCTACCATCTTCTTCACAGAGATGTTGTCTTCAAGGCACTATCTATGTCTCATGGAAGTGGGTGGGATGAAGCACTGCCAATTGTGGCAAGCACAAAAAGTGTTGATGCAGATCTTGCACTTGATCTAATGAACCAAGGAAAGGTTAAAAGGATTTGTCATTGAATGTGGGAACAAATGAAATGAGATAGAAGCTGTCAGAGTGGTAGAATAGAACTAGAAACTCCAGAGGCTAGATAAACCCTCATGTTATGGTACATGATGTCAACACATTTACTGGCTGGAGATTACTACATTCACAAACATGGAAGACAGAAAATTCAGAACTGCAAATTAGAACAATATAACTTGTTTTTGACTTTCAGTGTCAAGCTGAGAGTATCAAAAAGGTGAATCCCAACAGTTACCCACTGCAGAAGCCCATCCAAAGTCAGATCAATACTGAAAATGCTTAGTATGACATTGCAAAATTCAGTAAATGTAACCACCAGTCGTTGTTTTGGCTGACCATTGTACAATACAACCATCATTTCATTTAATTTAGTAGATATATATATATATATATATATATATATATACATATATATATATATAGTTACCATCATAAGTGTACATGTGCAACATGGTACCCATAAAGGGCAGTGTTGAACTGTAGGTAACCTTAATGGCTACTACAAAAATGCTGTGTTAACACATTATTTTATTATTTATTTATTTCAGTTTGATTACCGGGGAAGTCCACTGGGCCAAGAAGTACCCATTTTCAGTGGAGGCCCGGGGAGAAAAGCTCCAAAGACAGTACAATCAAGGTTACATACAGTAATGGATGATAATACAATGTCACAAACAGTTAAGAATATGTGAGATGCAGTAGTAGGCAATACAGTAAGGATTACATAAAATACAATCATAAAAAGTACAATGTCCAATATGCAGAGTCTACAAAGAAAAAAAAGTTAATTTTATTTATTTTTTTTTTTTGCTACATATGTACAGTATTTAAATACTTACAGTCAACTGAAAGTCAGCTATAACCATATAGGGGGAACATAGAATGAAATTAAGAGAGTATATAGTAGATTGGTGCTAGAGAATAGAGGTCAAGGTGGAGAAAGTTTCTAGAATTTATATTGGGTGAAAGCAAAGACATTTCCATTTGGAGGATAAGTGTAAGAAAAGATGGGTCTTGAAAGAGTCAGAGTTAGGGATGGTCCTAAGAGAAGGTGGGAGGGAGTTCCATTTTCTACCAAGAGAGAAGGAGAGTAGGAGCTGGCCAACGGAATGCTTAGGTTTGTGAATGGAGATTAGGTTTTGGTGTTCAGATCTCAGAGATTGGTTAGGGATGTAAGGGGGAAGAATGTTAGATAAGGCAGGGTATTTTTCTGGATAAAATATTAATTTGTGAGCGGTAGTTAGTTGGAGATAGTCAAGGTAGTTAGGGAGTTCTAACCAGTTTAGAGATTGTAAGGCATGGCAGTGGTGAGTACAGGTTTTGGATTTGGTGGCAAATTTAGAGATCTTATTATAGCAAGCTTTGAGTTTTGTGGTGTTGGAAGCAGAAAGATTAGTTAGAAGTGGGGCACCATAAAGGAGAGAGGGGAGGAGGTAGGTGATGGCTAAGGTATGCCTAGAGGAGTTAGAAAGAAATTGATTATTCCTGTAGAGCATACCTAATTTTTGGTGGGTTTTCTTTATGTTTTGTTGAATGTGGAGATCAAATTTGAGCTGTTCATCAATGGTGATGCCACGGAGTTTTGCGGAAGGGACCACTTCTATAGGAGAGTTAGTTAGGCTTAGGACATTGAACGAGTTTTTGTTAAAGGAAGACGCCTTGGTAGGAAGGAAAATTAGTATTTTAGATTTATTGGAGTTAAGGGAGAGATGGTTTTGGTGCATCCACTTTTTAGTAATGGAGAAAGCTTTTTGAGTTTTGGACAGAAGTTCAGAATGGTTGGAGGCAGAACAAACTAGGGTGGAGTCATCAGCGTATTGGATGACTGTAGTGTCAGGGAGGGAAGTGTGAAGGTTATTTATAAAGATGTTGAAGGATGGACCCCTGAGGAATGCCGGTAGGTGTGGGTAAGAAGGAAGAGGTGGAGGCTTTCCATCTGACAGCCTGAGATCTGTCTGCAAGGTAACTGGAGAACCAGGATAGAGTGTTGGGGGAGAGATTATGGTTGGAGAGATGGAAGAGAAGATGTTTATGGGAGATGGTGTCGAAGGCTTTGGAAAGATCTAGCAGAATAGTTGATACAAGAAGTCTGGTATCTCGGGCTTGATTGACAGTTTCTTAGGAAGGATAGTAGGGCAGTTATGGTGATGTGGCTGGGACGGAAACCATGTTGGGTGGGTGTGAGTAGCTGATTCTGAGTTAAGTAGGGTAAAAGTTGGTGGTGGATGCATTTCTCTAGGATTTTAGATAGTGGGGAGAGTAGGGCAATAGGGCTGAAGCTAGAAATGGAGGTGTTTTTGCCTCCTTTGTGAAGAGGAAGAATGTAGGCAGAACACCAAAGTTTGGGTACGTAAGACTCTCTTAAGGATCGGTTGATCAGGATACTAATCGGGAGAGCAATACCTTCAGCAGCATATTTGAGGAAAGATGGGGGAATGTTGTCAGGGGCATTAGAGCATGGCTTTAGTTTAGATAAGAGTTTTTTTATATACATTGTGGAAACTGGTTTGAGCTGGAACATGGAGGGATGGCTATTAGGGATGTTGGAGGTGGAGTTGAGGAAGTTGGGAGGATTTTTGTCTGGAAAAGTTTTGGTTAGCTTAGCTATAGAGTCTGTAAAGAAGGTATTAAAGTAAGTGCTCAATTCCTTGTCAGTTAAATTTGGATCAGGGCAGGGGTTATTGCTTGACCCCGGATGGAGAAGAGAGTTAACAGATTTCCAGAATTGTTTTGGGTTCTTAGTATGGTTGGATTGAAGTTTATTGTAGTAGATTTTTTTGTCTGAGGCGATTAACTTTTTTACTTGGTTTCGGAGTTGGGTGTATTGGAGCCAGGCAGTAGGCAGTTTAGTTTTTTGATAAAGTTTCCAGGATTTGTCTCTGAGATGCATGGAATTTTTAGTCTCTTTGGTAAGCCAAGGAGCAGAATTGGCTTTGATTCGCTTGTTTCTTAGGGGGGCTTGGGAGTTGAGCGTGTTTAGGAAGATAGAGTTAAAGTGCTCAATAGCGTTGTCAAGGGGAGAGAGTTTAGGATTTGCCAGTTGATTTGCTTAAAAATGTTAGAGAAAGTTGTGGGGTCGAAGTTGCTAAGGTTACAGGTTTGAATCTAATGATGTTGGTATTGGGAGGAGTTAGTAGAGCGATGGATGTATGCAAGGAGATAGTCGCTGAAGGTGTTAGGGGAAGTACCAGAGAGATAGATTTTGTTTGGATGGGAGACTAAGATCCAATCTAAGATGGACCCCTGGGGGGTGGATTTTGTTAGGACGGGTGGTAGAATGTATTACTTGGGTGAAGTTGTAGAGGTTAATAGCTAGGGAGGGGGTGGGTGTTTTGATTTTATTCCAGTCGATGTTAACATCACCAAGAATGAAGGTTTCATATTTTATTTCAGATGAGGCCCAGTGAAGAATACTTTCTAGGGTTGAGATATTGTCGCCTGGAGAGATATATAAGGAAATAATGCAGATGTTTTTATGTTTATTAAGTCAAAGTAGCCCTGCTGTTATTTCAGTGTTTTTATAATGTGGGGTTGGGATTAGGGACAGAAGGTTAGAGTAGATAAGGGCAGAGCCTTCACCTTTTTTGTTTAAGCGGTCACTCCTGAGGATGTGGAAACCTGGAGGAAGGATTTCAGAATCAGAGATATGTGGTTTTAGCCAAGTTTCAGAGATGACTAAGATATTGGGTTGGTTGAGGTTGATCCAAGCATGAACATGGTGGATTTTGCTGTTGAGGCTCTGGGCATTGATAGTGAAGATTTTAAGGGTGTTATGAGAGAGAGATGAAGAAAAAGGAGAAGGGGGGAGAAGTTTGGTTAAAGTAGGGATGAAGAGGAAGAAGAGATTGAGTTGCTAGGAGTGAGGCAAGGGCCAGGGTTAGGATGTATGTCTCCAGATAAGGCTAGGATATTACAAGAGATAAGTTTTAGCCTTTTGAGTTTGGATTGAAGAAAGATGTTTGGGGAGAGTGGAGGTGTAAGAGAGGATCTTTTAGAAGAGGTAGAGAATAGTTTGAGCTGGAAAAGGTGTAGAAGGTTTGGAGGGGTAAGGGAGGGGAAAATGGAGTGAAAATGTGAGAGTAGAAGAGGTTGTGGGTGAGTAAGTGGGGTAATTGGAAAAGGCGGTATATAAGGGGGGGCTTTAGAGGTGTATGAAGTAGCATGATAGATAGGAATTAGTAAGATAAATAGGGAGCAAGGGAGTATGTAGGAAAAGAGGGTTAGGGAGGGCATATTTGGGATGGGTGAGAAGAAGGAAGTGAGAAAAATAGGAAATGAAGTTGCAAGCTTAGAGAAGGAGAGGAGGAAGTGAGTGGTAGGGTGGATTAGAAAGTGGATAGGAGAGAGGAAAAGTGAGATGAGAAGGGGAGGAGTAAGAGAAAAGGGAGGAGTAGGAGTGGGAGGAGAAAATTATAGAGTGGTTGGGATTGGCTACCAGATGGAGGAAAAGAGGAGATATAATAGAAGATTGTGAGTGGTGAAAATGTATGATGGGAGGAGTTAGTGAGGGATAAATGTAGATGGGCTAGGTGCGGGTGGGATTTTGGGGCAGGGTAGGGGAGTGGAGTAAGCCCGCAGGGTGAACGGAGCGGGAAGAGCCAGAGGAGGAGAAAGAGAGGAAGACAATCAGTAAGGAGTGAATGGACTAAGGTAAGTCTCGCAGAGAGTAAAATGGGAAAAAAGATCTACAGAGAAGTGGAGTGGAGGGTAGATGCAAAGGAGAGGGACAGAGTGAGAAGTTAAAAAAAAAAAACTCCAAGGAAAAACGGTAGAAGCTAGTCAACTATAAAATCAGGTTGAAGAGTCTGTGATGGGCAGAGGAATACTTACATAGATCACAAAACACAATGCTATCAATCAATGGTAAGTACATAATCAAAACTATAACTTTCCCCTTGTTTTTACACTCAAGTTTCCAGGATCCACAGCAGAATCATATTTGCAATACTACTTAATGCAATCCATACTCAACCAGCATACTTAGAAGTTTCTATCAGTTTCCTCATCCATACTATGAAAACATCAAGTCTTATGTCACTGCAGCTCTTTTCTTTGGCAGGGTGCATGTACATGGTGTGATACTGGTGCCAGCAGCACTTACGTGCAATGCCTGAAGTATCATAGTCAAGTGTCCCATGCACATCCACTGTCAAGTAAGTGCACTCGTGCAGTGAATGACATTCCCATTAACCATGGTTATGAAATACATACATATATGTGTCTACCTATTATCGAATTCTCACTTACCCAAAAATTACATTCACGAGATGACTTTGTCGAAAACGCATTTTAACAAACACCCATATCACCGAAGTTGTACTCCAGGAAACTAACTACTGGGCTACCATGGTGAACTTTGCCCTTTTCACCACTGTAGTGTGATCTCAGAGGTGGTATATTTAGTTAGTGGGGTGTGGGGGACAAACCCCCAACCCTTGGGTGGGTTTGATTTGCTTTGTTTTTTTTTTTTTTTTTTCATGGTGCCCAAATGGTGTTTCTCGGAGTACAACTTCGGTGATCTGGGTGTTCATTAAAATAAGTTTTCAGCGAAGTCATCTCATGAATATAATTTTCTAGAAAGTGAGAATTTGACGATACAAAGTAGACCCACAAATATACCTGTATATATGATACACAGAACAGCTGATCTTTTAAATTCACCACAATGTTTTGTCAAAGTATAAAAACTGAATTCAGTGAGACGTGGAACTGTTGGGGTAGGGAAGATGTGAAGAAGTACTGGGCATTACAAACGTTTATGACAAAAGGGGTTTATGGACTGATGGATGGTATTGTAATGCGTTAAAAATAGAAAGAGAAAAAAAATTATACATATACTACGCATGATAAATGTGGAGAGGAAGAGGGATGTCATAAAATACTGGGAACCCATTTTTTTGGAGAAAAGGAGGACTTTTTTGTGGAAAAGGACATTTGATGAGTAACTGTGACAAAAGAAAATTTGTGGGGAATGAGGCATGATGCAAACAAAGTGAATTAAAATGTTATAAATGTAAGAGAATTGATCATATATGGATGTACTGCAAAAGAACACAATACGAGTAAAGAAAAAAGTAAGAGAGACAAGAAAATGAACAAAGAGAAGAAACTGTAGAAGCAGTAGACATAGAAGAAAAAGGAGATGATAAAAAAATAAAGAGGACACAGAAGAAGGTTCTGAAATAAGCGAAGAAGACGTAAATTGGAAGGTAGTAAAAGAAAAAAAGAATTCTAATGGTAAACGGGTAAAAGACAGAAAAAAAAATTGAAGGGATAAGTATAAAAGAAAAAAGAAACATCTAATGACTGGGGGTTGGGATAACGGTTAATGTGTTTGACTCACAGACACAAGGTACAGTGTTTGATTTTCAACTTTGATAGGGAAATTGGCTAGGCTTACAATGGCCTATTAAGAAAGTTAGCTTAATAATTAGCTATAAACTTGTGAAACAATGAATCTAAAGAAAAGGGAAAATGAACATTTTAGAGTGCTTTCTGTAAATATGAACAGTATTAAGACTATAGTAAGAAGAATAGAGATTTTCCAGTGGTGTAATACATGTGATTTAGACATAATTATATTAGAAGACACTTTCCATTAAGGAACTACGCTTCGATGGTGATTGTACTTCTGGTACTTTTTACTTCAATAAAGTACGACCTTCTAGAATCCGAACTTCGACTACGTTGATTTTTTGCCACCATGGGGAGCAGAGCTCCTTAGCCGAGCCACATTTACGTTGTTTTGCCTGTTTTTTCTGTGTGTTTCATCTTTGATTTCTAGCTGCCACACTAGTGGTTCCTCTCACCAGGCGACCTGATCAGCTGGAACTACGACTTGTATATGAAGCCTTTCTAAAGGCTTTACTCAGCCTTCAACCACAAGCACTCGTGTACGCACAGCCGTTCTCAAGGTTTTACCGGTAGCCCAGCTTCTTCACCGACATCCCACCGTACCTTTATTAAGGCAGCCTACCTGGTCATCCATTTGTTCTTGGCTTCCCTAGAGTATTTTATTTGTGGATATATTAGAAGACACAAGATTTTAACACATGAAAAAAATATTACAAACAGAGAAACTATGGGGTTGAAAGATAATCTGGAATTTGGGAAATGAGAGATGTTCTGCAATAGCTGTATACTTTAGAAATATGGTAAAAATATTACATATAACTGTCAAAAATGGAAAGATTACTCGTAGATTTAAAATGGAAAGAACACATATAGAATTATAACATTGTATGCTTATACTAATTATAAAGAAAGGGAAAGCTTATTTCATCAGATTTTAAACTTTGCAGTGATAAATATGAATATTATAACAGACTTTCATTGTGATTTAAGAGGTAAGTGTAAAAAGAAAAGAAATGATAAAATAAAAATGTTAAATGTAATAAAATGTGGTGAGTTAAAACTTTGGGACAAAATTTCACATACTTTAAAAAGGGTATGCATAGAACTGAAATAGATTTTACGGTATCAGAAGGTTTAGTTATAGGAGAAGGGGAGGTTGTTTAAAGATCTTGCAATATGGCTACAAATAAAGGAAACCAAAGAATATATAATGATAAGCAAAGGAATAAAAATGATAAATAAGAAAGCATGAAATGAAGAATGAAAAACTAGTAATATGGTTATGGAAAGTACTATGAGAACATTTTATAAAAATTGGTCTGAATGGCTGACGATATTTAAGGAAACATATAAAGTTTTTACACTGGCAATATGATGTGAGAAAGGTAGAGAAAGAAAAATATAAAACTGAATAATGATGCAATGGAAGATGTAGAACACAATGACAGAAAGTACTTTGACAAAGAAAAATAATTATATAAAAGAAATCAAGAAAAAATACAAGAAAAATACAAGAATTGTTATATAGGCATATATATTTTATATAGGAAAAAGAGTAGCAATATCACGTTACTTAAGCAGATTAGTAAAGGAAGATGGTGGTGTAATGAAATAAATGAATGTAAAAGGAGAAAAAGAAAAAAATCAGGAAAAGGTTATAAATAGTGTAGTACAATATGTAGAAAAAAAAGTTTAACAGACAAAAAAACACAAGGTAATGAAAAAACATGAAGAGTAAAATACTTAAAAGAACAAGAGAATAAAGAGTTGGAAAAGGAGACATCTTTAAATGACCTAGATAAAGTATTACAACAAGTAATTACAGATTTGGCTGCAGGAACAGATGGAATATGGTATGAAATATATAAAAATGTAAAGAAATGGCAAAATGTTTTAAAGATTTTGAATGAATGGTCAAATGAAGGTTTTATGTATAAAGAATTATACAGTGAAATACTTAAATTCATATGGAAAAAGGAAGATATGATGTATTTAAAAAAAATGGATACCGGTAGTATTGAAGAATAATGAGTACAAGATCTTTATGAAATTAATACAAAATAAATTTGAAACTAAAATGGAAAATATTATGGAAGATACCAATATAAAGGGAAAGGTTGTTAGAGAAATTGTGGATGATGATACAAATAGAAAAGAATAAGTAAAAATCATGACAGTAGACATTAAGGCATTTAATACAATTAGACATGAAATATTATGGGTAATAATGAAAGAATATAATACTAGTGGGAAAGTTAGGAAATTATGTATGTCAGCATATAGTAATGAGAAAGTAAAAATACTTATAAATGGCTGGTTAAGCCAAGACGTACATATAGGTTCATAGGTTCATACTAGGCTATCTGCCCTAGGGCATTTATAAGCCTAGCCAGAGTGTGTATGGCTTTCGCCACCCATTTTAAATTAATTTTGCTATGCCCTTTTTCGAGGTTAGTATACTGTGCCTCTGTCTAACAGTGAGACAGAAGTGATACCCGGGGTAAATACACTCATCAAGATTCCTCTTGAAGAGAGTCAGTGAGGGACTCTGCCTAACCTGGACTGGGATTTTATTCCAGAGTGAAGGGAGCCTCTGGGTTATGAATCTGTCCTTCCAGCATGTCCTACTTATTTCAGTGCTGAGGTTCAAGTCCCTCGAGCGCGTAAGCTCGATGGGATTTGGATTTTCTGAGGTGCAGCATGTCCATTAATTCCGGGTTGGACATGGCTTTATACGTCAGGCACAGATCGCCTCTGAGCAGGCGGTATGCCACTGAGTAGAGCTGGAGTTTCTTTAACCGGGCAGCATATGGCATCTGTTTGAGCCCCTTGATCCTCTTGGTGAGGTACTTTTGGGGTCTTTCCAGTTGCTGCAGGTGTCTGGTAAGGTACATCCCAAAAGGGGCATTGTACTCAATTATGGGCCTGATGAGGGATGAGTAAAGAGGCACGATGACCTCCCCTGATCTAGATGTGAATCCCTTCATGATTAGGTGGGCTATATAAAATGTTTTTCTAACCACTTTGGCCATGTGGTTGTCAAATGAGAGATTGCTATCAACTTGGGTCCCCAGGTCCCTAATTACTTCTTCTGTACTTAATGGATTACCACCTATGTGGTAATTTGTGGGCACTTTGTTTTTGCCAAAGGGGATGACTATACACTTTTTGGCATTTAGCTTGAGGCCATGGCTCTGGCACCAGTTGTCTGTTTCTATGAGGCCCTTTTGGAGGATGCTATTATGGAGCCCAGTTTGCAGTCATCTGCGAACTTAGCCAGTCACAGTCCTTCCATGTTGGCCTGTACCTTCGAGAAATATATACCGAATAAGAGAGGTCCCAGGACTGAGCCTTGTGGGACGCCATTTGTAACTGGTTTGGAGTCTGACATGGCTCCAGCTATTCTAACCATGTGGGTTCTGTCCTTGAGCCAGTTTGCAACCCATCTAGTGACATAGGGGTTTATATTTAAGCTGGTGAGCTTATCTATAATGCCCGAGTGGGGTATTGTATCGAAGGCTTTTGCGAGGTCCAGGTAGGCTGTGTGGACCACCTTCCCCTTGTCAATGGCCTTGGTGACTGTTTCAAAGAAATCAACCAGGTTTAAGAGGCAGGATCTGCCCTTAACAAAGCTGAACTGGGTAGGATCCAGTGTCTGTAGGTCCCCAATATCTTTATTTATAAGGTCCATGATGATCCTTTCCATAGCTTTGCAGACCAAGCTAGTGAGACTTATGGGGCGATAGTTTCCAGGATCCGTTGAGGCACCACCTTTGTGGAGAGGGACCACTGTTGCTGTACCCCACTCTTTGGGTACATATCCTGTAGTAAGGCTGAGATTGAACAGTAGTTTTAGGTTTGGGTTTAGCTCTTCTTGGAGTTCATGTAGGACGCAGCCCGGGACACCGTCTGGTCCCATTGATGCTGTGCTTCTTGCTTTGGAGGGGGCGGTTCTTACCTGAGCATCTGTGATGTCAGGGGGGCAGCACTCTCCTGGGATAGATATTAGCCCTTTTGGTGGGGAGAAGTTTGCGCTGAACCTGTCAGCTAGGATGTTGGCAATGTCTGTGGGTTCGGTGTATTTTTTGTCATTTTGGACTAATTCTGAGCATATCTGGGAATTCCCACCCAGGTTCCTAACATAACTAAAGAAAGCCTTGTGATTATCCTTAGTGTCCTGTGCAATTTTTCTCTCGAAGCTGGCCTTAGATGATTTTATGAGTGCCCATAGTTTTTGCTAATACTGATCAGAGATGCCTTCCCTTTTGGGATTTTGCTCTATCATGTAGTAGCTTCCTCCTTCTATGGTATAGTTTGTTTATGGCTGGGGTCCACCAGACAGGACATCTGCCTTTGGAGGATTGGGTCTTGGTTTTATTTGGGATTGCATGATCCATGCATTCCTGAAGGTGTTCATAGAATGCGTTTATAAAGGATTTTGCTGTCTGGGCAGATATCCACAGGCCCGGGGGCTTTGAAGGATTCCACCTTGGTTTTGAGGAGTGTGAAATTTGCTTTAGAGAAGTTTTTCACTGTGGTTTTCTGGGCATGGGGTGAGGTCGGGATGTGAATATCCAGTGAGATTCGTTTATGGTCTGATCTTACCAGAGAGGGATACACTTCTGGTCTGGAGCATAGAGTCCCCATGAACAGGTCCAGTATGTTTTCCCCTCTTGTGAGAGTGGTAACAAGTTGTTCCATAGCATTTGAGTTTATAAATTCTAGGAACCTTTGGGCTAGGGTGTTGGAGCTAGAGTAATGCTCCCAGTCTATGGTTGGGTAGTTGAAGTCACCCAATATAATGGTGTTTGGAGAGACCTTCATATTTTCCACTGTTCTCAGGAAGGCCGAGTGGGGTTCCTGGGTTTGGGAGGGTGGTCTGTAGCAGGCTATAAACTGGAAGGCAGTTTTACCCACTGTTAGTTGCACATGGATAGTCTCTGATGCTTCGTGCTGTGCCACCAACCTGGAGGTGTGGGTATCTTTGATGAATATTGATACTCCCCCTCCTTTTGTGGTTCGGTCCAAGTTTTGGGGCCGAAAAGCATGGTATGAGGTATAACCTGGTAGTGCTGGGGTGCTCTCGAGAGCCTTGAACCAGGTTTCTGTTACTGCACAGATATCGATGTTCTCCATGCTAAGGAGAGTTTTGAGTGCCTGCATCTTGAGGTTTAGACTTCTGGCGTTGAGTAGCATTACTCTTAGTTTCTTATCCCTTGTGATACCTATGGAGGTGGGTTTGTCTTTTGAGCCTTGCCTAAAAGGCACTATGGGGTAACAAGAGCCTTTGCCAATATCCAAAGCTCAGGGTGACAGGTGCAAGCCATCCCTAGCGAAGCATCATGGCTTGTCGAGCATGTCATCCCAGGCTGACAGGCATTGGATCCCCTTTGAATGACACCAATACTTAAGCCAACTGTTGAAATTGATAATCTTGTCTTCATACTGTGGCATCATTCTTGGTGAGGGTAAGATGCTACTCAAGGTCAGGGTCATACCGGCCTGGGCTACATGCTCAGAGAGCTCCTCTATGTCTCTTTTCATGTAGTCCAGGGAGGTACGTCTCAGGTCATTCACACCAGCATGGACAATGACTGAGTCATATTTGTACTTGCCTTGGAGTGACCTGAGTGCTTGTGTTATGTGGCGGATCCTAGCGCCTGATAGGCAGCTCACCGTGACCTTCTCCTTGTTCAGCCTGGTGAGTGGGACATCAGTGTGCCTGATGATAGTCACCTATTACAAGTGTATCAGGTGTGTTGTTTAGCCTTAAGGGCTGTGACTGTTCGGCACACTGGCTTTGTGAGCTATGTGTTGCACGTGTTTTGTTTTGGGGTAGCGGTTGCTTGGGTGTCTGCTTTGGAGGTCTCTGCTGCTTAGGCAGACTTTTATTTAGAGCCTCCAAGTATGCTTTTGTGTGTTTATGTGTTTGGTTTGCTGTCGTGGTAGGTCTATGTGAGACTGGAATTTTAGTGAGTGTGGTTTCCTTCTCTGTCATGGTAGGTCTATGTGAGACTGGAATTTTAGTGAGTGTGGTTTCCTTCTCCTCCTGACTGGTTACACCAGTACTGAGTTGAGAGAGCTTAGCCTCCAGTTTGGCTATATGGATGCATCTCTCACATGTGTTGGAATTTGTTGGGAGGAGGAGAGGGTTGTTTGTGTACATGAGGCAGTTGTAACATTGCCTCAAGATTCCCAAATTCACCAGCTGGACTGGAGAGGAGAATGACAACTGACCTTTGGACATGCTAGAATAGTATTGGGAATTTCTTTATAACTGAAAAAAATGGCCAATGGGGAGCAAGGTACTCCAGGGGGAGTTTGTGAGGGTGTAGTGCTTTTAATTTTTTAGTGCTGACTTATATAATTGCTTTAGTGAGCAAGTGCCAGGTAACTTAAATGCAGAAATGACAAACAGTAACTTTCTTTCAAGTGAAACAAGGAAATAAGTACAGTAAGCAATGCAGATATCACTAGGGATCCACAGAAGCACTGAAAAGCCACGTTTTAGGTGGAATTAGCTTTTCAGGGAAATAACAAGCATACAAACAAAACTAGATTCAGCAGGCCTGGATCTAGTCTATGCTACAGCAAACAAGGTGTACCAATTACAGTAAGAAATAGTTCAAATATGCAGGCACTATAAGCCTTTAACCAGAAATTCCCAGCTCAGAAGGGCAGAGTCCAGCCTCTTCTCCCACAAGAGTGCAGACCATGAACCTTCTTAATGTAAAATAACTGGCCTGAAGCCCAGGTGCTTAAACCAGAGCTAATACACTTTTAGAATAACAGACACTGAGCCCTCAATCAGCAGTTCCCAACTTAGAAGGATGTAAGCTACCTGTCCTGCCACCACAGTGCAGCCCACAAACCTTCCTAATGTAAAACAACTGGTCTAAAGCCCAAGTGCTTACACTAAAAGGTTTAGAATAAGTTACACCAAGCAGTAATAAATACAATGGAGTACTTTTAAGATGACGCAAAAGCAAAATAAAGTAGGAAAAAACACAAATACAGTAAAAGCAGATACATTTTTTTTCTTCATATGAAGAGTGATGTAAGACAGGGACGTCCAATGAGTTGTATACTTTTTGCATTAGTTATGGATGTGATAGTGGGTGAAATAAATTACAAAATGAAGAAGGTGGAGTATATAACACCTGAAGGGTTAAGAATTCCAGTTCTGATAACATATATAGATGGCATTATAATAATTGCAAAAAAAAAATGTAGTTTAAAAAAGTAATAATTTGCACAAATGGGTGTCTAGAGGTGATAGGGATGGCTTTAAATAAAGGGAAAAGCAAAGGTTTAGGTGATGTAATAAAGATAGGTGATGTAATAAAGATAGAGAGTACATGTTTTACAATGAATGACATTTTTGTGTTCAGTATAAAATTTGGGAATAACTATGTAAATAGAATTCAATGGGGAAAAAAAAACAATACAACAAATAAAACAAACCTGTCTTTACTGGAGAATATATAAATTATTACTCAGAAAAAATGCTTATTTGACAAATTCAGTACTGATGGGAATATAGTATACTTAGCAATTGTATTTATGTTGCCAACAGTATTTTTAAAGGAATTATTGCAGACATGTTTTTCATTTATATGGGGATTCTAGATTAAACCCAGTAAAAAGAGTTTTGTATGTAAATAAAGAAGGAGGAGGTTTAGGGTTAATTAACTCAGTAGTATATGCTGCTTCATTAACTTTGTACAAAGTGTTAAAGTCGATAAATGAAAAAGATGAGAAATTAGTAGTTAAATACAAGTATGATAAATTTTGAAGTATGGTTAAAAAACAGTAAAAGAGAAAAAAGTGTATAAATGAAGAAATAACATGTTACCAAGAAAAATATTTTTGTGGAAAATAAAAATGGATGACATAGAAAAAAAAGAAGTTATGTCTTATCATAACGTTCCATCTGAGTTGTTGACCTTCTTCCAGTCATCACTGATGGGTTCGGTTCCAAGCCCTCAGAACCGAGTTGGCCTAATACCAAGCTCACGTACACCAAAAACACTCAAGCTAAGCTGCTACACACAATGCCCTTCTCCCAGTTACCTCAGATCAAGTTTGCATGCAACATATAGAAGAAACTGAAAAACAGAGGCCATCTCTGTGCAGAAACCCTGAAACACCACAAGGACCCAGAAGATCCACCAGGAGCCTTTGGTGGGGGAAGGTGGGAGGGTGTGATGAATGGAAGATCAACAACTCAGATAGATCCTTATGGTAAGTCATAACTTCTTTATCTGAAGTTGTTAATCTTCTTCCTATTCATTACTGATGGGACAGAATCCCAAGCTACTTGGAGAACCTGAGTGGTCCTTAGGGAAGAACATTCCTGAGAACCATTGCACTGAAGACCAGATCCCACTTGTAATGCTTGATGAAGGTATGGGGTTTAGCCCAAATGGCTGCTGCACAGATGTCATCCATGGAAGCCCTGGAGTGGAAGACAACCAAAGTGGCGATAGCCCCAGCTGAATGAGCTTTGAGTTAAGCAGGCTTAGGTTTATTCGTAAGAGAATATGAAAAGATAATGCAATCTCTGAGCCATTTTGACAAAGTAACTTTAGATACGACGCATCCCATTCTAGGACCAGAAAAGGAAATGAAAAGTTGGTCCGACTTGTGAAAGGACTTAGTCCTGTCCAGGTAGAAACGTAGTTGTCTATGTACGTCCAATGAATGAAGGCAGTATTCCCCCTTGTTTGAATAATTTGGGAAAAATACAGGGAGCTCAACGGACTGGTTAATAGAAAAGTCGGAAACTACCTTGGGGAGAAAAGGATTAGTACGAAGGGATGCTCTGTCCTTATGGAAGATCAGATGAGAACTCTTGATGCATAAGGCTTGCAACTCAGATATCTGTCTGGCTGATGTGACCGCCCCCTAAAACAAAGATTTCCATGACAGGAATTTTAGATCATATGTCGCAGCAGGCTCAAAGTGGGGGTAAAGAGAGACTGGTGAACCCTGGAGAGATTCCATGCCGCCACAGGCTGCCTGACAGGAGATCTGCTATGGAAAATTCCCTTGAGAAAGGTCTTGCAAAGCCAGGTGGAGATAAGAGGGATTCCATCTGAACCATTGTGGAAATTGGAAATAGCTGCTAAATGGACTCGAATAGTGGAAGCTGATACCCCATTGTCAAATAACTCAGAAAGATAGTGAAGAATAGCAGCTGTAAGAGTTGAAAAGGGATCTAGCATCCAACTTTGTGACCAGATAGCAAATTTTTTCCATTTGTTTCTATAGAGTTTTCTGGTGGATGGTTTATGGAAGGCCAGAATAATATTGTGGACAGATGAGGAAAGGGTTTCCTGCCTGGCAACTAATGGAAGTGGAGAAACCAAGCTGTCAGCTTGAGAGTGGATAGATTTGGGGGAGTCAGCCCTTGTGGGTGAGATATTAGGTCCTGACGAGTGTCCAGGATCCAAGGAGGTTGTAACAGGTGAGGTCGGAGAAAGGGAAACCACACTTGACGAGGTCAGAAAAGGGCAATGAGGATTACTTTGCATCTCAACCGAATAGCTTTCCTTAGAAATAGGGGTATCAGAAAAATTGGAGGATAAGTATAGAGGAGACCCGCAGGCCAATCGTGAGTCAAAGTGTCTCTCTGTGACTCCCCGTGTGAGGGAAAGATGGCAAAGTAGCTGCTGCATTTTTTGTTTGAGGGGGAAGCAAAAAGATCGCAGTACGGTTGGCCCTAACGGCTGAAGATTTCTGCCTTCATGCTCAGATTGAGAGACCACTCGTGAGAACGGAAGATGCATCTGCTCAGCCTGTCTGCGATCACGGTGGAGCTCCCTAGGATATGCACTGAGATTAAAAAGTGGTTGGAAGCTATCGCCCAATGCCAAATTCTCATGCCCTCGCGACATAGGGGACAAGGTTCGGTCCCTCCCTGTTTATTTATGTACCAGACGACAGACATGTTGTCCGACTGAATAGCAATCATTCCTGACGAAAGGAGCGGATGAAGTTCTTGCAATGCTAACAGCACCACTCAACTCCAGGACATTGACATGCAAGTTGACCTTGAGGCTGGATCAGGTGCCTCGGACTGTCTTTCTCTGGAAGTGGCCTCCCCATATCAGGGAAGCATCCATGGTCACTGTGGCATTGGGTTGGGGAGTCTGGAAGGGGTGACACCAAAGATTTTCATCTGTTCTCATCCACCAGAGGAGATCTTGTTTGCAGGAGTTGGTGATAAGAATCTGTGAGTTCAGGGGATGAAGACTGGATACCCCACTGGGACAAAAGGAGCCACTGTAGTAGTAGTATATACAATCTGGCTAGAGGAACAATTGGGGTGGCTGCCATCATAGACCCCAGAGCCTGTAGAACTTCCCTTGCAGACACTTTCCTTCGACAGAGTAACACTTGTACTTGTAACCTTAATCTCTGAAGTCTGTGAGGAGGAAGAGAGACATGGCCTGTTTGAGTGTTGAATACTGCTCCTATAAATTCCAATTGCTGGGTAGGATGAAGGTTGGATTTTTCCCAATGTATAGTGATGCCTAGGAACTCTGCCAGTGCTAGAGTGTAGCAGAGGGCCCTGACCAGTACGCTCTTAGTGGGAGTGGAGAGGAGCCAATCTTCTAGATACAGAAGCACCTGGAATCCCTGAAGTCTCAGATGAGCTGTCACCACTGCTAGAAATTTCGTGAACACTCTGGGGGCCACTGAGAGACCGAATGGCAGGGCTCTTAATTGGTAATAATTGGCTCCCAGCCAGAAGCAAAGGAGACTCCTGGAGCGCTTGTCCATTTTGATGTGGTAATACGCATCCCGGAGGTCTATTGAGCACATCCACGCACCCTCCAGAAGAAATGGGAGAATGGATTGTATCGTGACCATGCGGAATTTGGTCTGAACTATTGACTTGTTTAGTTGGCTGAGATCTAAATGGGTCTCCAGTCCCTGGTCTTCTTTGGCGACAAAAAGAATCTTGAGTAAAATCTGGATCTGCACTGGTCTGGGGGGACTTGTTGGATGACACGTTTTAGACACAGCTTTCCAATTTCTGAAGCTGCCTCTTCCCTTTGACTAGGTGGAACATCGGGAAGGGATTTTGGAGGTCTTGTATAAGAGATTAGAGAGATGTAGTAACCTCTGGAAATTATTCTCTGCACCCAATGATTGTTTGTAATAGAGTGCCAGGCAGCTTGGCGCAGAGAGAAACGAGCCCTAACTGCTTCCGGAAAGCAATCGGGCAGTGCTTCAGGAACGCTGATAAGGATGTCTGGAGAAAGAATCCCTGGAGTCCTGATTTCAGGGACCCCCTCTGCCCCAAAAGGGGTGTCTTCCATTATTGGAACCCCCTCTGCCTCTGGGGGAATCCTCACCACGTGCACTTATGGAAAGGGCCTTGAGATTTTTTGTGCCATATCTTTCCACTCCCCTGGTTCCTGGAGAAGGACCACTGAGCCTTGGAAAAACATAGGCCAATGTCAAACAAGGTTTTTCTGTCCTGCTCGCACCTGGCTAATATGTCCTTCACTTTACAACCGAACAAAGCGGACAGTTCAATAGGGACATTTAAAAAGGAAGACTTGAAGGAGTCCGCGAGGTCACAAATGCGCATCCAGGCATGGTGTGTCATAACTACGCCTGCACCTGCAGCTCTAGCTGCCCCTTTTGTTGCATGGGACAGCAACCTCATGGACAAGTTGGAAATCGACTCTAGGGTGGCAAGTTGGGAAGCAACTTTATCACGTGCCCCAGTTGAGACTTAACCCACGAGGGTTCCAGAGAGTTCAGTGATGAGATCTCTTTGGAGCCTCATAAAATGCGCCAAGTAATTCAGAGACCTGACAGCAAAGGTCGTTGAAGCAAAAACTCGCTTCCCTAATCTGTCCACCGCCTGGGACTCTCTGTTGGGTGAATGGACAGCAGGACTTTCCTCCGCAGGGTCCTTTTTCATGGCAGCCGTCACCACCATAGCATCTACTGGTAAGCCTCTACACCAATGGGGCTGTTCCTCTGGTGGGGAGAGTATCTTGTCTGATCTCCAGGGAATGGCCTCAATGGTATCAAGGTTCTTCCATGCCCGCTGCACGATACATTTGACTAACTCATCGGCGAGGGGTGTCACCCAAGAAGTATAGGGGTGCAAGAATGGAAGGCCTGCAGGAATATGGATTCCTCCGAGGAAGGGTTGGAGGGCTTCCAGTCACCCCTCTGCCTCAGAATTTCCAGGAGGTCTCCAAAGGAGACATCATCAGGGGGTGACCATGGGGACCTTTCCCCATCATCATAGTCCATATCTTTAGTGAGGGACTCCTCCAGGGACTCCATGTGTTTCCTCTTACACATCCGTTTCTGAGGAGGTTCTTCAATGGGAGAGTATCTGAAGACAACTCAGAAAGGAGGTTACCCTGTACCAGGGGTTTCCTGAGGTTTGCGCTCTAGGTGGCCTGGGGGGGTGGCCTGTGATAGCTGCAGCTCAGAAGGAGCAGGGGGAAGGTCCGACATAGGAGGAGTGCTTCCTGAAGCAAGCACTCTCTCCATCACCTGGAAGGCAGGTCCACCTGAAGAGGAATGGGAGCCTGGAACCGAGGAAGACAATCTCAGAACCGGGGTCACACCCCGCTCCATGTGGTCCGCTCCTGGGGACGAGGCCTCCAGCAAAACTGGGGCGGGAGTCACCCTCGGATCTGAAGATGGAGTTGATGGAACAACCGGAACCGTACCTGAAACCAAGGGTTCTATCCCCCCCAAGCATGAGATTGAGGAAGAGATGGTTCCGAAGGAACCGAAACCCAACGGGCCTCAGAGAAGGTCACTGTTGGTGCCGAGGATAGAAGTCGTCCCACAGACATTGGAGCTATGGGCCTCGGAACCAAAGGGTCCAAGGGAGGAGAATACATGGGAGTTGCAGGGGCTATGGACCCAAAACCCGGAGTGGGATGGGTTCTAGGAAAATTTGTAATCCTCCTGGCTGTCAGCAGCTGATCAAACAGACGCACCACATCCAACTCAGACAGGCTCTTGGTGGACCTTAGCGACACACCTGAGGGGGAGTCAGGCAGGTCCAAAAAGGGGCTAAAGGCTTGTCCAGCAAATGGATCCAAAGACGAGGAGTACTGGGTCCATGGTGTAGTAAAAGTCAGCACCAAGGATTCCAGTTTAGAAACAGGCAAAAGGGGGATTATCGGTGCAGAGAACGGGCTCAGAGCTGAAGTAATAGCCAGAGTGGAAGTCATTATCGGCTCCGAAGAGGTCGTCGGTACTGATGTCGGAACAGAGATGGGGGACGTCGGTGCCGAGATAATGGCAGGCAATATGGTTGGGGCCGAAACCACACTAGGATCCGTAGTAGTCAGTGCTGAGAGCGGCGGCAACGTGGAAGTCATCACAATCTCTGTACAGGCCACTGGAGCTGACCTCGGAATCAAGGAGGCGATCCTGTGCTCCGTGAAAGACTTATGGGCCTTGTGCTTATGAGTCTTGCCCTTATCACCGGCCAGTGAAGAAGGGTCAGAATGAGGACTTTTTTTGTCCTTAGATGGAGGGGTTGAGACCTCCGACACAGAAATAGCCTCAGAAAAAGGAGAAAGAAGCAGGCCTTTAAGAATAAGTTTATTCCCTCTTTCATTCAGCACCTGCTGACTGAAACTGGCACAAATCTGACAGGGAGGTTTCACAGATAAGTGTGGAACCCCCAAACAATATACACATTCCTCATGCAGGTCGCTATTAGGGAGTTTACCACTGCAAGCAGTGCAATGCTTAAACCACGAAGTCCCTTTCTTTTCAGATATACCAAAAGATATCAATATAATAAAAAAACAAAGGTAAAGAAAGGAAGGAAAGAGAGAGGAAATACCAACTATGGTATTTAGAATACCACAAGGGTGAAAAGGGTATTCACCTACGATGGTAAGAAAAGGTGATATCCGTGGGTAGAGCTGATTAAGATATCAATAAATAGAAGAATTTGAGAGAAATAAACTCTCAAAATACAGTAAATTTTGAAAAAATGCAATACTTAGCTGGAGAACTCGGTGAAACGCTGCTATATAGCTGTGCGGCAAACGAGATCTGAAGTAACTGGGAGAAGGTCATTGTGGGTAGCAGCTTAGTTTAAGAGTTTTTGGTGTATGCGAGATTGGTATTAGGCCGACTTTTGTCCCTTTAGTGCACTGTAGTGCAATCTCAGAGTTGATATATTTAAGGAGCAGGGGGTGCAGGGGCGGCTTGGCCCCCTGCTTACAACAGTTATACACACGATTTTGTTTTTTTTTTTAATTACAATTGCTGAAACTTCGAACATTTCTGTGGTGACAAAAAGAATCTTGAGTAAAATCTGGATGTGCACTAGTCTGGGGGGACTTGTTGGATGACACGTTTTAGACACAGCTTTCCAATTTCTGAAGCTGCCTCTTCCCTTTGACTAGGTGGAACATCGGGAAGGGATTTTGGAGGTCTTGTATAAGAGATTAGAGAGATGTAGTAACCTCTGGAAATTATTCTCTGCACCCAATGATTGTTTGTAATAGAGTGCCAGGCAGCTTGGCGCAGAGAGAAACGAGCCCTGACTGCTTCCGGAAAGCAATCGGGCAGTGCTTCAGGAACGCTGATAAGGACGTCTGGAGAAAGAATCCCTGGAGTCCTGATTTCAGGGACCCCCTTCCATTATTGGAACCCCCTCTGCCTCTGGGGGAATCCTCACCACGTGCACTTATGGAAAGGGCCTTGAGATTCTTTGTGCCATATCTTTCCACTCCCCTGGTTCCTGGAGAAGGAGCACTGAGCCTTGGAAAAACATAGGCCAATGTCAAACAAGGTTTTTCTGTCCTGCTCGCACCTGGCTAATGTGTCCTTCACTTTACAACCGAATAAAGTGGACAGTTCGATAGGGACATTTAAAAAGGAAGACTTGAAGGAGTCCGCGAGGTCACAAATGCGCTTCCAGGCGTGGCGTCTCGTAACTATGCCTGCACCTGCAGCTCTAGCAGCCCCTTTGGTTGCATGGGACAGCAACCTCATGGACCAGTTGAAAATTGACTTTAGGGTGGCAAGTTGGGAAGCAACTTTATCACGTGCCCCAGTTGAGACTTAACCCACGAGGGTTCCAGAGAGTTCAGTGATGATATCTCTTTGGAGCCTCGTAAAATGCGCCAAGTAATTCAGAGACCTGACAGCAAAGGTCGCTGAAGCAAAAACTCGCTTCCCTAATCTGTCCACCGCCTGGAACTCTCTGTTGGGCGGGTGAACAGCAGGACTTTCCTCCGCAGGGTCCTTTTTCATGGCAGCCGTCACCACCATAGCATCTACTGGTAAGCCTCTACACCAATGGGGCTGTTCCTCTGGTGGGGAGAGTATCTTGTCTGATCTCAAGGGAATGGCCTCAACGGTATCAGAGTTCTTCCATGCCCAATGCACGATACATTTAACTAACTCATCGGCGAGGGGTGTCACCCAAGAAGTATAGGGGTGCAAGAATGGAAGGCCTGCAGGAATACGGATTCCTCCGAGGAAGGGTTGGAGGGCTTCCAGTAACCCCTCTGCCTCAGAATTTCCAGGAGGTCTCCAAAGGAGACATCATCAGGGGGTGACCGTGGGGACCCTTCCCCATCATCATCATAGTCCATATCTTTAGTGAGGGACTCCTCCAGGACTCCATGTGTTTCCTCTAACACATCCATTTCTGAGGAGGTTCTTCAATGGGAGAGTATCTGAAGACGACTCAGAAAGGAGGTTACCCTGTACCAGGGGTTTCCTGAGGTTTGCGCTCTTGGTGGCCTGGGGGGGTGGCCTGTGATAGCTGCAGCTCAGAAGGAGCAGGGGGAAGGTCCGACATAGGAGGAGTGCTTCCCAAAGCAAGCACTCTCTCCATCACCTGGAAGGCAGGTCCACCTGAAGAGGAATGGGAGCCCGGAACCGAGGAAGACAATCTCAGAACCGGGGTCACACCCCGCTCCATGTGGTCCGCTCCCGGGGACGGGGCCTCAAGCAAAACTGGGGCGGGAGTCACCCTCGGATCTGAAGATGGAGCTGATGGAACAACCGGAACCGTACCTGAAACCAAGGGTTCTATCCCCCCCAAGCATGAGATTGAGGAAGAGATGGTTCCGAAGGAACCGAAACCCAACGGGCCTCAGAGAAGGTCACTGTCGGAGCCGAGGATAGAAGTCGTCCCACAGACATTGGAGCTATGGGCCTCGGAACCGAAGGGTCCAAGGGAGGAGAATACATGGGAGTTGCAGGAGCAATGAACCTAAAACCCGGAGTGGGATGGGTTCTAGGAATATTTGTAATCCTCCTGGCTGTCAGCAGCTGATTAAACAGGCGCACCACATCCAACTCAGACAGGCTCTTGGTGGACCTTACCGACACACCTGAGGGGGAGTCAGGTCAGTCCAAAAAGGGGCTAAAGGCCTGTCCAGCAAACGGATCCAAAGACGGGGAGTACTGGGTCCATGGTGTAGTAAAAGTCAGCACCCAGGATTCCAGTTTTGAAACAGGAAAAAGGGGGATTATCGGTGCAGAGAACGGGCTCAGAGCTGAAGTAATAGCCAAAGTGGAAGTCATTATCGGCTCCGAAGAGTTCATCGCTACCGATCTCGAAACAGAGATGGGGGACGTTGTTGCCGAGGAAATGGTAGGCAATATGGCTGGAGCCGAAACCACACTAGGATCCGTAGTAGTCAGTGCTGAGAGCGGCGGCAACGTGGAAGTCATCACAATCTCTGTACAGGCCACTGGAGCTGACCTCGGAATCAAGGAGGCGATCCTGTGCTCCGTGAAAGACTTATGGGCCTTGTGCTTATGAGTCTTGCCCTTATCACCGGCCAGTGAAGAAGGGTCAGAATGAGGACTTTTTTTGTCCTTAGGTGGAGGGGTCGAGACCTCCGACACAGAAATAGCCTCAGAAAAAGGAGAAAGAAGCAGGCCTTTAAGAATAAGTTTATTCCCTCTTTCATTCAGCACCTGCTGACTGAAACTGGCACAAATCTGACAGGGAGGTTTCACAGATAAGTGTGGAACCCCCAAACAATATACACATTCCTCATGCAGGTCGCTATTGGGGAGTTTACCACTGCAAGCAGTGCAATGCTTAAACCACGAAGTCCCTTTCTTTTCAGACATACCAAAAGATATCAATATAATAAAAAAACAAAGGTAAAGAAAGGAAGGAAAGAGAGAGGAAATACCAACTATGGTATTTAGAATACCACAAGGGTGAAAAGGGTATTCAACTACGATGGTAAGAAAAGGTGATACCCGTGGGTAGAGCTGATTAAGATATCAATAAATAGAAGAATTTGAGAGAAATAAACTCTCAAAATACAGTAAATTTTGAAAAAATGCAATACTTAGCTGGAGAACTCGGTGAAATGCTGCTATATAGCTGTGCGGCAAACGAGATCTGAGGTAACTGGGAGAAGGGCATTGTGGGTAGCAGCTTAGCTTAAGAGTTTTTGGTGTATGCGAGATTGGTATTAGGCCGACTTTTTTTCCTTTAGTGCACTGTAGTGCAATCTCAGAGTTGGTATATTTAAGGAGCAGGGGGTGTGGGGGGGGTGCAGGGGCGGCTTGCCCCCCCTGCTTACAACAGTTATACACACGATTTTGTTTTTTTTTTTTAATTAGAATTGCTGAAACTTCGAACATTTCTGTTCGACGTTTTCAGGTTCGAAGTTTCGGCAATTCGATAAGGTAATAGGAACCCACTTATTACATATGTTTTGGTCTGGTGGTCTTGTAGTTTCAACAAAAATACCTGTGTTCGTATCTTATGGGCTTATAAAAGTCAAATTGTTTCTACTACCGTATGTAAATTCTATCACTGTCTGTTAAGAATGTACAGTTGTGTAAAATCTTACCCTAACATTAGACATCCTTCTCTTCATTGTTGCAGTAGTCTTCACAGAAGGTATTACTTGCCAAGGCCATCCCAACATCTAACCAGTATACGAAAGCTTTTAATTCTTATAGGTGTCATATGTCACATGTACGCTCCCCACGCAAGGCTTAGGGCATAAAGTTGATGTAGTTGATGTACAGAAGCACACACTCAGAACTGAGAAAGTCTTAGGAAAATGCCCTTAGGGACAAAGAGAGCATGTGCATCCAGAAGAAGAAAAAGGAAGAAGATGATGAAGAGTCCCTCAGCCAGGAGGGCAAGAGGAAAACAGAAGAAGGGAGTGAATATGACAAAAGTGAATAGAAAGGACATCTACTGTTATAAGATTTTACACAACTGTACTATGTCTTTCCATATCACTGCTGCAGTATTTTTACCTAAGGAAGAGTACAAGAGCTCAAGAGGAAGCCTGGGAGGAGGGCACAGAAGAGCCCTCTACAGAGTTATGCAGGATAGCTCTGGCAAAACCTGCCCCGGCCCAGGAAATAACATCCAACTTGTAATGCTTAGTGAAAGTATTTACAGAGGACCAGGTAGGAGACTCAAGAATAGAATTGGTACCCAAATCCTTGAAAAAACCTGCCGTAGTAGAATGCAGATTTACTGAAGATGAAAGACATTTTCTATGAAAAGAATAACAAAAAGCAATGGGGTTAGAAATCCAGGAAGAGACGGCTTGCTTAGAAACAGCCAACCCCAAAGTCCTGGGATGAAAAGAAACAAAACACTACTTAGACATGCAAATAACTTTATCCAAGCAATATCTGAGCTGTCTATGCAGGCCCAAGGTGTGACGAACCTTCTTACTGGCAGACTATGAAGAAGAAAAAAAAGGAAGGAAGATAAATGGACTGATTAAGGGACAACTCATTAACCACCTTGGACATAAAAAAAGGATAGTACTCTGTGTAACACTAAGATAGGAGGAATGGCCATGAGAGCCTGAAGTTCAGACACTCTCCTGGCTGAAGTGAGAGCCAAAAGAATAGTTTTCTAAGTACAATATTGTAAGGAAGTTAACAGGCAGACTGAAAAGGAGCCTGAGTTAATTTTTCATTTACAAAATTAAGGTCCCAGGAAGCCAGAATAGCCTTCCTTAGAAGCCTGCTGTGAAGGATGCTGTTAAAAAAATTGCTTGACCTAAAATATATAGGCCAGAGGAGAAGACAAGGGTAGACAAGTAGAAACTGCTGACATGTGGGTTTTAACTGAAGAGCATGCCAACCTAGTATAGAGCAAATCACACAAATAAGAACCAGAGGAACCTCCACAGATAGATGATCCAGATGGTGAGAGAGGCACCAGACAGGATTTTTTTTCCCATTTGAACGTACATGATTTCCTGGTAGTGGGGTTCCGGGCCTCCTGCAGAACCTGAAGCATGTCCTCAGAAAAGAGGTGCTGAACAGGATCAAAACCCTATCACCCACAGCTTTAATTGAACAGTGAACAGGTAAGGATGGATAAGAGACCCCTTGTCTTGTGTGAGAAGACCCACATGGTGAAGTAACGTGTGATGATTGTCCCTGGCCAAGTGAGAGCAAGGGAGGAACCAGCACTGTTTGAGCCAAAAGAGAGTCACTAACAAGATTTTTGGAGAATCCTGCCTGATCTTGTGCAGGAATCGTGGTAACAGAGGAAGGGGAGTGGAGAGAAGGCATACAGAAATATCCCCTTCCAAGAAAAAGACAGGGCATCCACTTTCCAAGCCAGAGGACTTGGGACTGTGAAACAGAATAGAGGAAGTTGCATGTTCAGAGTGGAGGCAGGGAGATCTACCGGAGGAACACCACACCGATAGTCAATGTCCAGGAACACATCTCTATGAAGCATCCATTCATGAGCTTGTGTGCTGGACCTCCTCAAGGAGTTTGCCACTAGATTCTGCTCCAAGGGAATGTAAACTGCCTGACAAGTCACTTGATGCTGGATAGCTAGTTCCCATACCTGAAGAGCTAATCTACAAAGAAAATATGACCTACTGCCCCTTTGCTTGTTGACATACCATATCATTGTTGTATTGTCTGTGAAAACTTTGAGGGGCCCAGAATGAAAGAGTAAGTGGAAGGCCTGAAGAGCCAAAAGCAATGCCCTCATCTCCTTTACATTGTTGTGATCTGACCTGTGATGAGAAGGCCACAAGAGGCAACCCACTCCCTGACTGAGGCATCTGCGAAGAGCTTATGAGTTGGAAGTGGAGCCTGAAAAGGGAGCCCCAGTTGAGAGAAATTTGATGAATCCACTACTGAATCTTGCGCTTGAGACATGGAAGTAAAGGAATGGGATAGTCCAGAGGGCAGCAACATTGCTGCCACACTGACTTGAGGTACCACTAAAACTTTCTCATATGGAGCCTGCCGACAGGCAGCATGGGAATGGTGGAAGCCATTACATTCAGCCTGGTGGCAAAGTTATGAATGTGTGCATTCGTATGTCACCTTTATGCCCTATGCCTTGAGCAGGCAGCACATCTATGAGCACTAAAGGCTTTGGTAAACTGGCCAGACATAGGGCTACCCTTGGCAAGAGATCAGGAGGCAGGTTAAGAATACTGCAACAGTGATGTGGAAGGACATCACACATTCTACAGAAAGACTTCTACTACAGTCAATATGAACAAGTATGCCAACTTATGAAACTACCTTACAGAAATGTATAATGGATATAAATCCACAGATTAAAGAGTGGCCTTATGTTTAAGAATGATCAGACTAGGTATTCTTTACATATTTCCCAGATGATATACTATTCAGGATTTGTGACTGAGATATTCACGCTGTCGCTCAATTTTAGAATGTACAATTGTGTCCTTTAGATTAAGATGTGCAGGTCTCTTATGTCTATTGGTAAACTGTTTCAACTTTAGATGCCTAAAGTAAATAATATAAACAATAACACATTTCTAAAAAAAAAGTCTTATTTTATGCGTTCATATTTCTTTTACACCAGATATACAACTTAAATATTTTAGAACACCGTAACGTAATGTTTTCTTGAAAGTTCTTGTTTTGAGATTTGAAGGATGTATGCACCTACATTCTCTGTTGAAGATCTACTTCAGTAATAGATTATCTGCGTTATACTGTATAAACCTTGATAGAGTAACCTGTTGAATGTCATTCTCTTATTTTGCATAAATTCTCAGACCTGCAACTGTATAATGTAGTTTACCTTGTGATTTATACATTTTCATATTGAAAAATTTCTTCTATCTACTAAAAAACTCAAATTAGTTTATTATAGACACCTAAGTTAATATCTGTACAGAAGTTGTTCCATTCATCTGGCAGATACTCTCTTTTTTTATTTCTTTATGCACAGTTTCTGGTTCTTCTATAGTCATATCTCAGCAGGGACACAGTTGAACATTTTAGCCACATAAGGAGAGTAAAGACAACACCACAGTTATTGACATATTTTTCAACATATATTTGGTTTTGAATCTGAGACCTAATGGGCTTTTCCAGGATGTGAATTTGCACAAAATCTTCAATGGCTTTTGCATACTACCTTTGACAGGATGTTAGAACGCTCTGGGATTCTAACCATTCAGTTTTCTTAAGCACTTTACTGTGCTGAACCTTGTTTGGCAAGTTAGCATTAAATCTGGTCTACTGTAGCATTGTTTGATTTTGACTTTTAATGCTGGTAAAAACTACAAATAATACACAACAAATAGGAAGTAGAAAGGCATAAGTAGTTGTTAGTGATGATGACTCCGATAGATATGACTTTGCTATGTAAAGCATTTAAAGTTTTTGCTTATGCTGAATGCTTACTATATAGGTAACATGGCAATCAAATGTTAGATTTTCTTTGATGATATCACCTAGCAGTTTTGTTTGTGATACTTGTTCTCTGGGAATGCTGTTTAAAAATATAATATTGATGATTTTACTTTTATTACTGACTATGTCTGTTGCAAAGAGGATAACCTTTGAGGATGCTTAGTAATAACTAAGATTTCTCTAGCCATGTTTAGGTTGCTGTGTAACTGACTGCAGCTCATGCAGTGTAGTTCATAGGTGATTACTAGGCTAATGGTGCAAGAGCCTTTACAAGCCTAGCTAATACCCAGGATATGGCAATATAATATCTTAATTCCCCAGACTTGGGATGGGGTAGTAATCAGGGTAGTGGGTCTCTGAGTGTTCGAGCCCAGAGTCATTTTACAGACTGTTTCTGTCCATAAGGGACATGGGCACTACCCCAAGAGTGAATTTATGGTTCCCCATCCATTTATCCAAATTCTTTCTGAAGACAGCGAGGAATGGGCTTTGTTTTATGAAGATGGGAAGTTTATTACATGGACAAAGTAGCTTTTGGGATACAAATCTGTCTCTCCAGCAAGTTCTGTTAAGAGTCACAAATAAGCTTCAGGTCCACGGAATGCGTAATCCTCTTATAATTCTTCTTGCGAATATGTAACATTTTCATCAGGGCTGGATCAGGGAATGCCTTGTAGGTCAGGCATAAGTCACTTCTCAATAAATGATATGAGATGGAGTAAAATAATAGGGTCTTTAATTGGTCCACTTAAGACATGTGTACGACATGTTGTATTTTTTTAGTGAGAAACCTCTGGGGCCGCTACAACTGGTGTAAGTGCCTGGTTAGATGCATGCAGAAACGATCACTGTACTCGATTATGGGCCTGATGAGGGCCAAGTACAACAGCACTATGACTTCTCTTGACCTTGATGCAATGCCTTTACTTATAAGCTGAGCTACACAGAAGGAATTCCTCACTTTTGCAGCTACCTGGTGGTCAAAGTTTAGGTTATTATCTATCTGTATTCCTAAATCCCTCACCACCGGGTCTACCTTTAGGGTGTGCTACCAATACATTAACTTACAGGGATAGCTGATTTACCAAAGGATATGACTGGGTATTTTTAGCATTTAGTATGATACCATGGCTTTGGCAACAGTCATTTGTCATTTTTAGGCCTGTATGTAGGATGTCAACATCGGTTTGGGATTTGTTGATTGCTCCCAGTTTACAGTTGTCAGTGAACTTGGTGCATCAGAGGTCTCTAACATTGGCCTTCACACTTCAGAGAACTATATACCAAACAGGAGGGGTCACAACACTGAGCTCTGTGGAGCACGAATAGTAACAGGTTGCTTATCAAACATGGATTCTCCTATCCGGACATTTGTCCTGTCAGTGAGCCAGTTTGCTATTCACCTGATACAGGGGTTTATGCTTAATGCAGTAAGTTTACCTATGATTCCAGAGTGGGGTATTGTGTTGAAAGCTTTGGCAGGTCCAGATAAGTGATGTATACCATTTTCCCCTCATCCATGGTCCTGATGACTTTCTGAAAGTCTACCAGACTGAGTAGGGGAGACTTCACTTTGACAAAGCTAAATTGGGTTTGGTCCAGTGTTTGGAGATTTCCAGTGTCATTATTGATCATGTCCATGATATTTACCTTCATGGCAATGCAGATAAGACTGATCAGGTTTAAGGGTCTGTAGTTCCATGGGTCAGTTGATGGGCCCCTCTTGTGCAGAGGGATGACTGCTGCAGTCCTCCATTCCCCTGGGACAAAGCTTGTCTGGAGACTAGGGTTACAGAGGGTTTCTAGTGGCCCTGACAGATTCTGCATTAAGTGATCTGGAATGTTGTCAGGACCCATGGTGGTTGTATTTTTGGCTTTAGCGAGCACAGTAAGGACCTCTTCCCATGTAATGACTAGTAGGGGGCTGGTTGTTGGCATTTCTTTGGGTGTGGTAAGAAGTAATTGGTGGGAGAAGTTTGAACTGAACTTGTCAGCCAGCAGGTTTCCTACAGTTTCAGGCTGGGTGTAAGTGTTGCAATTCATGATTAACTCGGCACATTACGGAGCGTTATCCCTGAGGTTATGAACATAATTAAAAAAAGACTTGTGGTTATCTTTCACCTGGGAGGCTAGCTTTGCCTCGTAGTTTGCATTGGTGGATTTGACCATCTCTCTAATTTGTTTGTTTCGATTGGTGAGTGTCTTTGGTGAATAGCCTATTTATGTTAGGGATCCACCAGGGTGGTTTATTTGTGCCACTAATCCCAGGTTTGACTAGGAAAGATATGGCTTCCTCTATGCAGCTATGAATGTGGTTCTACAGTGCTTTTGTGCAAAGCACAGAGTAGGTCTCAGTGTCGTGGGTTCAGAGGGGCTTGGATGTTGCAGACTAAGTAAGTGGGAAGTCACCTGCATACCGAAAGACAGCTGCATCTTTTTGATTTTATGCGTGCCAGTGATAAATACTGTACAAAGTGCTAGATCTAAGACTGACTGCTGAGGTACACTGACTGTTAAAGGTAATAGGAGGAATACGAGTCATGCAGCTGAAGAATGCGCAGTTAGAAATGTTTTTATTTACTGTACAATATTATGGGAAATGTCACCCTGACTTATTCCTTCAAACAGTTCCTGATGCAGCACTTCTTACTCTAAGGATTTCTGAATCCCACCTAGTAGGACAAAACATCAACATAATTGTTTTCCATTTTAAGAACAAAACAATCTACAAAATGAGCTGTGTTTAATTTATATGTACTAGAACATGCACAGACTCACAGACACTGAGTCAATTCAGCAAAGGTTAAGACTTTTTTTATTTGTAATGCTATCACTTCAGCTGTTAAACAGCTAAGGTCTTTCACTGTAACAGCAGACAGGAAAGATCAACAGTGAACATGGACATGAGCACAATTAAGTTACAACGTCTGGTGTGATTGACATTTTATTATTCCATATATTGTGTAGAACGCATAAGACAGTAAGATGTACCAATTAATTTCATTTTCAATAATGTTATCAAGAAATCTTGCCAAACAGACAAATTTCTTCAAATGATTTCACTTACTGATAAAGAAATAAACCAGAATGATGACAAATAATTATGCCAAACCATTCAGAAGTGTTGTAACAGCTAGCAGCATTATGCAAAGTTAATTACTCAAATCAATAAATAAATTCAAAACAACACAGGACAGCTTAAATAATTTACATACCCTATCATTTATGCATTTCTAATATTGCATTTGTGTACTGGCATGTAGCCAGTATCAAACTAGTAATTATATTTTATTTTTTCATACACAGAGTATACAGTATAAAAAGCTATTGTTCAACAGGCTTCCCTACCAGACTAATTGCTAATCAATTTTTTTATGCCAAACATATTCTACAATAAAATATATGAAGAAAATAAGAGTCAGAACAGTAAAGATGTTGTCCCCTACTTACTAGTAGGTGCATTCCATTTTATCTTCTTGCGTGAAAATAACAATTTCTTGAATTCTGACAGTTTTTGTAAACCAGGTCAGTCTTAAATACAATTCCCTATGCCTGACAGTTTTCATAAACTAGGTCTGTACTAAGAAACCGTACAAGGATCATCCGTGCTTGGCTTTACATCACCTTCTAGTAACTCGTTCATTACAGCCTTTGTGAGGTAGCTACATGTTCCTCTCTTTCCAAGTGGAGGAGTGTTGTAAAAAAAGACATCATCCTGCAATGAAAAATATAACAACAGTTGACACTAAGTAACTGCTTTAGAAGGAAGAAGTATCATATGGACTCTATATAACTAACGGTAAGCATTATTTCATTGTGGAATTATCATAAACACTACCAAGAATTTACAAGATTTCTAAAACTTTCAATTTTCAGACTGGAAATCTACTGAAATGAATATTTCAGAATGCAAAAAATCAAAAATACATTCTGCTGGCAATGAAACCGTGACACCCAATGCTGTAAAAGAATAAGCAAAGGTTAGACAGGCTCAATTTCCACTAAATTGAACCACTTTGTTCTTACTGCATCAAAAGCAAGTCTTTGCATCAATATCTTTTCAGTCTAATGAAGGTTAATAAAACACTTACAAAAAATGCAGGAAACATTTTTAACTGCATACTGGAGCTTGCTGAATCCATTTTATTTAGATTAGCCAAACCTACCTTCCTCAGGGTATCCCTAGCACCAAGAATACAGTTTTCATTTACTATCTCCTATGGTAACTTTACACGTCTTTGTACTCCATTTGGATGTTTTTTCCCATACCTCTCCATCAAATCATCTATTAATAATTACCAACCAACCCACTGGTGAGGGTAAATTTACCCGAGAGAGCAAAACCAAGGTGAGGAAACTACCTACCAGGCTGGGATCACTAACAATAACTAGAAGATGTATTAACAAGAATGTAGCTTATTTTTTTTAACAAGTCTTTTTACTCAGTAGTACTTTTTGTAGAGCTAGTTTGATTGTGTTAAAACACTCAAAGATGCTTTTGGCGTGTACTGCACAAGCCCATGTTAGAATAATACATGCTTACACAACAGATTTTTTTTGAAAGAGCTCACTGTATGTCAGTTATACTATGGCTCTTTTAACCATCACTGCAACTTAATTTAGCTGCAGTTAAGTTTCAAAATGAAACAGTACAGAACACACAAAGACTTGCATCTCGGAAACCTAATCATAACCAAGTTGTTATAGAATGAAAAATGGATGCCAAGATACTCACATTAAGAGTGGAGTGGAGTGAAGGTTATTCTAAAAGAAGTTTCATAGGTTCTATCTTGCAGTACATAGATTGTAACTTGCAAATATATAACTACTTCATTACGGTCATACAAACTAAATCGTAATTATTTGTGGTACATGGGGCTTTGTCTGCCCCATGTACTAACAGTAAAAACAGGGGGGGGGGGCAAATGAAAGCTGTAACACACAGTACTGCCTCAAAGCCAGCAGCCAGAAGCAAATAGTACTTCTAATCCTCTAATTGATTTAAAAGCTGTTATCCACTCTGTGATGCCAAACACAAAAAAATGGCGTTGCAAAGTTTATTATAGCTTTTAACGCTATCTGCACTCCTCATCACTGGTTACTGCTTATGGTCTAGCATGAGAATAAAGCATAACAGAATTGTAATGTGCTAAACAAACTTTTCTAAGCAACATGTCAGAAAAGTGCTTAACAAGTTTCTTCCCGACTTTGGAATAGTGCTCCACAAAATGCAAACAACTTAAAGGAATAAGAAAATTCCAAACATTCAAGCAGTACTGAGTTTACTTATGTATTTATGTCTACTTCCACAATTTTTTAAACCTTTACTGAATTATCACATTAAAACATAGGCAAACACACATTTATATAAAGAAAATAAACCATATTAACATGTTCCTGATTACAAACATACATCACATATGTACTTTTGTGTAATTATCATCAGTCCAACATTACATAAACTGCTCAATCCCTGCCTTCCCTTAAACCTTGCTCCTCCTCCCTCCAAAACGATGTTCAGCATGTATTGCTCCCATAACTTCCATTTTTTCTATGTAATTTGCTCATACACTACTCTTAAGATTCCACTTTCAGCAAAACTTCAAATACTGTTTGCTTAGACTTTGATTTCCATTTGCTAGTAATTTGCTTGTTTAGCAGCCACCAAAATTAAACTTACCAAGGCCTAACTATGTCTAGGCAATTCAGATCCCGCATTACAGCTAAAAAAAATAATTTCCTTAGTTACACCTATTTGCTCATCCGATATTTCTGACCAAGTACTCTGTAGGGAATTTTTAAAGTCTGCCAACTCATTATACTCCCAAAACATTTGTTCTCAGTTACCTCTTTCTTCCCCATCATGCATACAACATTTGTCATCTACCTGAGGAAAAATTATTTGCAGTCTGCTTGCGGTACAAAAGTACCTATGCAAACACTTCCAAGCAAAAATCCTAAATATTCTAGACTTTGTTGCATATTCGGGAGCCATAAATATGTCTTCCCATAGTTTCCTTGTGACTTGCTTATACAGTCTCTCATCCCAATGTTTTCTAAATTCCTTTGTTTGATTCCTATAGTTACTGTGCAATATTTTATATGCCCTACTAATTATCCCTTTTTTACCAGCAGCTACTGCTCTAGATTCAACTAAAAACTCTACCAGAGCAGGTCTTTCACTTAGGATTCCCCTACCCTTTCTCTCTGCCTATACTAGTGATAGCAATTCCTGCCAGGGAAGGCAGTCTCTAGCCTGCATTCCAAATGTCTTCTTGGTCTCTTCCCATTCTATTACCTTTCACTCTCTAGTTATCTGCTCCAAACACCATGGTTCCTTTGCCAGTTTTCCTCAGTAAATTGCAACTGCCTCTTGCCTATTCTCTGTACTCCTAATTGCAATCATCCCTATCAGCAAAATCTCCCTTCTCCATTCTAGTGTTGGCTTAGTTCTGAGAATGCTTACTGCTACTTTATGAATATAATACTCTGTATGGCTGTTGAAATTCTCGTTAAGGATCTGCATCCAAAATCCCACTCTCTCCTTATTTCTTGAATTCCTCCCCCCTTTCATCATCCCTTTCCACTCTGAATTAAATCCTTCTGCTTGTGTTACATATATAAGCCTTAACTGGGTAGCTCTAAAATATTCCTTCAAATCAGCTAATCCTGAATCATCTTGTTCTATTGGAAGGATCAACTTATCCCACTTAACCCTTGGTCTCTTCCCTCCCAGATAAAATCCTTCAACTCTTATTAATTACTGACCACAACTTCTCCGGTTGACATACATGTCTGACCTGTATATAAAATTAAAGGGACTAAAAACATTTTCACTGCTCATATCTTGCTATCCATATCCATAACAGAGACCTTCCAGTTTCTCAATTTTTGTAATATCTTTTGTTCAGCCTCTTCCACATATCATTAACTGCCATAACATAATTCTTTTTAATCCATAATCCTAAATACTTCATTTTACTGTGTCCCCATAAATATGGGAATTGCAGAATGAATTCATGTATGACTGCATATTTTATAGCTACAGCTTTTGTTTTATCTTAATTAATTTTATAATCTGAAAAGAATTGAAACTGTCCCAAAATGTTCCATGCCCAGATGCCTTTTTTTTGGTTTTATCAGGTACAAAATAATATAATCTGTAAATAAAGCTAACATTTGTTGATTATTATAACAATTATACCCTTGAATTTCTGATTCCCTCATTTTCTTTGCCAAAGGCTTCAAATATAACACAAATAACAAAGGGGAAAGAATATACCCCTGCCTTCTTCCTCTATTCAGATACAACTTATCAGACAAGAACCATCCCACTTTAATTTCTGCCTCTGATCTCTCATATATCCTCCTAATTAACTGTATTAGAGGATGCAAATGCCAAAGACATGCAGGTAGGTGCATGAGTGTGTGTGCCTTCTCTGAAGGCTGGGCGCCGGGCTGGCAACTCGACACTGTAAAACTCCACTGCCAATCAATAGTGGACCAACGATCATCTATGGCGAGCCCTAACCGGGAAAAGCCGAAAGTCTTTAGAGGATGCAAATGCCTACTCATAAGATCCAAGCTTACTCTATGGAATGCTATCTCTGCATCAAGACCCACCAACAGCAGCAGCAGTATTTTCTTACATTTTGCGTCTCTCTCAATCATCACTGTTTTATTAATGTTGTCAAATGTTTGCCTTCCCTCCACAAAACCACACTGATCCACATCTACCAATTTTGGCAACAAATGTGCCATTATTTTAGCTATCACAGACAAACACTTTATAATCATAATTTAAAATTAAAATGGGTCTATATGAGAAGCTGGGTGTGATGGGTCTTTACCATCTTTAGGTATTAGCGCCACCACAGCTTGCTTTCAGCATGTTAGTGCTTCTCCTCCTTTTAAAATACTGTTAACCATAACCTTCCAGACCTTTATCACATTATTCCCACCTAGCTTCCAAACTTCCACAGAATACTATCTTTACATGGAGACTTTCCAGCAGATTGGTTAAATGTCACCATTTTTATCTCATCTCCACCTATCTTACTGTTAACTGTTGAGCCTCGTCTACCTCTAATCTTGACATACTTAAGTCTTCCATAAATACTTCCATTTATGCTCTTTCTTGATTTCCTCATTTTTCTGCTTTATACACATTTTCATAAAATGTCCAAAATACCTCTAATACCCCCACAGGATCTCTGGTTATTGTTCTTTTTATAGGCTACCTAAGTTTTGCAACAACCCTTTCTACTTTCCATTGCCTAAGTCATTGTGCGAAAAATGTTTGTGCTCTGAAGTTATCATCAAAAAATAGTTGCTTAAAAGACTTTAAAGATGGTTGCACACCAATCAACATCCCAGGTCTGTATTTTTCTTGTTATAGGATCCTCAAGTTTGGCAACAACCTTTATTTTCTGTTGCCTAAATTGTTGTGCCAAAAGTTTTTGCTCTGGAATTATTATCAAAAAACAGTAGCTTAATAGCAGTTTTTCTAAACTCATGCATATTATTCAGATACTCCCTTATTTTTATTTTGGCACTCTGCAGTTGTGCCTCTTCGTGTTCTGTGAGATGCTCCTTACTCTGCAACACTTTAACCTTTGCCAGCCCTCTACACAATTCATTTCTTAAACATCTCTCTTTTTTTCTTTTATTTCTACCCTATTTTGAAACTCCACGTTCATTTTATCCCACTCAGTAGCTATAACTTCTGAAGAAACTTCTATCTTCCCTAATAACTCTTGAATAATTTCTACTATCCATTCATTAAATTCCTCTTTTTAACAGGTAGGTGAGGAAGGGACTATGTTCTCATTTTTAGTTCATTACCCTGCATTTTTATCTTGTTATTGGTGCATGATCTGAAATAGTTAATTCATGTTTGTTACAGCTTTCAATTAAATGCACATGTTCCTGTGAAATATTTCTGAATAGCCTAGCTCAGTTATTTTACCTTGGGGATAATATGTAAATTCTCTCTGAACTGTACTACTGAATTCAGGTCTTCCACAGCAAATATTTTCAAACATTTCTTAAGAATTCTAACCTTGCTTGTTATAATTTTCCTTCTAGGTCCCCCAGTTACATAATCTCTGTTGTAAATCAAGCTCCAATCCCCACCTACAAGTAATATTTCATGCTAAAAGCTGATAATTTCTACCAACATTTTCTGAAGCTCCATAACAGTTTTAGGTAGAATATAGATACATGCCAGCCTAATACGCATCCCTTGCCACTGGCCCCTTATCACCACAAATCAACCATTATTATCTTTTTTGTCCCCTCTTCTATCACTATTGGAGCTCTTCTACCAATTAGTATACATACTTCCCTTTTCCTTTGTCCCTGACATTCTGCTGAATATCCATCCTGAAATCCTTTCATTCTTTTTTATCCTGAAATCCCTTCTTTATCAAATCCACATGTTCACTTCTTTCGAAATTTGTCTCCTGTAGCATTACAATTTCACTCTACATTTCTTAATATAAGTCAGTACTCATACATTTTGTCTATTCCTGTAAAGCCATTAATGTTCCAAAATAATACAGATAGTACGAGAATTATAATGATTTAGTACTCCCAACTAATTAATATGGCAGCTTTTTTAAACATCTATGTCCGGCTTTTGTCTTACATATACCCAATAATCTTTGGCAAGTTTATCCTATCTGCAGTTGTTTCTTTGTCACATCCATTTGATCCTATGTCACATTTTACAAGGCTTTTATTTTACTAAAAACCATCAAAAACAAACATATCCTCAGAACACTCCCATAACCTGTTAACTTAAAAACACACAATACTAACTACTTTTTCAAATAATAAAGTTTAACCCTCCTGAAAGGAACAACATTCCCAAATTGACAGCTGCACTCAGAGGCATTACCTACACTCAAATGAAAGTTCTCCATGCTAAGGCACATCCATGCTGGATGAAGGTGAGACTGATGGAGTCTTTGTCTCATCTTTATTCGCTTTCCAAATGTGAAAAAAAGATTGCAGACTTTCAGAAAATGTTAACCTTTATTCTTAAGAAAAAGTGCACTTGCTATTTTTAAATAAACTAAATTATACACTATTCTAGTAAATGCACTGAAATATTTGGGTACCAGGAAAAAGCTGATGTCTCTTATTCACTTGCAATAATTTCAAACTTTATTTTTCACTAAGCTGTGTACCCTTGTACCTTTTAATTTTATGCTTCTCTCAGCAAATATTGTCCAGACCTTTTGAGATTTAATGCCTGCAACTGTAGTCAGCTCATCTCCATGGAAACATAAGGACGGAATGTACAGCTGCCCTCAGCTGTAGACTTCTCACCTCACACTGAACATTTACTAAATGAAAGCTTCACATTAGTTTCACAGTGTTCTCTTTATTAGTGTTCTCTTATTTTTCAAGTCCACTTGCATACACAAACACACAAACATTTATTAGATTAAGCCAAGGGTAATAATCCAGACATTCACCAATGCAAAATTAAAAGAAAACATCTCAGCGCTATATATATTATAATCACTGGACTTTTACAGCTTATACCCCACCCAAACAGCCCAACATTACAGCATATTAACATAAAACATGCTTTGTCCAGCCTTTCCTTTCTTTATACATTGTAATGTTTACATTTAATAAAACTAAAAAAAGAAAAATGTATTTGCTTACCTTACTATCTTTATTACATAACAATCACTGAAAATGCTTTACAATATAACATGAAATGTACTACACAAATACAGTTAAGACGAAAAATTGTGTACTTACAAATTGCTTTCTTTTTTCCCTCTTAGTGCCCTTCCAAACATTAATGGCATGGTATATGCTTTTCAGTCCCTTCACAAGTTTAACACATTCAACAAAAGTCTTTCTTAGCCACATTTTCTTGAAGGGCCATACTTCACAAATGTGACTAATGCTTTATAACCTCACATTTATTTAACAGATGCAGCGCTGCTGGTCTTCTTACCATTCATGTCCATCTCCCAAACCTAGAATCTGGTTTAAATCCAACTTACTTCTGATTCTTCTAGTCAAATCCTGCACTTTTTTCTCTCTCTCAATACTTTTCCTTTGGAACATTAGAAAATATTTCATTGGCAAAGTTGTCTGTGAGATTTATTATCAGAAGAATGAGAAGCAGTGTCCCCTTCTGTTTGACTGCTCACTTTCTATTGGACAAACTTTTATTTCCTCCTTAGTCTGTTCTGCATCAAAAAATGACTTTGATCCTCTAGGGAAAAATATTCTGAAGACAGATGGACACAGCAGATTGAACCTCACACCAGCCTCTCAACATTCCCTGACTGCTGGGATAAATATGATTCTGTTTCACCTGGTGTACAGTGAATAGGCATTTTACACAAACACTCTACTGTCTCCAATTTTAATACTTTGCTCCTCTGCCACAGTTTGGTATGATTCCATCTTTACTAGTACAGGTCTTGGCACATACACATGATGTGCCCTTTCAATTAACAAATCCTTCTGTGGAATACCAGTCTAGTTACTTATTTGTGTTCTCATAAAATTAATACAGTCTGTTCCTTCCAGTTTCTCTGGTTCAGCATAACATTTCAGGTTTTCTCTACATGCCCTGTTCTCTAACTCTAGCATTTCTAGAAACAGCTTCTCTTGAGCAGTCTCATACTCAGTTTTATCTGTTCATCTGAATAACTGTTTAATGTTTCTTCCATGTTTTCCAGCAATTTGAGTTGATATGTTCATTCAGTGTTTCATTTATTTTAATCAGTTCTGAACACATTTGATTTTTTCCCCTTTAAATTACTGGAAGCCACCTCTTGGACCAAATTACTGGAAGCCACCTCTTGGACCAAATTACTGGAAGCCACCTCTTGGACCAAAGCTGAAGCTTAAACTTCTTTTGCTGAACAGCTGCAGGATTCTTCCCAGTCAGTGTTCTGTCTTCATATGTTCTAGCTGATTTTCTTTCAGACTCTTTGTTTCTGCTTTGCTGGCATCCAGGCAGTGTATGTACTAGCCAATAACTGAATTTTACTAAAACTGGCAGAAGTTACTAGCCCTTATTTCTCAGATTATTTTTTCACACTTGGAAAGCTGAAATTATCTGTTGACCAGTGTGCAACCATCATGGAAGTCTCTATGCTTCCAAACTTGCCACTGGTCTGGTAATAGTGGCGAGCTTACTTTTTCTATAAATTGGTCTTTCTGTGGTGGTAAGTGTAATTTACCACCTCTAGAAATAGTCAATTTAGCCCACCAAATAGTGCACTTTAAGGAGTAATTCCAGTAATGATATAAAGTGTATTCTCACTTTGAGACTACATCACCAACTGCTAAACATTTTCATGGTGAGGGAGTGTGCAATGAACACATTCAGCCAGCGGGTTTCTCAGCGATTCTAACAAATTACTGCATCAGTAATCACAGTAAGGAAAAACACTGCTCTCATTACTGGTATGAATAATTGTGTCAGCAAAGAAGATCACATCTAGCCATAAAAATGCAACTCAACGATATTAATGTACACTGTTCTTATAATCTTCAATATAAAGTAAACAGTTAAATAATTTCATGCACATACTGTAAAGTAATGATGAGTGCTAAGAATTTATCAGTTATGACTTTTTTTAAATAATGTTAAATGCTGATACTGGGCAAGGTAATTAACTTAATGAAGTTATTTCTAAATATTTTAACACTCCAGAAAATGCAACAGTGACTAACAATGCAGTTCTTGGATTCTACCAGGATTCTACTCTGTTACCTTTTCAGTAAGAACACAAATAAAATACAACTTGCTGTACAAAGCATTTTATATAGTACAAAAGAAAATGGTATAACAAATAAATATAATGAAAACAAAACAGTTTATTTTTGTCACCAGATAAATAGAAAGAAACAATTATCCTTAAAAGAGATGCACTAAGAATTGAAATTTCAGTAGAATTTTTGTGGTAAAAAGTAGAAAAAAAATGAATTTCAAATGCACTTGCTTTGGCTTCTTTCACGTTAGATCTATTATTTCTGACAGTAACAAAAACAAAGAAAATACAGAGCATCCCTATTAATTATGGCTGAGAAAATCTCCCCTGCCTTTTTAAGCATTCTAAAAGGCTCACTCACTTGCTTGTATGTCGAGTCCATTAGGTGTCTGTCTTTATGGAAATCTGTAAATGCTTGTTTTACCAGCTTATCCAAATCTACTTTATCCTGAAATTCCAGTTCTGGGTTCCTTTCCAAAACAATGGACACAACCATCAGCAGCTGAAAGGTAAACATAAACAAAACATCAGAACTTGAGGTACACTGCAACATAGTATTGCTGCAGAAACTCATTCACCAAAACCCATTTGGCTGAAAAAACTACAGACTGAACAGGTGTCTATTAAAAGTATTTTTACAGGGAGTAACACCCCATTGCCATACAAGAGGTTTAATTTCCTTGTTCCTCTGAGGCTACTAAACTTTGCGAGTAAATCTGTTGATTGATACTGATCTTGACTTGGTGAGCTTTGATGAATTAGTTGTCTCTGAAGTCTACAACTATGCTAATGCTACAGAAATAATAATTTTCTTTTGAACACTCAGAATGATTAACCTCCATCAAATGTTTATTACAAATGACAAATATTACCCACAGTTTAAGGGAAGTACAAAGGATGACACATCTTCTTACTGTCTTAATGGAACAACTCATCAGGTGCTATTTATCAGCAGGATGTCCATGTTTTTTTACCTGCTGTGAAGCAGTTTTATTGCACTACAGCTGCCTGGTTAATTCATAAAGAAAAAATGCCATCTACCTGAAGATGCTGGTTAAAAGTTGTGACTTTGTTTTTCTAGTATGACAGGCATGATTTAACAAACTGCAAATGTGGTGGAAAAAGGACTGAGAAAGGCAAGGGAGGGCGACGTCAAGGGATAGTATAGGAGATGTTGTCTGGAGTGGTTCACCAAAACGGTCACACTAAAATATGCAATGAGATGCAGTTCTTAGCAAAGTGACCTTGCAAATCGGACAACTGTTACTGCCTACCTGAAGTGGCAGGATAAGGTTGTATATGGAGCCCAAAAAGAACCGATGACACATGGAGAGGCAACAGTGGGTGGGAGTGAGGGGTCAAGATACTCTGATTATGGCTGAAAGGAGAATGGATACAAGTGCAAGGGGTTGTACCAATAGCTGAGTGGTAGGTGGGAGAGGTACTTGAATGGCGGATAACATATAATGCTACTAGAAAGGAAGTGGATACCAAAGAATCAAGATCTGAAAGGTTAGATACAAGGCAAAGGCAGTAAGGAACATTGACCACCAGTAGAAAAGTACACCAAGAATGCTAATCACTGAAAGATGTGGACATAGTTCTGACTGCCATACAGCCAAGGTACAGGTGGTATTGGCCTCATATATTCAGGGCAGGAATGGTGGAGGATACCACTATCTGCAGATGGTCCATTCTATAAGATCTCTAGAAGTGAACCACAGAGGACTCCCTCCACAAATGAGAGAGGTATCCATGAATCACATCACAGCATATATGCAGCAGTATTTACCAGCAGCATACATAGACTGGAGATAAGGAAAAACTGATTCATGAACTGTCATGCTCCGTATTCAGCCCTGCATCCTGTGAAACATCAAAAGGCATGCACAAGGCAAAAAGGATTTATGAAGCCAACACCCACAAAAGCTACTTGGGTCACAACTGCAGAGTACGCTGGGCTCAGTCATAGCAATTAAAATTTAACATGTTTGCCAAAATCACTGGATTCACTGGACAGTGGATACTCTGCATACCTCTCAACCTGGACACATCGAAAATCTGGACAAAGGCCCATGAACAGTAAGTAGAATTGTCTAAAACTCTAGATGCTGATTAACATAACATTTGCATGCATACTTATGTAACCACGCCCACTTCGATGGAATTATGGGATGCCAACATTTTAACGAAAGGAAACCATCATACCTCTCAAATGTCCAGATTTCTGCAGATTGACTAGATTTTTGGCTCATATTTTTTGTCTGTTCTTTTTAAAATTTGGGGCAAACTACTACAGAGGATTGAAGTCACTAAGTAATGACGTATATCTGTGTTTCAGACCTCATATCTTTCAGAAAATGCAAGTCAACAGAAAACCCGTTACTCTAACAACATTCTAAGTTTATTAATATTTAAAATCTGTCCATATTTTTGAGTCTTTGTTCCCCCCATTATTTAAGACTTCATCTGGATTTCTTGTGTTAGGAGTTCAGACTTGCTGCCATTTGCGGCACCAGTGCTGGCAGTTTACAGACATTTTTGTAAGTAGCCTACTACAACCAGATAATTTTGCTGTGCAAAACTGGTAGACTGCTATCAACCAAATTATTCAGACTACCACTATTTGCTGCGCAAATTCTTTAAGAAGTGGTTAAAGTAGCCACGATTATACCTCTCAACTGCCCAGAAGATTTTCACAGAATGTCCAGATTTTTCCCCTCATATTTTTGGTCTGTTCCTCATAAAATTTGAGGTTTCTAGCAAATCACTGAGTATTTAAGTCACTAAATAATGACACACATTTGAGTTTCATACTTCATATCCTTCAGAAAATGCAAGCTAACAAAAATCCTGTTATTCTAAAAACTTTTTTAAGTTTATAAGAGCATCCTCTACCAGCATTCTTCTCAACGTTCCAGATATTCACATAATGTCCACATTTTTCCCCTCATATTGTATTCGCTTTCGCCTAAAATTTGTGGTTTTCTGGCAAATCACTGAGGACTGAAGTCAGAAAATCATGGCAGACATTTGAGTTTCAGACTTCATATCCTTTAAAAAATGTATGCTAATACAAAACCTGAGTAAATGACTGAAGTTAGCCTAGCTAAACAAATAATCCTTTCTCCAAAACCTGTAAAGAGATTACATTGTTTGGCTAACAAAACCGTGTGTTATAACATAAAAATGTCATTATGTAAGCAGAACAGACTACTCCTTGTGATCTTCATATTGTGTACTAGCTTTTAAAATTCATACTATAAACAAGTCTCTGTTTTGATCATTTCACTTCTCAAATCAAAGAATAAGGCTCAGAAATACTTCTACTGAGTTTGCAGACCCCTCCCTCCCGCCCATGCTGGCTACTGCAGAAGTACCAGAAAACTAGAAGAAAGCAAGTGTAGTAGAGTTTTACAAGAGGTCAGTAAGAAAAAAAAATCCAGAGAACGACAGGCCTGTAAGCTTGGCAGCAGTGGCAAGGAAAGTTGCTGAGAAAACCATAAGTGAAGGCTGGTGCCATTTTTAATACTGGATGAAGGTGAGACTGATGGAGCCTACGCTACAGGCCCAGACTTTAAAACAGGCTCCAGACCCCCTTCCGTTTTTTTTTTTTTTTTAAAGCCTGCTGGTGCTGCTTGCTTGTTCACTTCATGCTCAGTAAAGGCTCTGGGGTGAGGGAAGCTCCATCCCTCGAGTTTGCATTAATATGACAATAGTTGGAAAAACGAACAGCTCAGTACAATTTAGGCATAAATTATGTAGTTCACTTACACTGCTGTTCCTGGCAAGTCTTTTAATACTGGCAGCACACACACACACACACATATATATATATATATATATATATATATATACATACACGCGTGCGCACACCACACACATACCACATCCTTATTTTTTTAATATTAAATATGAATTCAAACCATAATGTCAACAGAAAGAAAGAATAAATATTCCAGTTTAAAGCTTATTCTTTCTGCTGATGTTAACAATCTGAATGCATAATGCAATGCAGTATTAAAAGATTAAGAGGAGAACAGGGACTCCAGCCAGTCACTTCTGAGGAGGATTACTGTGGACAGAAACAGCTGCTACTGTGTAAAATCAGTAAAGGTGACTAATTTGGATGGATGCAGGTGCTGTTTTGTGTGAAATCTTTGAGTTAAAGTGCATACATTACACAGTCCAGGCTGACTCTGACATACTGTCTTCATCTGTAGCAAACTCGAACTGAAGAAGCAGAGTGCAGAGAGCAACCTTAGTGTAACAGATACAGTCAATGCAAAGAATCAAGAAGTCTGAAGCACTCAGACTACGAGATAAGTTGTCTACCACAGTTCAGAACTAGCAACCCTGCACGTGGAATATTCAGCCTGTGGATTACATTTACTTTTAGACAGAAGAAAGACAAGAGCACAATGCATTCTGAAATTGTAGACTCGTTCCAAAGCATCACCAGCAATAGCTAGAGCAGAATAGCCTATACTTCCAATAATGCATTGTGCTGTTTGATTAAAAATACTGCCAGGTCACTGCAGTTTGCCAGGAGTTGTGAGACAAAATCGGCAATGGCAAGTGTGTGTAATCTTATACAATTAAAATGAAAATATGAACAGACAGATTACAACAAGATGGATGAGTCTTACACAAGCTGTTTAAACAGAAAGTCACTTGTGTTAGAAAGGTAAGTACTGGCTTGGCCATTTCTTTCTGTTGTGACCCTCAAGTGCTGGTCCTACTCAAACCAGATTCTGGGATGGAGCCCTTCTGAAGCTGGCTTGTATTACAGTTGGTTGTCAGTGGCTTTGCATTTTGGATTACACAGAAAAGTTGTAACCTCCTGTGTTATCTGGGTTTCATTTATTTCTTCTGGTGTTACAGGCAGACAAGCTGAAACATGTCACACAAAATGAAACATTTCCTCCAAAAAATTAGCCTTTGCAGAGGACAGACCTGTGGGAAAAAAAAGTGGCTTCAATAATAAATTGACATATGCCAGCGATACTGTACACATTTTACCAAACAACTAAATGGTAATACATTTCTATCTAAATATTTATGGCGATAACATAGGAAGTATATATATATATATATATATATATATATATATATATATATATGGGAACAACCTGGACATTTATTTTATTTCATTGAAAGCCTTGTATATTCCTTACAGAAAAAGTTGTCATAAAGATGCCTTTTGTCTGAATTACAAATCTGAGGAGCTTCCTTACCTTGTAAGTGCAGCAACTGGAAATATTTGCATCTTGTAAATTGCCAATGTCATTAGTAGTAGTCATTTTCAGTGTATTCAAAGAAAATGCCCAGGCTAGGAGATTCCGGACAGTTCAAAATACATTTAATAATTATTAAACGTATTTTGAACTGTCCGGAATCTCCTGGCCTGGGCATTTTCTTTGGATTAGTCATATTCAGTGTCCTAAATCGGTTTAAGCTGTAACGAGCCAACTCTTTTGAAACAGAATCCACGGAGTTGTACGTCTCACACATACGTTTTTGTCTGCTAAAGAACTTCGGGGTACCACATTCTCAGACTTATACCTGCACACACAGTTCTTACACTCTGATGATTCCTTCAACTACAGCTCTTGTAATGTGAAAATGTGCCCTGCTCACGCAGTTATGATTTGAAAATGTGCCCTGCTCACGCAGTTGATTTGAAAATGTGCCTGCTCACGCAGTTGATTTGAAAATGTGCCCTGCTCACGCAGTTATCATCTCCAATATTTAACACTTTGTGATGAGTCTGGAGGAGGCATTACTTGTTTTGTCTTTCAGACAGCACCAGTCCTTAGTAGCTTAGACTCTGGATGTGGCCTTCATTGCAGGCATGTCCAGTACATGCTAATCTAAGGCCACACTGAGTGCTATAGATGCCACAGTGGCACTGTTGCCACGCACCAAAAGGTTCGCTGGTTTTATCCTTGACGGGACTGCAATGTTGCTGCACAGCAAGAGGTTCTCTGGTTTGATTCCTGACTGTGGCACATTGCTGTTCTGAGTTTCCAGGTCCTTGTGTTCATGTGGGTTTTCTGTTGGTGCTTCAGTTTTCTATCACATCCTAATGACATACAGTGGGTGGACTGGCTACTGCAAATTGCCTGTAGGTGTGTGTGTGTGCGGGCGTGTATAAGTGCATGTGTGTGTGTGTGATACAGAATAACGTATAACAATCTACATCTGTTCACTGCTTGCTTAGTAAGATCTGTGGATGGCAACATGTATGCATGAGGTTGATATAGATGTCATATGTTAATTAACAACACGGGACAAGTACTATGAGAGCTTCTTTCAAATAGTACAGGATGATAGAAAAAATGCTGAGAATGAGTAATGACCCTTGATGAGTTTTCATTACATTTTTCTGTTTGATCAAAGGTGTAAACAGCCTATTTAGTTTTATTTTTATGGTATGGAACATGGGACTTTTTCCTGTTTTTTCAGGTTGTGATCTCTGTGCCTATTTGAGTGAGCTGTTTTTTTCATAGTCAAACTTATTTTGGTTATTTTCTATGAGGTGTACAACTTGCAAGACTAGTTATTTGGTCTAGGATTCCACAGTCCATAGGTGTAAACTATGCTGATGAACACAGGAGCACTTTTTAAGCCTAGCCATGCATCCCAAATGTATCTGACAACTTTAGGAACTTTACGATTATTCTAAGGGGTTTATATAGGCGGGGCTTAGGTGGTCAAACATTTATAGACTACTTCTCTCCATTAGGGTCACAGGCTGGCTCTCTTCAGTTAAAACCAATCTGGAAGGAGGACTCAGTAGATGATGTTGTCGTCTTGTAATCAGCACTCTTGGAACAGGAAGGATATTTATGGCATTCGTTACAGGAGAGAGAAGACCTGTTATAAAGGATGACTGGTGCTGATACTGACTTGGTGGTAAGGTGCATTAGTGTTACTACTGTAATTAGGGAATTACTGCGCAGTCAAATGCTGACAATGAGACTCAAGTGTGAGTACTGAGGCTACAAGTCCAGTTTTGGCTAAGCATGTTGATGTGTTTGCTGCATAGCTGACCACACCTTAATCAAACATTACACTCTGCGCTTCCTCTGCTTAGTGCCTATAACAATCTTCTGCTGCAGTCCGAACTTGTTCTGTCCAGCACCTACAATTTAGTCTTACATTAGCCTGTTCTCCCCTGCTCGACACCTATAGCAGTATAACAATCTTATGTTACATTGTGTGCTTCTCCAGTTAACTATTTTTCAAATTAGTATGTTGAAATTGTACTGTAAGGGACGGAGACTGTTCTAGCGAACAACTAAGCCATCAGTACATTCATTATGAATAAGTATAAAAGTGCTGTTGCCTGCCTCATGCTATAGACTAAGACAGAATTTCCAATTACATTAGGAGATGGGAGCTATGCTACAGGAGTCAAACTTGGAAAGAACTGAACATGTGAATTTGATAAAGAAAGGTTTTCAGGACGGTTATTCAGTGGAATACCTGGGACAAAGGAAAAGAGGAGTACTTATATTAATTGCAAGAGGAGCTCCAACAGTGACAGAAAAACATAAAAAAGATAATAAAGGTGTATTTGCAATGCTAAGGGGCTACTGGCAGGGGAGGAGGATTACACTGGCATGTATTTATATTCCACCTAAAACTGATATAATGGCACTTAAGAAAATTCTGGGAGAAATAATCAGCTTTCAGCAAGGAATATTACTTATAGGTGGAGACTGTAATTTGATTTGCAGCAGTGAATATATCTGTGGGGGCACCAGAAGGGAAAGTACAACATAGGAGGGTAGATTTTTAAGAAATTTATGAAAATATTTGGCATGGAAGATGTGAATTCATTAACACGAGTTCATAATGAACTTAGATATTATTTCCAAGATATAAAAACTGGGCTAGGCCAGACAGAATTTATATTTCACAGAACATGTGCATTTAACTGAAGGCCTTGATATGTACCCAATAATTATTTCAGATCATGTGCCAATAATAACTAAAATAAAAATGCAGGGTAATGAAATAAAAATGAGACACTGGAGCTTTCCCACCTATTTGTTGAAAGAGAAGAATTTAAGGAATGGGGAGTGGAAATTATTTAGGAGCTCTCAGAGAAGATAGAAATTTATTCTGAAAATATAACTAGAGAGTGGGATAAAATTAAACTGGAATTTAAAAACAGGGTAGAAATAAAAAAAAAGGGAAATGTAGTTAAGAAGTAACAAGAATTATTTAGACAGACTCACAAATGTTAAAGTATTGCAGAATAGGGAGAATCTCACCAAACAAGAGGATGATCAACTGCAGAATGCTAAGCAGAAAATAATTGATTACCTTGACAATATGCATGAGTTTAGAAAGACTGCTGTTAAGCAACTGTTTTTTGGTAACAACTTTAGAGCACAAAAACTTTTAGCACAACTCAGGGAACAGAAAGTAGAAAAGGCTGTCGCCGAGATTAGGTAGCCTACAAGGAAGATAACAAGAGATCCTGTAGAGGTACTAGAAATATTTCAGAAATTCTATGATAGTCTATATAAAGCAGAGAAATACGGAAATCAAGAGAAGGTACAAATGGAAATGTTTATGGAAAAATTAAATATGCCAAGGTTAGAGGTAGATGAGGCTCAATTACTAACAGTTTGGATAGGAGACAATAAGAAAAATGGTGACGTATAACAAATCGACAGGAAAGTCCCCAATAGAAAGTACTCCAGTGGAAGTTTGGAAGCTAAGATGGAAAAAACTGATAGATCTGGTAGGTTTTGTTTAACAATATTTTATGAGGAGGAGAAGTACCAACATCCTGGAAGAAAGCGGTGATAGCTGTGATACCTAAAGAGGGCAAAGATCCAGCTTCATACAGGCTTATTTCAATACTAAACCATGCCTATAAACTGCCTACAATGGCTAAAAGAATGGCATAAGTGATGCCAAAATTGATATGGATCACTGTGGTTTTACGGGGAGGCAAGTATTTGACAACAGAGCACTGATGATCCAGAGGGAATCAGAATGTAAGAAAATACCATTGTTATTGGCAGGTCTTGCAGAGAAAGCATTTGACAGAGTAAGCTGGGACTTTATGGGCAGGGCAATGGAAGCAGGTGCATTTCCTAAAAAAAATTATAAGGTTGATTAGGAGGATATATGAGGAATCAGAAGAGAAAACTAAAGTGAGTGGGTTCCTCTCTGAAAATTTCTGTTTGAGCAGACGAACCAGTCAAGGGTGTCCTCTTTTCCTTTTGTTATTTGCATTACATTTAGAATTAATGGCAAATAAAACAAGGGACACAGAAATGCAAGGATGTAATTGGAATGGTAGTCAAGAAAAGCCGTCTCTATTTTCAGATGATATTGTTTTATACCTGATAAAACCAGAAAAGGACATTACAGTGTTGTGGAACATTTTGAGACAGTTTCAGATCTTTTTGGGATACAAAATTAATGAAGCTAAAACAAAGGCAATTGCGATAAATTATGCGTGGCAGCTAAGGATATGTAGGAAGAGATTAAACAAAAGATAATACAAAAACTGAGAAACTAGAAACTCTGTTATATGGATATGGATAGTAAGATACAAGCAGTTACAATGTTTTAGTCCCTTTAGTCTTGTACACAGGTCAAGCATATGTTTATCAACCAGAAGAGAGGTTGTGGATAGCAATTAATAAACAGCTGAAGGATTTTATCTGGGAGGGGAAGAGGGCAAGAGTCAAGTGGGACAAGCTCATTCTTCCAACAGAACAAGGCGGACTGGGATTACCTGACTTTAAGGGGTATTTCAGAGCTGCACAACTAAGGCTCCTATACATAAGCACAAGCACAAACCTATATTTTAAAGTTGAAATGGAAATGGAGGATGATGAATCAGGGGAGGTGGAGCTCAAGAAACAAGGACAGACTGGGATTTTGGATATACACCTTCAAGGAGAATAACAATAACCACACAGAATACTATATTCATAAAGTAGCAGAAACTATTCTAAGTACTAAGCCAACCTGGGAATGCAGAAAGAAGATTCTGCTGACAGGGATGAATGCAATTAGGGATAAAGACAATAAGCAAGAGGGTGCTGAAATTTATTGGAGAAAACTGACAAAGGAACCAACGGTACTGGGAGCAAATAACACTACAGGGAAAGGTAACAGAATGGGAAGATGCCAAGAATTTATTTGGACTGCAGGTTAGAGACCGCCTTCCATATCAAGGACTGATATGAGAACAAGCAAAGAGAAAGAAATAGGGGGCTCCTAAAAAAAAGACCAGCGCTGGTAGAGTTTTTTTAGTAGAATCTAAAACAAAAGCTGCTGTTAAAAAAGGAATAATTAGTAAGGTATATAAAATATTACATGGTAACTAGAAAATTGATCAGAGGAGGTTAGAAAGGATTAGGAAAAGAGATAAGCAACAATGGGGGCGGTATATGTATGTCTCCCAAATATGCAACAAAATCTAGATTTAGGATTTTTGCTTGAAATGTTTACATAGATATTTTTATACCCAAGTAGACTCCAAAGAATTTTTCCTCAGGTAGATAACCAATGTTGGAGGTGTGATGGGGAAGAGAGAGATAATTGGGAACATATTTTCTAGGAATGTAATGAGTTGGCAGACGTCAAAGATTCCCTGTAAACTATCCTATCAGAGATGCTGGGTGAGCAAATTGGTTTAACTAGAAAAAAATTTTCTCAGCTATGATACAGAATCAGAACTGTCTAGACATAGTAAGGCTTTGCTGAGCCTAATTGTGGTGGCTGCCAAAAAAGCAATTACTAGAAAATGGAAACCAAAGTCAAAAACTATACTAGAAGTAGTGAATATAGTAACAGAGATAAAACAACTGGAATTGGGATCTTTAGAAAAAAGTAGGAGTAAATTATATAGGAAAATGCATGCATGAGAGGAATGAGGTTTAAAAGAAGGCAGGATTTGAAGAAGACATGTAATGTTTGACTGACAATGATTGGGTAGATTTTAGTGATACATAATGTTTGCAGCTGGAATTATGTCAATATGGTTTGTGATGTAAAATACTTGCAAATGGGATTGTGTCAATATGGCTTGCTTCATTTATATAAATATATGATTGCCTAGGTCATAAGTGACAATTTAAGATGTTTCTTGTTTAAAATAAATTAGGAGATGGGACATGAAAGCATCCAGATTACACTCCCTAATCTAAGAGAAACAGGAGAGAGAGGAGAGAAAGACTTTTCCATCAGCATATTCAAATGTTCATGTTTAATAAAATGGTTGGGTACATCCAAATAAATCCAGATTAGCTGAAACAGTCATGCCATTAGGATTGAATAAGTTGACATATGTAAATGTACAACGGCATGCTACTAAATAAAAATGCTTTTAGTGGGCTGGAAAAGTGATGAGAAAAGGAAGATGACGGTGACTGTAAACATTATGGTGACCAGTTATGATCTGTGCCCTAGCAGTTTTAGAAAATGGAGTTTTGAAAGTGGATAAAAGCTCTGAGAACAAACATAGAGGGCTATGATCTGTAACACAGCATGGCACCCACAATGAAATCTAGCTGGCAAGATGTGGTGTACTGCATAATCCAAGCACTAAAAATAACAAGTGCAGACAAGTAAAAATACAGATATCAAATTAAAGCTATTGCTATGTATAAAGTGATGCAGGACAGATTGTGACAGAAACTTGTAAACAGTGGATATTCCCAGCAGGCTCTGTTGCCCCTATTTGTAAGGAATATCAGAAGCCTTGTTTTGAATTCAGGTACACACTTCTACTTCTAGCAAGGGATGGGAGCTGATCCCATGCATTACATTAAGGTGCTAATGGAGGTAAAGCAGCATTACCCTAAACTAGATTCAATTTATTTTAATACAGCAGAGCAGCAGGAGCAGCTTAGAAACGAAATGTATTGTGAGACTGTATTCCATCTGTGAAGTAATAGCTGTAGAGGATTAGATTATTATTTATTATGTAAAATATATGTGATTGTCTTTTATCTTGTTATAGGTGTCTTGGTTATAGGGTTGTATCCTTCCGGCCCTGAAGGGATTTCTGATGTGAGGAAGGTACTGTTTGGAATTACATTGTTCACAGCATAGCAGCAGCATAGCAGCAAAGCAAGCAAGGCACAGGAAGAAGGGAGAGGAGAGGACTGGGATAGGACTACAGTCAGTGAGTGGAGCTGTATGCAGGGCCAGTGAACAGCACCTTGACAGAAAAAACAGCACCTGACAGAAAAAAAAAGGGAACAACACCTGACAAAGGAAAAGGGAGAGAAACAATAAAAGGGAGGGCACATGATTAACATTATTAATTTATGAGAAAAGGAATGGGATGAAGAGAGCCAAGGAGAAAGAAGGATAGAGAAAGATGAATTAAAGAAATGAAAATTAAGACAAAATTAAGGTTTTAAGGAAAAAACAAAAGGAGGTGTGTTAAAAAGTTTTTCCACCTATTCATTGAACCTATGTGGTATGTGGTCTACCTATTCTTGAACCTATGTGGTATAAAAGTATATAATGTATTTGGGTATATATGAAATGGAATGGTAAATATATAAGAAGATTGGAAATATATAGGCTAGTAGAATAGCATTTCTAACTCAAAGGTTAAAATCAAATACACTACCAATCATTAGCTGACCAAAGTCAACTCATAATCATTAGTGGTTAAATCAACTACCAATCATTAGTGGACCTGAACTAAAAAAAAAAACAAGAAACAAAAAAAAAAAGAAAGAATGGGGTAAACAACATAATAGTGAAAAGTGGGCAGTGTTGCTACAATATTATCTAATTTACCCCAAAGGCTATTTAAATATGTGATAAATAACTGACGTATATAAAATGCAAAATACAAAAAACTGGATAAATGCAGCCAACATTTGCAAATGACAAAGTACATTCCAATTATTGGGATATATATAAAACATAACACATATAATGTATATACAGCTTATATATCATACACAGCTTATATATCATATACATAGCATAGCACATATTATGTACAAAAACACAATATAATATACAATAACAGATATAGTGTATAAACAGGATGAGAAGGGAAGCATCCTAATGAAAGATAAAGGACAAAACAGGGGGGGGGTCAACACAAAGAGAGGAAGGGAAATATTACAAAAGAAGAAAGAGACATACATTAGTACAATGAGGAACATTTTTTTATACACTGCATGTATTGGATTTTACAAATTTAATGACACACATGGCATTTTGCAGGATACCACACTTTCTAGGGGCATACAATAAACCAAATAATATTAATTCATTTAGGTTCTCTAAAGAGTACTAAAGTTTCATTTGTCTTCAACCTGTAAGCATTCATCATCGTTCTACTTCATTTGTGTTCCAACTCCAGCTATGGCTCCATCTTCACTACCTCTCCGACCACATAATCCCTCCCTTCATGGCCACATTTGCTTTTCCCTAACAGTTATCCCCCATGCCCCTCAAATAACATACAAGATCTTTGCCCAACAATCCCAAAGATCCCTTGCACCTGAGAGAACCAAAGATCCCAGCAATAAACAAAATAACAAAGGATGTGTCATATCTCAAAATACGGAGGTAAGATTATTGAAGACAAATGAAGTGGAACTACTCAGATGAAATGTTACGGTGAGTACATAACTTTTTTTTATCTGAAGAAGTTTCCTTCATTTGTTCTTCAACCTGTGGGACAGAGTCCCCAGCTACCTAACTCTTGGGAGGCCTTCATGGAAGGATATTCCGGAGCACCGCAGAACCAAAGGATGCTCTACTCCTAGAGACCAAATCCAGTTTATAATGAGAAATAAAGGTGTGACATGAGGCATGTAGCAGCTGAACAAATATCATCCAAAGAGACCCTAGACCAAAAGGCCACTGCCGTAACCATAGATCAGGTCGAATGAGCCTTCACTCTTCCTAGAAGAGACAAACCTCTACCTGAGTAAGCCTGGCCAATGCACTGTGAAATCCAGTGAGCAATAGTCACTTTTGAGACAGGTTTACCTAAGAAGGGCTTGGCATAGGACACAAAAAGCTGATCAGACTTGCGGAAAGGTTTAGTCCTGTGCAGATAAAACCTCAACTGCCTGTGTACGTCCAGTAAATCTAATTTGTATTCCCCTTTGTTCTGGTAGTTCAGAAAAAAAACTGGTAAGTTAATAATCTGATTAATATTGGCCTCCGAGGCTACCTTGGGAAGGAAGAATGGGTTAGTGCATAGTGACACTCTACCCTTGTGAAAGATCATGTAAGGGACTTTGATAGAAAGAGCTTGAAGCTCCGACACCCTTCTAGCAGATGTGATGGCAACCAAGAAGTCAGTTTTCCAAGTCAAAAACTGTAGATCCACAGATGCTGCAGGCTCAAAGGGAGGAGAAACCAATGCCTGCAACAGTAAGGTGAGGTCCCACGGCAGAATCGGGTCCTTAACCGGGGGTCTGAGACAAAAGGCGGGTTTATATTATATGTTCAAAGTTTGAAAACTTTGAACGGTAAATAATCGAATTTAAATGTTTGAAGTTTCAAACATCGAACATATAACAAAAAAAAAAAACAAACGGAACTTACCTGACTAGTGTAGGCAGGGGGGCAAGCCCTCCACACCCTGCACTCTTTAAATATACCAACTCCGAGACCACACTATAGTGCAGTAAAGGGAAGATTTCCCTTACTCCACTGTAGTGCGGTCTTGGAGTTGGTATATTTAAAGAGCGGGGGGGTGTGGGGGTGTAGGGGGGCTTATCCCCCTGCCTACACCTGTTAGTTTTGCCTTTGATTTTTTTTTTTTTTACATATGTTCAAAGTTTTATAATTTCGAACATTTAAATTCAATATTTTAACGTTTGACATTATAAAACTTCGAACATATGATAGTGACCCAAGAAAGGCACCTTTGAGAAAGACTTTACAAAGTTTAGTGGAAGCCAATGAAGACATGTTTACCCCAACATGAAAATTAGAGATGGCTGCTAGTTGGACTTTAACTGTAGAGGAACTAGTGCCCCACTGAAAAAAGGTATCCAGAAAATCTAAAACCGCCGAAAGCGGAGCAGTGATAGGATCCAAAGACCTCTGATTGGCCCATATAGAAAAATATTTTCATTTACTGTGATAACCTTTTCTGGTGGACGATTTATGAGCTGCTACCAGAATGGACTTAACAGGAGAAGACAGACCGGGAGTCCTAAGAATCATGGGAACTGAAGCATCCAAGCAGTGAGCTTCAGGCTGTCCAGATCTGGATGAGGAATCCCTGAGGGATGTGAAAGCAGATCCGGGACCAGATTCAAGGTCCATGGTGGTACAACTAGATGAGACCTCAGTAAGGGAAAGCAAACCTGTCGAGGCCAGAATGGGGCGATGAAGATCACAGTGCTCGCCAGCCTTCGGGCTGTCTGTAAAAACTTCAACATGAGGTGAAGATGAGGGTATGCATAAAGAAGCCCGGGAGGCCAAGCATAAATCAGAGCAACTCTGGGGGCTGCCCCGGCGGGGGGTTCAGAGTGAAAAACTCGCTGCATTTCACATTGGAAGGAGGTGCGAACAGATCACAGCAAGTATGACCCCACTCTAGGAAGATCTTTTCTGCTACTACAGGCTTCAGAGACCACTCGTAAAGCATCAGGATAGATCTGCTAAGCCTGTCCGCTAAAATGTTGGACTGTCCCAGGATGTACATAGCCACCAGAAAAAGGCAGGTGGAGATTGTCCATTCCCACACTCTCATGGCCTCTCGACATAAGGGATAAGATCGGGTTCCCCACTGTTTGTTGATATACCAGACCACTGACATGTTGTCCATCTGAAATTCAATCGATCCCAGAAGAAGAAGAAGAAGAAGAGCCTAGAGGGCCTGCAACGCAAGAAGGACCGCTCTCATCTCTTCTCAAGATCGAGTTAAGAATATAGTGGGAGATAAACCTAGATATGCTTATCAGAACAAGAAATCCCTGAAGAGGTTATGTGGTCCCAGATATCAACGTACATCTTATAAAGAGGTATTAGATGTTAACTATGGCACATTTCCATGCAAAAAATTTAATTATTGCCATCTACTGGATAATAGTGGGACTTTTTTTTACACCCGGATACTGATAAAACCCTGTTTTTTTAAGTTGGTAGTTAATTGTAATACTACCAGTTTAGTATATTTAGCTTACTGTGTTCTGTGTAAATCATTTTGCTTTGTTGGATGGCGGAAGACCCTTGAAGGGAACGAAAGATCCTCTGGATATGAGTCGCAGCACCCACTGATCTGTAGTGATGGACTCCCATGCTAGTGGGTGAAGTGACAGATGACCCCTGACTGCCTCCAGAGATGGACAGCAGGGCAAACCCTCAGGGTTGCTGTCCAGGTTTATCTGAGAAAGACTCTCGGGAACCAAAATTCCTAGGACCCCCTCTGCCTCCAGGGTGGCGTCTATCATTTCCCCCTCTGCCTCTGGGGGCAAGGCGAGTCCTGAGCATCCCGGGAAAATGCCTGAGACATGCAGAACCACATCTTTTTCTGGCCTCGCTGGTTCCTAGAAATGCCCTTTGAGGTGGTGAGAAGTGGACACCGATGGCAGAAAGTGTCTTCCCATCCTTCTCGCTCTGGACCAAAGTCTCTCTGAATGTCTTCCCAAAAAGGGAAGAACCATCATAAGGGGCATTGGTAAAAGATGCCTTGGAAGTGCTCTGAGAACTGACATTCTACATTGATAACTACAAATTTTAGGGTGGCCATTCATTCACTGAACGTCTTTTTGTCCTCTGCCGACATCGACCCTGGGGTTGACTCCATGACTTCCTTGACCAGATCTCTCTGGAGTCGAGTAATGTGCACCATGTAGTTCAGTGCTCTCATGAAGAAGGTCACTGAAGCATAAACACGCTTCCCAAAACAATCTAACATTCTCAGCTCTCAGGCGGATGCACTGTGGAACTCTCTTGGGCGGGTTCCTTCTTGGTGGCTGTCGCCACCAGTATAGCATCTACAGGGGACCCCTTGCGCCAGTATAATTTGTCCATGGGAGAGCTTAAAACCTTGCCCGGGCACTTGTGTATTGGCTCTATGGTGTCTGGCTCATTCCACACCCTAGATGTTATCAAATCCACAAGTGGATCGGCAGGAGGGGACACCCAAGAGGTAGACAGGCCTGAGCCGAATGCCTCCAGAAACACGGACTCGTCAGAGGTTGGTTTTGGGGCATACCACCCCCCTTTTTGGTGGAGGATCTCCATGATTTCTCCAAAGGAGCCATCATGGGGGGGTGATCTTGGGAAACCTTCCCCTTCATCCAGGTCCATGTCTTCGGTAAAGGACTCTGGGGGACAGTCCAAGTGCCTCAAGGCTGGAAAGTCCTGGGGCACTATGGCAACGGGCTGTCCCTGAGAGGGCAAGATGGCCAGACCTGCACACAAGGCCGGGGGGGTCTGGATAAACTCCAAAGACGAAATAGTCAGAGGCCTCGCCCTGCATGAACCCTTTCCACCACGTCGAATGCCGAGGGGAATGTACCTCCTGGGCTGAACTAGTGGAAGCCGCTCCCTCCTGATCTGATCGGGGAGTTGGAGCTGAGCCTCTAGGAGCTAAGACGCCAAGGGGAATGCTTCTCTCTGATAAGCTCATACCAGAGAGCACTCCCTCGGATCTGACCCCGAGGCTACAGCTCCAAGAGCTTGGATCCGATCTAGTCAGATACGATACACTCAAGGCACTGGCTGACGTTGAGGTACAGGGTACCATCGGCGCCAACCCCTCGACTTCGACTGTCCCAGGATCCAACAACTCCAAAACCGAAGGTCAGATTGGAGAAGGAGTGATAGGTCTAAATACTGGCTGGAAGGTGCCCGCTCAGGTGGGAGAAGGCCCTGCCAAAGACCCCCATCTGGATTTGAGTGTGGATAAACATCTGCATCATCTTGTCCATCTCTGCTTCAGATAGGCTCCAGGTAGAGTGGGAGGACGCTGCCTAAGTGGGCCAGGAGAGTGCCTAGGGGGCAACCAGCTAACTTGAACCTCAGGCTCAGGGGAGAACCTCAAGGACCTGAGCCGGGGTGTAACAGGCCAGGATCCATATTCGGCATTTCAGGTTGACATTTTGATCAGTCGACCGATGCTGTTTCGGACATACGATAGCAAACTGTGAGTGATCTGTGATGATTACTATCCCACTCTCGATCAGTTCTGAAACACTGAAAATTATTTTTAAGTGTGCGTAGGAAACTAAATGAATAAAAAGCTCTAGTTGCTCTATTATATGCCAGCAACAACAGTTGTCAAAGCAACTAAAAAAACAAAGCTTCTTGTGATTATGACTTATGTTGGCTTCCTGAGTTTTGCTTGAAGCCAGCATGAACTACCAGAACCCTCCCAGCCGAAGAACATCTTTGTTTACCACAGCTGCCCTGCCACTACTGTTTATGTAAGACTGCTACATTGTACTTCTGCTGGATGCTAACTGTACACTGTAGCTGCCTCTGGCCTGGATCAAAATGAAGAGGTCTTTGATGCTACCAAATATACACCATTATATATTTACAGCCAAATATGAATAAATGTAAAAGTTATGTTTTCATTTCTTTTTTCACAGAATAAATGTTAAAAGTCATTACAAAAACATTGTCCTATGTAAGTTGATAAAAGTGACTTTAATTAATGACTGACAATGGCATGAGAAAGTCATTCACTGACTCAGTTAAATGCATGAACAAAGAGCTCAACTTAAGTGATCTCATGTGAGAACAAGCTACATGCCACATTAAAACATTATAAAAATGTAAAATGCACCAAAACCTTATGGGCCCATTAGCTCATATACACAGTGTCAGCATTTCCATTCATGGAATCTGTCTGTTAAAGCTGCAGATTCTCTAGTTATTATAGGTACAAAATGCTCATGGTGTCAAACTCTTGTTTACGAAAAATATAACCTTAAAATGATTAATCTAAGAACATTTTCTGCATCCCACAGTTCTTTGTCCAGCCGTCTATTGTTTGTTTTGATATATATGGGTGACATTTTAGTATTTTTTCCGAAGTTTATAACAAGGTTCATAACATACCTCTACAATAATTTGTCTGTACTCTGGTTGAACTATATTTTGTAAAGTATCTTCCACAAGAAGAGAAAAGTTCATCTCGTACATTGTCATATCAGACAAAGTTGGTTGCTGTAAAAAAAGATAAAAGAACACAGTTAACAAATGAACAGAAGCTAGTGCTTTTTTTAATACAAAAAAAAAAAATAACTTAAAAGTGGTTACAAAATAAACAAACTGTAACTCACATTTTCCTAAGCAACTGTGGTAAAAGTGTCTTTAATTAATGATTGACAATGGCATGAAAAATAACTACTCTATTTACAACAGAAAATACCAATCGGCAGATGATTGAAAAGATCCCCTTAGAGTACCTTAAAGAGCTCTCCATGTGATGCCATTATAAATTTATAGCCAAATATGAATGAATGCAAAAATCATGTGTTTTCCTTTGTTAGATCATTACATGAATTAGTCTACAAAATATATAACCGAGTAAGAACACTAAAACTTTTAAGGCATTATATGCAATACTCTACAGAATATTTTCACAGAGCTCTGTAAACTGATTTTTCACTGAACTGCAGTTTTTGCAGTTCTGATCTACTTTACTATTTGCAAATTGCCAAGTTTTACATGGAAGTTATAACTGACAGCTACCTTAAACAATTTTAAAAATCTTCCTAAAACAGTGACGTTATGCTCTGGTCTTAAAGAGCACATTATCACAAGCCATATAAGGGTGTCAATTATGTTAAAATTTACTGAGGTCCAAACCTGTTTGTCCAAGAAGTCAAATGCCCACAGAAAAATATCGACAAGCCAGGCTTAACCAAAATCCCATATAACCCATAGCATAACAGGGATTTTTGTTACAATAAAAACAAGTTCAGTTTTAATAACTGTTGCTTTAATTTGTGATCTGTTGAATGAAAAACACATTTATGGAAAATAATATATATCATCAAACACAGTATTAGTGGGTGCTGAACTCCTGAATGGGCAAGTCCTTTGGACGATGTTAAACTGAGGTTTCCATTTGTGAATCACAAACACGAACCAAACCAAGATAAAACAAATACGAAGCACAACTGAGAAGAAAATAACTCCAGGAGAGAATGTGAACTAATTTAATGAAACATGAACTTCTTCAGAACAGTTGTCACTCATTTAAATACAAAATAAATTAATCACATGACCTTAATAATCAATTAATACATAACTATCTTGCAAATCCAATCACTAAAATATATCATACAACAAAAAATACATTGAATTACAATAAAAAATTCATACAGTACTTAAATGAATACTGAATAGATTTAAATCCTATTTAATTGTAAGAAACATTTGATATTAATAACATCATTCAACCCAGGTGGCTGATCTGCATTAAGTAAGATCTGCCATATTGTTTCCTTACATTCTAACTGTACTTTAAAATTACCAGAAAACAAACTAGAATCCACTTTTTCCAAAATTGAAAATCTAAACTTTTTGAATTCTACACAACTTAAAGCAAATTGTTCACAGGAATCACACATAGCTAAATATACCACATTGCATGTCTTACAATTATATTGTACTATGAATTATTTTATTTAGATGTTTTATAAAAATAATACTGTTACCTGATATATACCTGCATTGTCTACACCCATTACAAGGAAAAGTTCCATAACAGCATACCTCTTTAGATACATTTTTAACATTCTCAACAATGGTTTTAATACTGAATGTTTTATATGTCAATTTTCACAAATAATGTTTTTGACTACAATCATTTCATTAGATATAGGTATAGGCAGAGCCAACTTATAATCACATACAAAATTAGAACTGGATGTACATAAAATAGGACATGCAACATTAGATCTCAATTGTTGTACCTCTTTCAAAATGTTCATGAGCCATGCACCATCATATCCTCTTGAAACAAAAAAAGTAGTTAGTTTACCTGCCTCTTCTGAAAACAACATATCATTACTGGTCAATCTACTCAAACGAATAAATTGTCCCTTAACCACACCTCTTTTCATAAAATTAGGGTGTAAACTATCATGATGTAAATATTGGTTTACAAAACTAGATTTCCTGAAAATGTTGCTCTCAAAATTACGATTAACTGGATTTATATATAAATTTAAATCCAGAAAATTGATACTCTCACTAAAATGCCCTAAAGTAAACTTTAGAAAATTAGTGGAGCTATTCAAATAACCAACAAATTCATGAAAAGAAGCCTCATTTCCACTCCACAAGAAAAATAAATCATCTATATATCTCTTATAGAACATAATATGGTGAGCAGAGGAATAGGTGTATAAGAATTTGATTTCCCACATGGCCATGACCAAGTTTTTGTTGAAAATACATCTCCTCAAATTGAAAAAAATTATTTTCCAAAATAACATCCATCAGTACACAGATGGTGCTTACTAAGCTATTCTCCATGTCTGTGTAATTACTAAGATATTCTCTCAAAAAATCAACTCCAATATCCTGATTAATACTAGTGTAGAGTGAAACTACATCTAAAGATGCAAAATGAAAGATTTTATCATCTGTACTAAATTGACCCAAGAGTTCTAAAAGATGCCATGAATCCCTTAAATAGGATTTAACTTTAACCATTTGTCCAACCAGACAGAAATGAATTCTGTTTTTGAACCACGAGCTGAAATTATGGGTCTGAATGGAATACTTTCACAAGCTTTGTGAAGCTTTGGAATCCCAAAAATGACAGCTAATTTCGAGAAATCATTAATCAAAAAGTCATAAGTAGAAGCATCAATATTTAATAAATCAAACAAGATATAATCCACTTTCTTAAAATTTAGAGAAATAAATTTTATAACAATTTTGATCATTAAGTAATGATTTCATAGCAATACTGTAATCACTTGCATTCATGATTACTATTGTATATGGGCAATATAATTCAAAGCTCATCTGCATTTAAATTGTATGAATTAGTATGACTGTGACTACCCATTTGTCTAAAATCCTGTTCACACAGCTTACCAAAACTGCTAGCTTTTTTCTTTAGAGCATTATTATCAGAATAAAATGTATTTTAAATTTAACTTCCTAAGATAAAGTTTGAAATCAGCAATCAATCTAGGAACATTCACATTATTAGAGGGAATGAATGAAAAACCTTTCTGTAAAACAGAAACAATATTCGAAGATAAACATTCATTAGTTAAATTCAAAACAGTAATATTAAAGTTCAGTTCTTCCTTTGTTCCTCATCTGCACCTTCCCAGACCACCTTGGAACTTTGGTGTTCATGTTTCATTAAATTTGATTGTTTTATCTGAGGTTTCCATTTGCCTGAATTGGCAGTAGATCAGGCAAATGTGAAAAGATCCCATGGCACTTACTGAAAAGAACAGGTGTTACTTTATACATTTCACATTTATCATAGTATTCTAATGTACATCCACAATTCCTTTTTTTAACCGAAGCCTTTCACCCATATCCATCTTTTTATCTCAGCCAGAACATTATCATATTCTATCTTGCTATACAATAAACCATCACATCATCTTTCCACAGAGTCCATGCAGCCATAAATATCTTTTATCATTTTCAATATCACAGTTTTTTATATTTTCAATACAAGTATCACGTACATGTTTATATCCTTAAAAACTTTTAAATTTTCTCCAAAATTATTGTCTATTTACATTAAAAATAATGTGTTTTTGTTTTGTCTACATTGCACACATTACACTTTCTTTCTTCCATCGCATTACACTTCATTACTACCTTTCACTGATAATTTGGTCAGCAAAATCCTCCATAAAAGAATCCCTTGTTTCATAAAAAAAAATTCTTGCATTTTTCATCCTACCTTTATTGCATTTTTCTTTCTTCATTAAATTTCCTCTAGGGATGTTTTTTCCAAAATCTTATTGTACCATTCCTTTCAGTTTCAATCAAAGTTATTATTTTTCAAATTCCACAGTTTAAATTTATTTTTGTACTCTTTTCCTTGCTTTTCACTTCTTTTCCCCCTTCACACTTCTATACTGCTTCCTATTTTTATATAGCACATACCGTATTCATCCTTCCTTCTTTCTCTCAAACTGCTCATTAACCAAAAAAGATGTATGGATGCTAAGTAAATTACAGATTTTTTAAATTTAAACTTCTTTCTTTTTTATTATATAATAACCCTCTTCTCCCAGATTTAATTTTAACCCTCTAAAAATGTGGGAAAAATATCTAATAATTCTTTCTCCATCCTTGCAGGAATATAGGTACGCCACCCAAATATGCCAGTTTTCCTAATATATCGCTATTTAACATATACACTTTGTTTTTAAAAGATAAATAACTTTTCCATTAACATATCAGTCTTTTTGTTTAGTCTATTTCTTTCCATTGTCTTATTACACTATCACGGACCCTGAACCTTATTCCTGGTACACTTTTTTTGTATACCATATTTCATTACTTTTTAACATCAACAAATCCCTTACTTTTCAATGTATGTAATTTTAATCAACCTTTCTATTTCTTTTTTTCAAATCTAACCACCACCTCATGTATTTGTCCTTTGTTCTTGGTCACTACAACCATATCCATCAGCATATGACAAGCGTATGCATATTTCAGTTCCTTTCTCAATCTCCCATCTTGCTTCCTTTATTTCATATGTATGTTTGTATTACTGCATTCAGTACTAACACAAATAAAAACATACTCAATGAGTATTCTTGTTTTACTACCCAATTAATGCTCATTACTTAACCCATTCATTCATCATAGCTTTACCCAAGAAGTTTCATAACGCTTTTTTATTACATTTAAAGTCTTTTTCCCATTTACCTCTAAAATCTTCTATACTGGCACATGATTAACGTCAATAAAACATTTTGGTACATCGCTTTACTAGTCTCATTTCTTTATTTTTCTCTTAAATATCTGCCACATCTTTCACTGTTAACATTTCTTTCATTTATCTCTGTATTATTCTAATATTAGCCTTTGCCCTTTTTTTGTCTTCGTTTTTTTCTTCTTTCTTCTCCTACCCCCCCAACTCATCAGTTTGTTCTTTTTCCAGTTCTTCCCCAGTATCCTGTTCACCTTCATCTACATCACTACTCCCCAAAATTTCATATTTATTCCTTCCACCTAAACTTAGTCTAACTGAAAAATGCCTACCTCTACCTTACTTACATACATTTCCATAGTCTAATAACTTCCTATTCACAAATATTTTCAGTAATATTTCCTTCATAGTACTTTATTCTTCCTCAATGCTTTATTTTTCTAATAAAGTTAAGTCAAACCAGAAATTTCCAAAATCATTCAATTTCTGCACAAAGGCCTACACCTCCTTCCTGTGTTTCCCACTTTCTTCACATTGGCCAGCCATTATTTTATTACACTCTTGCACCAAATGTGTTTAATCTCCACAAAAACATGCGTTGTGCTGTCCATTTTATATTTACACTATTTGAAATGTTCTCTGCCTCCTTCCATCATCCGTATTCTCTGTTTTTCTTGCTTACAATATCTGCATATGAAGCCAGCCACTGAGGAACAAGCCAGTGCATTTCTTTGTGCCGGTCCCAAGCCCGGATAAATGGGGAGGGTTGCGTCAGGAAGGGCATCTGGCATAAAACCTCTGCCAAATGACTTATGCGGACATTTCATATTTCCATACCGGATCTGTCGAGGCCCGGGTTAACAATGACCGCCAACAGGGTGCTGGCAGAAATTGGGCTACTGATGGCCGAAGGAGAACAGGAGGGGGAAGGCATGCCCGAAGGCAGGAAGTGAGGGTGTGAACTTTGAACGTTGGCAGTATGACTGATATAGGGAGAGAGCTAGCTGATATGATGGAGAGAAGGAAGGTTGATATATTGTGCGTGCAAAAGACCAGATGAAAGGGAAGTAAGGCCAGGTGTATAGGAGGTGGGTTCAAATTGTTCTATCATGGTGTAGATGGCAGGAGAAATGGGGTAGGGGTTATCCTAAAGGAATAGTATGCCAAGAGTGTCTTGGAGGTGAAGAGAGTGTCTGATAGAGTGATGTTTATGATGCTTGAAATTGATGGTGTAATGATGAATGTCGTTAGTGCATATGCTCCACAACTTGGGTGTGCGATGGATGACAAAGAAAACTTTTTGGAGTGAGATGGATGAAGTGGTGGTGAGTGTACCCAAGGGTGAGAGACTAGTGATTGGAGAAGACTTCAATGGGCATGTTGGTGAAGTGAACAGAGGGGATGAGGAAGTGATGGGTAGGTATGGTGTTAAGGAGAGGAATGCAGAAGGTCAGATGATTGTGGATTTTGCGAAAAGGATGGACATGGCTGTGGTGAATACATATTTTAAGAAGAGGAAGGAGCATAAGGTGACTACAAGAGTGGAGGAAGAGGCACACAGGTGTATTATATCCTACGTAGGAGGGCCAGTCTGAAGGAGATTGGAGACTGTAAAGTGGTGACAGGGGAAAGTGTAGTTAAGCAGCATAGAATGGTGGTCTGTAGGATGACGTTGGTGATCAAGAGGAGGAGTGTGAAAGCAGTGCCAAGGATTAAAATGATGTAAGTTAAAAAAGGGTGATTGTGAGGTGGAGTTCAGGGAAGAGTTAAGACAGGCACTGGGAGGCAGTGAAGAGTTACCGAATGGCTGGGTAACTACAGCAGAGCTAGTAAGGGAGACTGCTAGAAAGGTGCTTGGTGTGACATCTTGACAGAGGAAGGAGGACAAGAAGACCTGGTGGTGGAATGAGGAAGTACAGGAGAGTATACACAGGAAGAGGCTGGCGAAGAAGAAGTGGGATTGTCAAAGAGATGAAGAAAGTAGACAGGAGTATAAGAAGATGAGGTGTATGGCAAAGAGAGAGGTGGGGAAGGCTAAGGGTAAGACATATGGAGAGTTGTATGAAAGGTTGGACACTAAAGAGGGAGGAAAGGTTGGACACTAAAGAGGGAGAAAAGGACCTGTACTGATTGGCTAGACAGAGGGACAGAGCTGGGAAAGATGTGCAGCAGGTAAGGGTGATAAAGGATAGTGAGGGAAATGTACTCACAAGCAAGGAGAGTGTGTTGAGCAGATGGAAGTACTTTGAGGGGCTGATGAATGAAGAAGAATGAGAGAGAAGGTTGGATGATGTGGGGATAGTGAATCAGAAAGTGAAACAGATTAGCAAGGAGGAAGTAAGGACAGCTATGAAGAGGATGAAGAATGGAAAGGCTGTTGGCCCAGATGACATACCAGTGGAAGCATGGAGGTGCTTAGGAGAAATGGCAGTGGATTTTAACCAGATTGTTTAATGAAATTTTGGAAAATCAGAGAATGCCTGAGGAGTGGAGAAAAAGTGTTTTGGTACCTATCTTTAAGAATAAGGGTGATGTGCAGAGCTGAAGTAACTACAGAGGGATAAAATTGATCAGTCACAGCTTGAAGTTATGGGAAAGAGTAGTGGAAGCTAGGTTAAGAAGGGAGGTGATGATTAGTGATCAGCAGTATGGTTTCATGCCAGGAAAGAGCACTACAGATGCAATGTTTGATCTGAGATTGTTGTTGAAGAAATACAGAGAAGGTCAGAAGGAGTTGCATTGTGTCTTTGTGGAATTCGAAAAAACATATGACAGGGTGCCTAGAGAGGAGTTGTGGTATTGTATGAGGAAGTCAGGAGTGGCAGAGAAGTATGTAAGAGTGGTACAGGATATGTACGAGGGTAGTGTGACATTGGTGAGGACTGCGGTGGGAGTGACAGATATGTTTAAGGTGGAGGTGGGATTACATCAGGGATCAGCTCTGAGCCCTTTCTTATTTGCAGTGGTGATGGACAGGTTGACAGATGAGATCAGACAGGAAGCCCCGTGGACTACGATGTTTGCAGATGACACTGTGATCTGTAGTGAGAGTAGGGACCAGGTTGAGGAGACCCTGGAGAGGTGGAGATATGCTTTAGAGAGGAGAGAAATGAAGGTCAGCAGGGCTAAAACAGAATATATATGTGTAAATGAGAGGGAGGGTACAGGAATGGTGAGGATGCAGGGAGTAGAGTTGGTAAAGGTGGATGAGTTTAAGTACTTGGGATCAACAGTTCAGAGTAATGGTGTGTGTGGACGAGAGGTGAAGAAGAGAGTACAGGCAGGGTGGAATGGGTGGAGAAGAGTGTCAGGAGTGATTTGTGACAGACGGGTACCAGTAAGAGTGAAAGGGAAGGTCTACAAGAGGGTAGTGAGACCAGCTATGTTATATAGGCTGGAGACGTTGGCAATGACAAACGGCAGGAGTCAGAGCTGGATGTGGCAGAGATAAAGATGTTATGATTTGCACTGGGTGTGACTAGGATGGACAGAATTAGGAATCAGTATATTAGAGGGTCAGCCCAGGCTGGACAGTTTGGAGACAAAAAAGCAAGAGAGGCACGATTACATTGGTTTGGACATGTGCTGAGGAGGGATGCTGGGTATATTGGGAAAAGGATGCTAAGGATGAAGCTACCAGGTAACACGAAAAGAGGAAGGCCTAAGATAAGGTTTATGGATGTGGTGAGAGAGGACATGCAGGTGGTTGGTGTGAAAGAGCAAAATGCAGAGGACAGGAAGAAATGGAAACAGATGATCCGCTGTGGTGACCCCTAACAGGAACAGCCAAAAGAAGATGAAGATAATGACAATATCTGCATATGACAGTCTCTTCTTTGAAATCTGGATAATAACCCTGATGTAAAAGCATATCCCAAAACCATTTCCCACCCCACTAGATGAGCATATCCCCAAGCTTCTTTCTTTTTTTGCTGCTACATCCTTCTCCTTTTCTGGTAATATAGGACTCTCATCATCCATTTGTTGTGCCCAGCGCAATATTTACTATTTCCCTCCTCTGACCTCTTCTTCATTTTCTTTTGCTCCCCTCCGAACATTAAATCCAACATAATCAGTGAACCCAGTTCCCTACATGCATTTAAAAAAAAACACTTCTCTGTTTCCTTGCATCTTCACTTTATCATACCATTCTGCAGTCTTTAGGTCACTAGAACCTCTGCCCCCATGTTTGGAGTTCTGTAAGCACTAGCAACAGGACTCTGGCATCAGCTAGTGGCCCAAAAAGAACAGGGTAAGTTATATACACTATAGATAGTTCTGTGAATTTGGTCAACAGCGAGTTTAGTCGAGATCTGTTTAACTGACTGCATTTGATCAACTATACAGATGGCTAACAGGTGTGCGAGATCGACAATTCTCTCTGCTCAGGGAATGTGCTATCTCCCACATTGGGGGGGTTGTTTTTTTTAAGTAATATTTGCATGCAGCAAGAAATTACCTCAGTGCATACCTACTAGGAAATCGACAATTCCGTTTTTGACAGAAAGTTGTTTACCTTCAGGAGGTCAACATTCACATTAGTTGACCAAGTGAAGATAAATCATATATAAACACCCACATCTCAACACTGACAAAAGTGACATGCTGCTATACATTTACCGATTGAGAATCTAGGCACATGCAAAACTTGACATAAAAAAATTTAAAAAATTATTTTTTGCAGAAGCCAAGCCCCTCTGTACCCACCTACTCCCCCTGCTAATTATATTTTCCAACTCCGACATAGCTCAATCTCAGGGGAAGGGTATACTTCCTTTCCCAAAGAATTGCGCAGTCTTCCACACCTTTTGCACATGTATTTAATCGATCAGATTTTGTCAACTAAACAGGTGTTGGCCAAAAGTAGAGTCAACCAATTTCATTTGACCTATACATATATACATATATATATATATATATATATATATATATATAAAAATCAAGGGTCGAACTGTTTCATGACTGACACAAAAACATGACCATTCGTTATAGTGACAACACAACAGCGTGCCAGACAGTATATCGAAAAAGGAAACAAATTTCCTTATCTGTTTACTACTCATAACCCAATCACACATTCAGTTCAAATTTGTCTGAAAAGTGAGTGTTATGAGAACACCTTTTGTAAGGTAAGCTGCACATTAGGGTTAGGCTTATTGCACATTACTAAGTTGGGCAGGGGAACTTGGTGTGTATACATTTTGGGCTGTGCAGGGGGATCTGCCCTCTCCTGCAAAAAGCAATCAGTATAGGAGAAGACTGATATTTGAGGTTCACTCTTCTGAATTTTCAGTCTTTTTTTTTTTTTTTTTGGTGTGTCAGTACTCTGTATTTCGTGTTCCAAGATTTAGTAGGGAGCCATGTTGTGGCCTTCAGCCAGTTTGCTATTCATCTTACCACATAGGGATCTATTTATAACACATTTAGTTTAGTTAATTAGCTGTAACAGAAGAAGTACCTGGAAGTGTGATAATATGCGAAGAAGGGAAAGATGCATCAGACTAACAGTGATTCATACATGCAGAAAAATGCCTGAAAGGAAAAAATGTTTGAATAAACAAGCATGTAATTTTAAATATGTCGGTAATTATGGTGGGAGACTTTAGTTGTTACTTAAGAAAGATGAAGTTAACACAAGATATTAATGTGATGAAAGAGTAGGTAAAATGTGGAGGGTTGAATATAGAGCAAAACAGGGACGGACATAACAGAAGTGAATTTTTTAAAACTGAAGGAGATTACATAATTTATTCAAAAGGGATCGATGCCATTTGATCAAATGCTTATGGGATTGAATCACAAATCACTGAATGGAGTTGACTGACAAACTAATGACTGGTGCCAGAAGCATGGCCTCAAACTGAATGTCAAGAAATGCATCATTATCCATGTTGGAGAAAATGGCAACCCCACTAATTATCACATGGAAAACAACGTACTAAGCATGTAGTCAGTCGTGACGGACTTGGGCGCTCAGTTTGACAGCAACCTGACTTTTGACCACCACGTTGCCTCCATTGTACGGAAGGCTTTCTACATGACCCACGTCATGAATAAGGGTATTTCATCCAGGAACAAGGAGGTCATAACATCCCTGTACTCCACCCTTATCAGACTCATTATCAAGTACAGTGCCCCCTTCGACATGTACCTTGCCAAGCAAATGCAGCAGCTAGAAAGATCACAGAGATTCCTGACCAGGAAAATCCAGGGTCTCAAACACCTATCCTATACAGATAGGCCAGAAGCCCTGTCCCTCTACTCAGTCTCATACAGACTGCTCAGAGGTGACTTCTGTCTAGCATACAAGGCCATCTCAGACCCAGCCTTGATGAAGTTACTGCATATCCATAATTCATAAATGAGAACCTCATTACAGGAATAAAACTCTGACTCTCTAACTGTTTAAAATTCTGTGTAGCACCCGCCTACTGAAAATATTTAAGTTAACACTACACCATGTATGATAACCACCTTTAATATATGTGTTTTTTCAGATGAAATCTTTAACTATTTCTTTCTCAGCTACTTGCTTCCAACCTTTGCTGCGTGTATGTGAGAAAAACATGTACCTGTGTGTACATATCGTTAAACAAATCTCAGTTTTGTGATAACTCACCGTAATAATTTCACTGTATTTACACTTGTTTTTGTACATTTGGAGCTTTTCTCCCCGGGCCTCCATTGAAAATGGACCTGTATCCAGTCGGATTTTCCCGGTTAACAAATGTAAAATAAAAATAAATAAATAAATGTCCGTAAATTAAACTCCAGAACATCATTTAAAAATCATCTAAAATACATCAATTAATCAATTATCCAATGTTACATTTATTTAAAAGAGCGAGCTTCTAGCTCGGGTTTAATACATAAATAATTATTCAGTCCATAGTGTATGTGTGCTTGCAACTTTAATATCCACTTTAACTCAACGCATTCTATTTGATTGTTAAGGTTACCTCCCCTCTTATCACTGACAACAATTTGTATAACTCTAAACCTAAATTTATGTGAAGGAAACTCCATAATGTGTTTTGCTAAAGCATTCAATTTATTTTTGTTCCTCACATCATACATATGCTGACAAATTTTATCTCTAAGTCGTTTCTGTGTTTTGCCCATATAAAAACACCTGCATTCTTTGCACTCTGCCATATACACATTATTAGGTGTTTTACAAGTGGCATAAAATCTAGGTTGAAAAATACAGGGTAGAACTGGATGTTTAAACTCCTGAATAGTGGATATATATATTGACACATTCTACAGTTAGTACAAGGGTATGTTCCCAGCTTATGCAAAGATATAACAGTCTTCTGCCGATAGTTACATAGTAACTGTTTCAAGTTACTCTTATTTTTATATGCAAAACTGGGAACTCTCCCTATACTATTTTCTGTCTCTCTATCAGTTATCAAAAAGTGCCAGTTATTCTTTATTATGTCACAGACTTTACTACCATCACTGGCATACTTTGTGGTAAAACGTACTTTATTACTCTGCTTAGTATTACTTCTTGCAACTGAATTGGTTAAATGTACTGTTTCCGTAGAGTTAATTTCACTAGCATTTAGAAAGGTCTCATTCTTAATAGCTTGAAAAACAGTTTCTTTATATCCCCTCTCTACAAATAATTGCTGTATGTAGTCAACTTCCTCGTCTTTATCAGTTTGCACATTTTATATATTTTTAACTCTATTCAATTGCCCTTTGATGATATTAGGAAATACATGCCTAGGATGCACGCTATTGAGAACCAGGAGACTATTCTTCCAACATGTCTTTCGAAACAACTTTGTATGGATGTTACCTAAACTGTCTCTGTATATAGAGACATCCAGGAAGTCTATACTCTCAAGGGAGAAAGATACCGTGAATCTCAAGAAGTCCATTGTAGATTCCAGATATTTAATAAAATCAAACAATAAAGGTAACTCTTCATCCCATAACATAAAAGTATCATCAACAAAAAGTCTATACATTCTAGTATATGTATTATAAACACTACTATATAGATGCTCTTTCTCCCAATGATGAACTACCAGGTTTACATATGAAGTTGCACAGGAGGTGCCCATGGCAACCCCCCCACTTTTGTAGACATTGGTTATCATACATAAAAATATTGTTAGATAATATCAAATCTAATAATGTGCATACTAAAATGACCTCATTGGTGTTGTTAACCCCCATCTCTCTCATCTCACTTCTTACTGCCTTTATACCATACCCATTAGGTATGCAAGTAAATAGGCTTTGTACATCAAGGGTAACCATGTAACAGCTGCCTAATTCCATTGTTTCACTAAGCTCCCTTAAACCTCTCAGGAATTGAGATGTATCTCTCAAAATATTAGGAATCTTCCTGACTAAAGGTCCTAATTTATTCTCCACATAAACTGAGGGGGGTTCCTTAGCCCATCCACCAACATCTACAATGGGTCTTAAAGGTGGTTTGTGTAGGGACTTGTGTATCTTGGGCAACCCTTTAATACATGGTATTCTTGGATAGTCAACTGTAAGAAACCTATATAGTTGCTCATCTATTTGTCTGCACATTAACAGATCATATAGATTTTCCTTGATATTTTTAACAATACTTAAATGTTGAACATGTGTTATTGGGATATAAGTATGTATCTCACCCAACATTTCATGCATAGATTGAATATAGTCACCCTTGTTCAAGATCACAACAGCTCCTCCTTAACTGCAGGTCTCATACTTAAAGGCTTGATTATTTTGCGAAGATCGTAGGGCACATGTCTCATCTAACGTAAGGTTATGAAAAGAACTTCTACTATTCACATAGAAACTATTATAAATTTCCTTCTCACAGGCTCTAATAAACAACTCAACATGATTAGGTATGACAGGTACAAAATAACTTTTTTTGTGTAACTTAGTATTTTTATATTATTCATCACCTTTAAAACACAATTTTAGTGCTACATTACGACTAAACATTCTTAAATCTGTTAACAATTCACTTACTTCAGTACATGCAGAAGGTATAAAAGTTAGACCGCTATTTAACACAGCGATTTCAGCTTCAGTTAACTGATAATCTGATAAAATAACCACAAGTTCATTCACTGCTTCTGTCTCCTGTTCAGAGTTACTCTCTCTCCTGAAAATTTCCTTTTTCTTCTTCTTCGACTCATTGAGCGCTGCTGTTGTCTCTAAGTATTTTGTTTTACCAGTAGCGGTTAAAAAAAAAAAAAAAAAAAAGATCCAGTGTTAATGGAATAAGTTGTTTGGGTCTTGCTCCCTGCAAAACCTGATTATTAGCTTGCTGATTTGGCAAGGGAGTCACGCCAATCTCAGAGACTACTTGGGGCACAACAGATTGTTGACAGATGCTGTTCTGACATCCCTCTTGCATCTTGGTAACCAAGACCGGCGAAGGCATATTTGCTGTATTAGGTATAAATACCCATGCATCATATACACAAACACACATATATATATATATATATATATATATATATATATATATACACACACACACACACACACACATATATATATATATATATATATATATATATATATATATATATATACACACACACACACATATATATATATATATATATATATATATATATATATATATATGTGTGTGTGTGTGTGTATAAAACACTTGTACACATACGCATTACACACTGTAAACATTTACAGCATTTTTAAATATCTTAAAACCAGATTTATCTAATATCTATATAAAATATCCATGAAGAAATTATTCAAGGAAGCTAAGACCTTACATTCAAAATCTGAAAGGTGTTCTACTGCCATAGCATTATCTGATTCTTCACTTCTTCTTTTGGCTTTTCCTGGTTAGGGGTCGTCACAGTGAATCACCTGTCTGCTCATGATTGGCAGTGGAGTTTTACAGTGTTGAGTTGCCAGCCCAACCTTCCACAGAAGTCACACACATGCACACACTCATGCCTAGGGCCAATTTAGAGTGTCCAATCCACCTAGAGCATGTCTTTGGGATTCTTCACTATGTATGTATTAACCTTGTAATCTGTTTTAACATAGTTACAGTAACCCTCAAGCTTTACAAACTGAACTAGCGTCTCTATTTCAGAGTGAACTCACCAGGTAGCAATTAATATGCAGAAGTATGGAATGGAGACAAGGTTTGAACTCGGCAAGAAAGATAGTGAAATAAATTAAGGTCTCACCATACAACAATGTAGTGCTCTGGCCATATTCAAATCTAAGAAGAAGAAAATGCTGGATGAGGGTCAGGAGTAAAAAAAAATATAAAAGATTAGAAAAAAAAAAAAGTGGTGTGGCACATGTCATGCACATGTGAGCAGGTGTATGCATGTTAGATAGCAACAAGGAATGAGAGTTCCATTACAATACTGGAAGGCACATGAAGGAAGGGCATGAAGTGGTTGGTGTGGGGGGTGGTAGAATAAGAGCAATCAGTATACTCTGTGCAGGTGGTCTCTGTGCAGGTGGTGGTCCCCATCACTCAAAAGTTCATCACAACAAAGCATATCAAAGCAGGTGTCACTGGCTGCAGTTCAGGAGTTCAGGGAGACAGTAAATGTTGACTGGAAAGTCTGATGAAGAGTAGCTGTAACAACGGTGTTCATAAACAAAAATAATCCTAAAAGAGCGATACTAGAGGAGGAAAAATACTCTTCCAATCCCTTCCAAAACAAATCAAAGAAAAGAAAGACTAATGAAAGACTAAAAAGCAAAAGATAAGAAGGAAGAAGAGAAGAGATGTTCCTGTTGAGGAATGTGCTGTCCTGATCTGTGTCTCATTCTTTCAAACATTTGGTGTTCTAAAACATATAAAACTAAACAAACATTAAAAAACTACTAAATTATCACTAACTCAGTGCAGACAGGCAAATTCACACAGTAGTGCAGTGGACTTAGTTTATGTAATTAACTGATTGAAATTTAGTGAACAGAATTAACTGAATTTTGGGCAGTTCTCAGTCCTCTGTTAGTGTTTTTTCACTCTCTTTCTTTTTTTTGTTCCATTTTCTGTTTCCAATGCTGTTGCTGCCAGTGTGCTGTGTGTGTGATGCTGATGTTGAATGATGCTGAATTAATGATGTGATGAATTATGCTGTGCAACCTGCTGTGTACAGGCAAGATAAAATGCCATTAGTGACTGACCACAGTTCAGCAGGTAAACCATCTTGTTTTAAAAACAACCACAAAAGTTGTGATCTCTCTTTTTATTGTTTTCTAAACATATTTTGTCTTTTATTGTTTTCCCCACTGAAAACAGTGAAGCTCTAATAACAAGCATATTAATCTTGTAATCCATTCTTGTAATCCATTAACATAGTATAATATACCTGCCACAAATACCCATAAGTTGTTGTCAGCTCATGACAATAAAACTACACAATGTAAAAAAACACATACACATAATACATAAACATGGTAATGCTGCCATGATACATGTACAAGCATGAAAAATATTACAAAGAAAATACAATTACAATATAATGAAATAAAAAATATTAAAAAAAAAATTGTAAAAGGAAAAAAAACTTTAAAACTAACTTAAAAGAAACAACCGCTAACTTTAAATTTTTGGGCACAAATATTTAAGGCAATAATGGAAAAGGTAATAAAATGATGTATTATTAAAGAAAAGTGTATATTGACAAATGATGTACAACTAGCAACAATCAAACTAATGGTGAACACAAGAACAAACTATGAAAACAAAGGTGGTGAATGAACACAGAACAAAGTCAGCAACACAAGGACAGCTATCAGGGTCCAGAGCACATAGAATAAATTTTAGCAAATTCTGTTTAGAATGTTGTCATTATTAACAATGGTTTCTTGGTCATTCAATAGTGTAGTAATTTGCAAAATGTTCTCAAAAAAGAATATTTTGTGTAATGTCAACTGACAAATGAAACAAAATAATATTACAAATGATGCCCCAGTGAAATAAGTGTTTTAATACTTTATTATATATTTTTTTCATTTTTTGCCTTCATTATTTGCAATTATTTTTATCTTTATTTATTATTAGTTATTTACTTTTTTTCAATTCTCTTTTATTTTTTATTAATTAGAAAAAAGTATTACATTTTAACATTTTCCTGATTTTCACTAACTTGAAGTTTGAGCTTTAAGCTGTTTTGTGAATTTTAAGTTAATTTGTATTATAGTTGTATTTATTGATTTTATAATTCAGAGTTTTCATGTAAACAAGTTAAGATTGTGTAACCACCACAACCCTAAGTTGGTACAACTACCTTGAACAAGACTAACAATTAATGTTTTTTTAAATTTAACAAACAAAATTTGAATTGGACCAAAATTTAAATTACAATTTACACAAATTTTAATAAATTCAAATTTATCTGAAGGAAACCTTAAAAAATAAACAACAAATAGAAATTGTGGGACCTTAGTGATTATGAGTCAAACAGATTACACACAAAGTATTAATATCCTTTTAGCTGACAACAAAAATTACTTGAAGGTAGACACTGATTTTGTTTGAAGACTAAGTTTACTTGAATTTTTAGCTGAACTTCATGAAATTTTTACAATTTGGTATTTTTTTTATACATACAATAACCATTTCTGTGTTTTGAATACAATAAGCAAGGTTACGGAATTCAAAGGTGAAAAACACTAAAATAAGTAGTAGCTTTGAATATAAAAGGTTGAAAAAATTAAGTTTACACAAACTGACATATGTAGTTCCATTTGAAAGGTCTAAAATTTTTGTTTAAATTATAGATGGGATAAACCTTTTTCCTTAAACCTGTTATTTATATTAAAATTTATTATTGATGCCCTTTGAAGATATTATTTTGCTTATCTCTGTTGAATCCCTATCAACCTCTTTTGATCAATTATATGAATTATCCTATAAAGAGAATTTCTTTTGTTTTAAGGAAGAATATAGTGTATACTTGTTGCAGTCTGTTGCAGTTAGACAAGATAGGTGTTTACTAATTTTTTTCAATCTTTGTACAGTTTTGTATAAACAAATTGCAAATGTTGCTTAAGTACACGTTGTGAACAAATATTTAGTGTTGTTGGGGGTGAGAGAGTGGCACCAGGAAGTTTGCAAAAACTGATTTGTCTAGAAAAAGATACTTATTTAGTAGCAGATTTCTAGATGAAAAGATTTTGGTCTTAATTTCAAAGCTTTTTGGTTTCAATTTTTCTTTTACTATGTGGAAAAAATATCAACTTTTTGGATTTGCATTTGACCATCGATTCAGTAAATTGTAGGTTTCACAGTAGTATTTTTAGAAAACCAACTTTTGTAAATCAATATTTACACCATAAAAGCTTACACCCCACTCATATGAAAAGAGGTGTGGTCAAAGGCCAATTTAGTAGGCTTACTAGTAAAAATTATAGATTTGAGCATGAAACAACTGATTTAAAACAATTTTTTGTTCAAAGAGGTTATGAAAATGATTGCTTGGACAAAATAATAGGGGAAGTCATGACATTAAGGCAGGACAAAGCTATTCCAATTTTGAATGGGATAGTTTCAAACAGTGTTGTTAATAACAAAAAAGCAGAACAGTCAAGGTCATTTGTCTTGTCTTTTCCGTTGCCTATTTCTAATGAAATGAACATCATTAGAGAGATAGTGTTCACAAATTGGAAAATAGAGTTGGGAAAGCATGAATTAGTCAAAGCTATAGGTAACAGTCCTGTTTTTACACACAAAAAAGTCACTAATTTAAAGATGATTTTGGAGAGAGGTGAAAACAGAGCAACATTTCCTACATCTAAAGTTGGTACATATGCATGCATGGGATGTAGACAATGTAGATTTGTCAGTGGGACATCTGGTGTATTTTTGAAACATCAAAATAGAGAAATTAAATTGAAAGAACATTATACATGTAAAACCACTAACATAGTGTACGTGGCACAATGCGCCTCCTGTGAACATTTTTACATAGGAAAAACCACTAGAATGTTAAATAAACGTATTTACGAACACAATTCAGCCATTAAAAAGAAAGATTTGAGTAATGCATTGGCAAAACATTCTATGAACTGTATTTCATATAAGAAGTTTGTTTTTTCTGTGTTAGAGAGGGTAGATGACAGTATTTTTAGTGGAGATTACAAAACACTTTTAGAATGCAAGGAATCTATTTGGCAGATTAGACTAAGGGCTGACGAGACACCTGGTTTAAACGATACGATTAATATCAAATGTTTTTTACTATCACAAAGATTTTAACACTTTTACTTTGTGATAAGCTGTTATTTATAAAACATTTTAAATGGTTGCATTAACAACATGTTTTACATATTTAATTTGAATTTAGGGAATATTTGAAATGTAGATTTACATTTTAAATTGGTTGATTTACGTTATTATTGAACATGGGATCAAATTGACTGTAGTATAAAAAGGTGGGTTTTACCCAAGGGTGCTTTTCTGATGAAGTTCTTTTTAATAAATGAACAAAAACGTTAATACAGGTTGCAGTCTGTCTTTCTACAGCTCGTGGTGGACTTGTTTTTGTTTTATATATATATATATATATATATATATATATATATATACACACACACACACACACACACACACACACACACATATATATATATATATATATAGACACACACACACACATATATATATACATATATATATATATATATATATGTGTGTGTGTGTGTGTGTGTGTGTGTGCGTATAAAACACTTGTACACATACACATTACACATTGTAAAAATTTACAGCATTTTTAAATATCTTAAAACCAGATTTATCTAATATCTATATAAAATATCCATGAAGAAATTATTCAAGGAAGCTAAGACCTTACATTCAAAATCTGAAAGGTGTTCTACTGCCATAGCATTATCTGATTCTTCACTTCTTCTTCTTTCGGCTTTTCCTGGTTAGGGATCACCACAGTGAATCACCTGTCTGCTCATGATTGGCAGTGGAGTTTTACAGTGTTGAGTTGCCAGCCCAACCTTCCACAGAAGTCACACACATGCACACACTCATGCCTAGGGCCAATTTAGAGTGTCCAATCCACCTACAGCATGTCTTTGGGATTCTTCACTATGTATGTATTAACCTTGTAATCTGTTTTAACATAGTTACAGTAACCCTCAAGCTTTACAAACTGAACTAGCATCTCTATTTCAGAGTGAACTCACCAGGTAGCAATTAATATGCAGAAGTATGGAATGGAGACAAGGTTTGAACTCAGCAAGAAAGATAGTGAAATAAATTAAGGCCTCACCATACAACAATGTAGTGCTCTGGCCATATTCAAATCTAAGAAGAAGAAAATGCTGGATGAGGGTCAGGAGTAAAAAAATATATAAAAGATTAATAGAAAGAAAAAAGTGTGTGCGCTCATGCACATGTGAGCAGGTGTATGCATGTTAGATAGCAACAAGGAATGAGAGTTCCATTACAATACTGGAAGGCTTCCACATGAAGGGCAGGTTAGATAGTGCATGGGGTGGTTAGTGTGGAAAGCTCTAGAATAACAGTGCAATCAGTATACTCTGTGCAGGTGGTCTAAGAGCCATATATGTAAAGTCCATCACAACAAAGCAAATCAAAGGTGTCCAGCCCACTGGCTGCAGTTCAGGAGACAGTAAATGCTGACAGGAAAGTCTGCAGTCTCGCCAGAGTGACAACTGTTCATAAACAAGAGTAATCCTAAAAATGGTTGTACGGAGAGGAGAAATACTATTTCAGCGTGGTATTCCTTCCAAAACAATCAAAGAATCCAGTGGTCTCATTTCTGAAAATGAAAAGACTACAAAGCCAGAAGATACAGCATTCCTCTTGAAGAAATGAATGTGTTGCTCCTGATATCTTCCTTCGCACTGTCAAACATTTGGTGTTCTAAAACATGACACAGAATATGGTAACTAAACAAACTCCATTATCACTAATAAAGTGCAGACTCACAAGCCAGCAGTGGCAAATTCACAGTTTAGTCGTGCCCGACTCCTAGTGGTAATTAACTGAACAGAATTTAGTTAGGTTACTGTATTTTCACGTTATGCCTTCTCAGTCTGCTAGTTACATTTTCAGATCTTCCATCTTTATTTTGCAATTCCTGTTCTGTCTCCAGCTGTTGCCACAGTGCTGAGTGTGGTTAATGTGATTTGAATGATGCTGTGAATTCTCCTGTCAGATTCAATATGTGCGGCAACATGCTGTACACAGCAGGGCAAAATACCATTAGTGACATGCCTGAACCACAAGGTAATGCATCTTGTAAGTTGTGACTGCGAAAACATATTTTGTCTTTTTATTGTTTTCCCCCACTAGTGCTCTAACAATGATAATATGAAGCTCTAAGAGACCCAGCAAATGTAACAGTAATATTAATCTTGTAATCCATTAACATAGTATAATATACCTGCCACAAAACAGGATAAGTTGTTGTCCAATGTTAAAATGATAGCTCACATAATGCAAAAACACACAGTACATAAATTCCCTAATACATGTATGGAAATCCATGACTGTACTGCTGGTTTGTTGTAACAGGAGCATGAAAATATTACAATATCTTACAATATTACAAAGATATTACAATGCAGCTTGTATGAGGAAAAAAAAACAGCCAAACCCAAATTTTGTTTACAACACGCTAACTTTAAAAAAGACAGGAATATCATCCTGCCTGATAATGTCAGTGAGATGGGCACAAATGGAAAAGGTAATAAAATGATGTACTGTTAGAGACTTGTGTAGCAACTATCACTTTATCACAACAATGTCAAACACAACTAGTGGTCCAAAGCTGGCACTGAGGTAATGAACAAATCAGGAAATGGAGAACACCAGCAACTGTCAGCACATAGAATAAACCTTTAGGACAGCCAATGTGGTCTATCAGAATTTTAGCAAATTCTGTTTAGAATGTTGTCATTATTAACAATGGTTTCTCAAGCACCCAATATCTCAGTTGTGTATTACAAAATGTCACAAAGAAATATTCATTTTTCACACAACTGAAGCCAGATGCAACAGTGTAATAAAATACCCCCAAGTGCTTTCTAATGTTTTGTACTATATTATTTTACCTTATCCAATTACTTGATTCAACTTTATTACCCCCGTGAAGTTTCTATTTTTAATATATTCAGGCTTCAAATACATTAAGTAGAACCTGAGAGAAGACATTCTTAAAAAGCACATTTTAACTAGTTCTGCTCCTGTACAACTATATGCCTCCAAAACAGGAGCTGGCATATAACACTGCTCCCATAACACATACAAAACCCACAACACAGAATGAAAAGGAAGCCCACACAGAGCAGACAGAAGGCTCTTTCTTTGCATTCAATTTTCACCACAACAAAGCACTCCTATGGATTTCCCACACTTTTCTTTGGGATTCCAATTCAGTGTGATGTATCTGTTCTGTAACCAGGATAAATGTATTGCTAGAAGACTGGCAATGTGGGAATTCTTGCCAAGACTGTTTCGGGGCAACACAAGTTAATCAAATGTAAAGCCCATCACTCATTATAGCTACTTAAATGACAGCTTCATAGGTCAACTCTCAACCTACCAGTAATGGGTCATGTGACTACAAATTGTTTGTTTGTGTCTTTCGGCTTTTCCTGGTTAGGGGTCACCACAGCGGAACTCCGGTCCGCTAATGATTGGCAGTAGAGTTTTACGTGCTGGCTTGCCGGGCCTAACGCACAACCTTCAACAAATACAGGGGAATACATGGACTGGAAGAAATGAAAAGGCATTGAAAAAATATATATAAATGGTTGCCTAAAAAATAAAAGATTATGAAGCTCTGCCCTTCTCCCAGTAAAGATTACAACAACCAAGAAAAATATCTTCCAAGAGACAGGTTCAGAAAGGGGATTTCAGGACAGACTCCATGGGAGGGATGAACATAGGTTCATTCTTTCCTAACCATTCATTAAGATGCTTCAGACAGGATGGAAAGAGACCAAGAACCAGTTCATGGAGGACTTTATCAGCTTGTGGATTTCTCTGTATAAGTGGTAATCTTGGGGGTAATAAGGGGAGGTAAGCTAATTAGAAACAATTTTTTTTCAACTTACTTATTTGCATTTTTAGGTGAGATTTCCCTAATCAGCCACAGAAATAAAAGCAAGCGAGTCCTCTGACCTCATTCCTAGTACAAAAATAAAAAGAGAGATATGATCATTATTCCTAAGGAATCAGTGTCGCACCCGTGAAATTAAGTCTGCTAGACACTGAACTACTGATAATAACCACTGCTTAGTTCTGTCCTCTGAATTCAGTAAATCCTCCTACACCTGGGCCAGCAATCCCTGCTGGACTTGGGAAGGTGTAGGAAGAAGAATCTTTTATCCTGAGTTTTAACCAGCTCCATGGAAACACACTACATGTAGGTATGCTCCACCCATTCAACCAGGGAGAAACACTGCAAACATCCTGGGGTGCACCAATCAATGTTGTTGTTGGGGGTACATCTCTTGCAGGCCTCCCTTCATCACCTGATTAATGGTGTGACTGCAACCCTTGCTGTCTGAGGAGGAAATGCAAATTACCTTGATGAGGATCACCAAATTGCTGAGCTTACCTTGTGTAAAGAAACGTGTGAAAGGATCACAAAATACAGTGTGTGTGCGTGTGTGTGTGTGTGTAAGGGGAGAGGGGGTAGCTCACCAAACCACAGCAGAGAAGGGAAACAACTTTGGGATAACCTAGAAGTTCAGCTTCAGCTCAGATAAGTTTATTTGTTCATTTATTTTTTTTTTACTTCATTCATTTGTTAACAAGGTAAGCCCACTGGACATGTAGCCTTTTTCAAGGTTGAACCAGGAGCACTTTCATGTAACATGGCTTGCTGAGAGTTTCTTACATTTATTTGCTTGGTTTTGTTAAGCTAAACCTGTTGATGTTTAAGTCAATGTGTTACACTAGTGTGCTTATAGTATTTTTAAAATCCCAGCCACAATTTTTAAGTTTAAATATGCTCAAAATAAGAACATCAATGTCTTCCCATTTCTGTATATTTAGGTGGTTTACAGATACCTACAAAGCAATTTCATTAATCTTCATTTTTGTTTGCTAGAAAGCTATTTTATACTTCACATGCCTACATACTGTATCTCAATTTCTTTAATTTTTTCCTAATTAACACTGCTATACCTACCCGCTATTATTATGGTCTCTCCTTTTACAGTTACAGCTATCTAAGAAGATATCAATCTGTTATGTCCTGAAGCCATGTCTCTGTAGTTATGCACGCTTTCATACCTTACAGTAATTTTGTTACTGACGCATATTTTATTTGTTGCCATTAATTTCATAATACTATCAGCTGTGTGTGATACGAAGAAAAGAATCACACTTAAAAGTCTGAGCAATTTCAACAAAGTTGCCATTATTTTACCAGCCCTTGAAGATACATAAGTAATGTAAGTTGCAAAGAATGGCATATGTAAGCAGAAATAGTTGAGAAACAAGAGAAAATGACGAACAAGTGTGAAGTGGTATATTTGTTAAGTAATCTAGTTTTTATTTTCATCAATACCTGTTTCAGCTGAAAACGTGCAGCTTGTAGGTACGCACAATTAGCCACCTGAGATCTGAACAGTGTCTCACCTACAAGACACACATTTAAAGAGATACTGGTAAGCAGTTTGATGAAACAGTATGTACTGAGTGAAATCTGTGAGATACAATATAATTAAAGTTTTAAATAGATGCAAGCAGTTCAGTTAAAATAACAAAGTATAGTAAGAAATGAAATTTAAAACTGCAGGAAGTAAACAGCAGCCTTACTATGTTAATGCATTAAATATAATGGTACACAATTTAGTTTATTTATTTAAGGGTAGTCAGTGTCATTTTCTTAAGGCTTAAAGTGAATATTTACTCCAAGCAAGCTGTTCTTCACATGTGGGAGACGTACAGTGATATAAAAAGACTGCAACCTCTGCAAGTAGCAACAAACGCTCTAAAGTGCATCAGCATGGCTAATTTTAACTTTAGAATAAGTAATGCCTGTGGGTACAACTGTCAATTTGGGGCAACTGCTCCTGTTTGGAGGGGTAGACTTTCACTCTGGAAAATGTGCACAGTTTATGAGTTAAAAGGGAACTTTGTTTTTAAATTGTAGTTTGTTTATTGATATTTACTGAACCTAAAGCCTGAGAAAATGATACACTGGTTCAAACAGAGATGGGAAGAAGCAATTACATACAAAAACCACCTGTTAATCATTAGTGTGTGATGAATGGTTAGCTGCAAGATGGAAATATATATTCAAAAGAAATGCCATTAATATTTGGGAGTATTAGATTATCAGCATGATTGTTATACCAATATCAACAAGGAATATAAATAAAAGAGCACTGAATAAGTGCAGGGAACAAACAGCAATGTAACGACACATGCATTTGGTCAGAAATGAACATCTGAATTTGACAAATAAAATACTTCAGTGTGGACATTCAGCATAATATCAGGGGCAGAGGAAAGGGAGAGCAACCGTAACAATTGTAAGAGGAGACACAGTAGTAGTAGTACAAGAAGGCAAAAAAGACAGGGTGGGAGGTTAATGTCGGCATGTATTTATATTCCATTTAAAGCAGGACAATTTTCTCAAAGATAAAAATATAAGCTTAAAGCAGGAAATATTAATTACCAGCAGGGACTGGAACCTATCTTGCAACAGTGAGCTTTATCAGGGAGACCTAGAAGAGCAAACACTGCAAAAAAAGCAAGATATCTGAAAAGCATATAAGAACATTTGGTATGGAATACGTGAATTTAGTAGCAGGAACTCAGAATTTACATATTATTCCCTTACTTGCAAAACACAGTTATACTGAATAGAAACTGTATTTCACTGAAGCACCTGTATTTAACTGAATGTTTTGAAATCATCCAAAAACTATCAGACTATTTGTAGAATAAAAATTAAAGTACAGATCCAGGGCAATGATGTGAAAATAAGACACTGGCACTTTCCCATTTATCTGTTAAACAAGAAATGGGTAGTGAGTATGATTCAACAATTATTTGGGGAGATAGAATTTCCTTTATGAGGGATAGCTAGTGAGAGGGATAAACTGAAAACTGAGTTTAAAACATTTTGGAAATAAGACAGAAAGAGATATGGGAAAGAAGCATACAGCTGAACCTCTTAGCACAAGAAATATGGATAAAGCACAACATTATGGGGGGGGGGGGCACAGACCCAAAAAAAGTAGAGACAAATTTAAAATATGGTGCTCTTATAAACTTTGAAAGTTGCTAGAATAAAATACTTTGTGTTACCATGCTTTTCTGAAGAATATGAAATACGAAACTCAAATGTCTGTCATTATTTAGTGAATTCACTCCTCACTGGTTTGCCAGAAAACCACAGATTGTATGAGGAACAGGCCAAAAATATAAAGCAAAAATCTGGACAGCTGAGAGTTATGGAAAGAAGTGAATTATTTAGGATAAAGGTTCAAGTATTGCAGAAGAAGGGGAATCTCATTGGGCAAATGGAGTAATAACTGCAGAATGGCAAATGGAAAGCAAGGGAGTATCTGGACATGATGCATACGAAGCAAGGGAGTATCTGGACATGATGCATACGAAGCAAGGGAGTATCTGGACATGATGCATACGAAGCAAGGGAGTATCTGGACATGATGCATACGAAGCAAGGGAGTATCTGGACATGATGCATAATGAAGCAAGGGAGTATCTGGACATGATGCATACGAAGCAAGGGAGTATCTGGACATGATGCATACGAAGCAAGGGAGTATCTGGACATGATGCATATGAAGCAAGGGAGTATCTGGACATGATGCATACGAAGCAAGGGAGTATCTGGACATGATGCATACGAAGCAAGGGAGTATCTGGACATGATGCATACGAAGCAAGGGAGTATCTGGACATGATGCATATGAAGCAAGGGAGTATCTGGACATGATGCATACGAAGCAAGGGAGTATCTGGACATGATGCATACGAAGCAAGGGAGTATCTGGACATGATGCATACGAAGCAATGGAGTATCTGAACATGATGCATATGAAGCAAGGGAGTATCTGGACATGATGCATACGAAGCAAGGGAGTTAACTCTAGAGTGCATAAACCTTTAGCACAATGACTTGGGTAAGAGAAAGTAGAGAAGAGTTGTGGCCAAACTTAGAGAGCCCATGACAAGTATGTAGTAGTAAGAACTATTTACAAAGGAGTTATTTATGCTGATTTTAAAAGAAGCTGAGGTACAACAATTAATAACCAAGACAGAAAGAGAGAAAATAAAAGCATTGACACATAATCAAAAGGAAAGTCTGCAAGAATAGAAAGTATTCCTGTGGAAATTTGGAAATCAGGAGAACAAAATGAGTAATAAAGATCTGGAAAGTTTTGTTTAACAATATTTTAAAAACTGGGAGGACAATTATCTTGGAAGAAAGCTGCAGTGGCTGCATTACCCAAAGAGGGTAATGACCATTCAGATCCAGCTTCATATAGACCCATTTCAATTTATCATGACTATAAACATGTTATGTCTATATTAGCTGAAATAACAACTATATTAAACCTGACAAATATGGATCAACGTGGTTTGTGCAGGGAAGGCAAACACATGACAACATTAACAGAACAATGATTATCCAGTGGGAAGCACATCATTATTTTTGTTAAGCCTTGATGCCTTTAATAGACTCAGTTGGGATTTTATGAGTAGGTGAGAGGCAGGATTTACATTCCTTGACAGAATGATAGAGTAGATTAGGAGGCTATGTGAAGGGTCAGAGGTAACAATGTAGAAGAGTTCCTTTGACGAGCTGTGTTGGAACAGAAAAAATGTGCAAAGTTCCCCGCACATTTTCTGCCTTGTAGCTATTACCAAAGAAATATGGAATTCACAAACTCATGAATATAACTGATGCTGTAAAAAGAAAGTCAGCCTTATTAGCAGATGATATTTTGCAACAGATAAATCCAGAAAAATACATTTTAGTGTTGTGAAATGTTTTGAGCCAGTTTCAGGTCTGTCTGGGATATAAAATAAATGAAGTTGCAGCTGGGCTTCTTAAGATCCTCACAGATCAATAGCCTAGTATGTACCTATGAACCTATAAGGTAAAACAAAAGCTGCAGTACTACTTTATGTATGCCTGCATGAACTGGTCCAGCAATACTGATGCACACGAGACAAGATAAGATGAACTATTTAGGTGTAGGGATTATAAAAGATTCAGTTACAGCAGCTAATAAAATGTGGGAAGAGACTCAACTGAGGATAATACAAAAATTAAGAAACTGTAAGATCCTGATTTTTAACATGCATAGCAAAGTTACAAGGAGTGAAAATATGTTCAGTCTTCCAGTTTTCTTTACAAGTCAGTCATGGTTTTATTGATCAAAAGAGAAGTTGTGGGTATCAATTAATAAAGAGTTGAATTAATTAATTTGGGATAATAAGGCAAGAGTTAAAAGGAATACATTGGTGATCCCCATAGAATGCTATGATTTAAAGTTAGCAGAGTTGAAGGGATACTTTAAAACAATGCAGTTAAGGATTATATCAATATGTATGGGTCTACTTCACAGCACCAAACTACCACTTAAAAAAACTCCAAACACAGAGACCAAAAAAAAAACCTGAACTGTTAAAATTCTGAAAAGTCAAAAACCGACTATCACATGCCCGAAATTACCAAAACACCAACCGACCTCCAATACAAAACACACTACAGAAACTGCGAATACATTTCCTACAAGTATTACCCTACAATGTTAAACCCTCCCACTGCATACCAAAAAAAATGTAAAACAGAGGATGACTTACAGGAAATGGAAATATGACACTAATTACCAACACTATAGCAATAATAAACTACCTTTATAAAACCCAACCAACGTACCCAACCACAACCACATCCCTCCCCACCAACCAATACCAGCAAATATAAAACATCCCACTGAATACTCATGACAGCAGCTATAGCACTGACTTGAATATTCATTACAAAAAAGAAAAAGAAAAAATAAAACAAATTTATTTTACATTTTTGCAGGGGGGGCTGTGCCCTCCTACACCCCCCATGTGGGGTTGCACCCTCCAACCCCCTGCAACTTACACATACCTACTCCAAGATCGTACTACAGTGTGGAAATTACCAGATTTACTGTTCCATTCAGCTTGGGGCATCGGATTCTTACATGTTCAGTCATCTGAACATCGGTAAAGTGAAGTTTCAGTTAACTGAAAATTCGACTTTTTTGTCTTGGTAATATGAAAGCCGGTCTACTGACATTTTGCTAATGTCAAGTAGACCCATATATATATATATAAATATATATAAATATATAAATATATATATATATATATATATATATATATATATATATATATATATATAGGTTTGGTACTGATCCCCAAAGGAACTTTTCACCGAAGCACAAACAACCGGGCATACTTCCGCGAAAGTGCTTTCTACAGAAAGCACTTTTGCAGAAGTATGCCTGCAGCTAGGAGTCATCGTGAGGGAATGATTGTTGCGGAGATCATACTATGGTGCGGATAAGGGAATATTCCCTTTTCCTCGCTTAGTGCAATTTCGGAGTGAGAATATTAAAGTAGTGGGGGGCACAGCCCCACACATGTTTTTTTTTTTTTTTAACGCACTTTAACGAAAGCGCTTTCATTTGGGGTGTGTGGCGGGTGAAGCCCCCCACCTATTTCCATTTCAAACATGAAAATACAACAAAACTACACATTTTAAAGAAAATAGGTGGGGGGCTGTGCCCCCCACACCCCCCTAACTATATATAAAAACTCCAGGGTCGCACAACATTGGGGAGGGGGGCAAATCCCAAGATTTTTCCTTGAATACTGGTTGTTGATCAAATGAGCTGTCGACCAAATGGTCTGTCAATCTTATGAAGTAGACCTATATATATATATATATATATATATATATATATATATATATATATATATATATATATATATATATATATATATATATATATATATATATATATATAAACAAAACAACAGTTCGGACTCGGTGTTTTATTCCATATTTATTTTTTTTCACCAGTAAAAGAAGTTTATTAGTTTTTTTAGCATTTTTCTTCATTTATTTTGAGTAAGGTTTTAATTATATATATATATATATATATATATATATATATATATATATATATAGAGAGAGAGAGAGAGATTTTCTCCCTGGGCCTCCACTGAAAATGGACATGTATCCAGTTGGACTAGCCCAGTCAACAAATGTAAAATAAAATAAAATAAAATAAAAAAAAAAAATATATATATATATATATATATATATATATATATATATATATATATATATATATATATATATATATATATATATCTAGGTTTATCACTGAAATTCTGAATCCGCTTTAGTCGACCATTCAGAATGTCGACCCAAAATGCTGAATTCAGAATTTGGAAACAGCAACCAAAGTGAAAATGAACACATTGATATCCGTAGTTTGATGTATTTGACATAGCAAGAGGTGACATCACCCACCTCCTGCTATGCACATTAACATACTGTTACACAATACAGTCAATGGTATGTGGCCCCCATGTGGGGGCTGTGTCCCCCACACCCCCTGCACATTAAATATACCAACTCCACACTACCAGTCGACCGATGCAGTTTCAAGGTTTTCAATGTAAACCATGTATATATATAAATATATATATACATATATATATATATATATATATATATATATATATATATATATATATATATATAAAGGATGATGGGAGATTTTTAATGCAAGTCTTCAAGGAGAATAGCAACAACCATGCAGAATATTATATTAATAAAGAAACAAAAGCATTTATTTATTTATTGCGATACGAATGTGATACGAAAGAGTGTACATTGAGTGATTGTGATTATTTGACTGTTGCCTCACTATATCTTGACATTATGTTTATTTTCTTCTGTGACACGTGATGATATGATGTTGTGTTCCAGAACATTCTAGTGATTTCTAGTGCTTTCAGCAAAACCACTATACTTGACTACGAAACATGTCATTTGCATGTTCAGGAATATTCCAGTGAGTACTAAAAATTGCAAAGTCATTGGAATATACCAGTATAGCATTTAAAAATTGCAAAATCATTGTATTTGGCAGGATTTGCTGTTCTTTCTGGGGCAGGGGGCCAATACCACAGAATATTCTAGCAAGATCCAGCCTACACTGAAAAAGTACTGATTCTCATGATTTGTGGTAAACAACCTGGTTATAAACAGTTGGGTCTCTCTGCACTTAGGTAGAAGCCTCACCTGTGAAGTGGACACACCGCCCAGGACTATTTTCCCAATAAAAATCCTGCCTGACTGCAATGGGACTTCCCAGTTGAGACTGAAGACAGGATGAAACTTTTCTCTTTATCAGTGATATATAATTTTCTTTAAATGTATTGCCTAATACTGTTTAATTTTCTGCTTTAGTTCCCTGCTTTAGTTAAATAGAATTTCTTTACTTTTCTGTAGTTCTCTGTTTCAGTTAAAGTTTACTTAGTTTTCTGTTTTAGTAAAAATAAAGTTTGTTAAAATAAATTTGTTGGTGTATAGTAAATAATTTTGTATCCTGCTTATTAGGCAATACATTTATTTATCTCTCTGTTTACTGGGAAAGTCTGGCTACAACTGATTCTCATTTTCAGCAGAGGCCCGGGTAGAAAAGCTCCATAGTTATTACAGATATAAGTACAGAGAACACTGCAAAAATACATACATAATAGTATTTTTTCATTGTACAAGGGGAAAAAAGCTGTACAGCATTTACAATTACAAAATAGAGAAGATATTCACTTTACATAAATATATTAAAATATTGTACTGTATTCTAAGATCTAAGCCAGCTTGGGAATGAAGAATGATGATTTTTTTTTTTGGCGGAATGGGCGTACCTTCGTTGAAGGTTGTGCATCAGGGCCGGCAACTCGGCATGTAAAAATCTACTGTCAATCATTAGCGGACTGGAGTTCCGCTGTGGCAACCCCTAACGCCGAAAGACACAACACCAACAACCAACTGGGATGTCTGCAAGTAATCACACCAATTAGAGACAAATTTTTATACAGAGTGGCTGTGATCCATGTTTTCCTGTCTAGAGGATACTGCACACTACAGCTGATGCTCAAGACAGATGGTCTACACAACTATTCACGTTAGACACCATCTACAGTATGTGCTACTGTCCATGACTCCATTTAATTTTGGATGAGTTTCAGGTGGAAGTACCACACATGTTTTTGGGAGGTGGAAGGAACCCACAGAGACATGAGGAAAACATACAAACTCCACAGAGGCACTGCCCAGAAGTCAGGACTAATACCCATACCTTGTGCTTGTGAGGTAAAGGGCCTAACCATTATGTCAATTATGGAAAAAGCTGATGAGACAGCACAACCCCATGTGGAAAGCAGGAAAGAGTCTTGCTGATGTTGAGGTTTGCAAAGTAAGAATACAGAAAACAGATAAGGGTGGCCGGAATTTATTGGAGGACATTAGCAGAGGAATCGTGGTCTTCAGAGCAAATAATTCAGGGCAGTAAAGCTATGCTAAGAGAGTGGAATGAGGCTAGGAAGGAATTTGGACTGCAAATTAAACATGCCTTCCCTATCAATGACTGATAACAGAATATAAGCAAAGAGAACAGGACAGGGAAATGCTAAGTGATAGACCAGCTCTGGTACAGAAGATGCTGTTAAAAAGATATATTAATAGAATGTACATAATATTGCATTTAAGAATCAATCAAAAGAGGTTAGAAAAATTGAGAAGAGAGAACAGAAAAGGAGTTTACAAAGGAAAAATGGAAAGAAATCTGTAGGGCTCCCATGCATGATCCAAATTCAAGAAAATTTAGGATTTTTGTAAAGTGTTTACATAGGTATTTTTAAAGTAAGTAAACTTCAAATGATTCTTCCTCAGGTAGGTAATCAATGCCGGAATTGTCATGGGAACTATTCATAGTAAATTCTTGGTGTACTAAAAATGGGCTCATGCTAAATACTAAAAAGAGCAGTGTGCTGATGTGAGGTATTGCCAGCTATGCCAGGAGAAGTAGGGCAGTGGATGTGTAACATATGTCAAAACAGCTAGCAGGAATTTTGTAAAGAATTATATGTCACTTGTATATCAAACTAATTTGTATAGATGAAGAACATTAAAAAATGTATTTGTAAAACCGCTTGTGTTAAAAATGTACCAACAGTGCGCCCTGTTGGACAGAAAAAAAATATATGCATTACTGTAACTGTTTAAATGTGTATGTTTTAACAGAGGATATTGGAAGACAAGAAGTTACTCTCAATCCACCTAACTTTGAAAATAGTTTGAAATTAAATTCTCTAGCTTAGGCCATAAAGATTGTATCTTACAGTTCTCAATACAGCCAGAGACAAAAAGTCTGCACTAGGAAGTTTTCTGCATTGTTTTTGGGGGTGAAATAATTGCTACTCTGAAAGGGTGGATGTTTGAAATTGTTTTATGACTTCCAGGAGCTGCAGCAGATCTTAGCGTGTGTGTCTATTAATGACACATATGTACTAAATCCTGGGTCTATATTAAAAGAGCAAAGAGATGTTTCAGTGAATACCTCTTGGTCGACAGGTAATGAGCAAATGCACTACAGCGCAAATGCTCAAAACAGCGGTTTATTTCCTTGGGAAAGAAACTGCTAGCACAAACATACACTTTAAAACATAACAATGTGCCAAACCCCCCTAAATAAATATACCAATTCCGAGATCACACTACAGTGAGGAAAGGGGTGAACACACAGGGATGGCCAAGTGATTTCTTTCTAAGGGAAAGAAATCGCTGTTTTGAGCGTTCGCGCTTTGGTGCATTCACTCATTACGTGTCGACCAAAAGGTGTTCGCTAAAACACCTCTTTTGTCTTTTAATATAGACCCCTACATCCTGACAGATTCTATCCAAGGGGGTAGCATGGGAACTAGAAGCCAGATGACCAGATGTATGTGATGTTATTCTGTAATCCATCGCTAAAAATACTATTTTAATACTCTGTGAGACTGAAGTCTCTTTGCAGTCTGTTTCTTGGAACCTGACATAAAAGGATCTCTCACCCACTTCATCTTGCCTTGCTCTAGTAATGACCAAGGAATAGTAATTCTTTAGATCAGTGAAGAAAATATGGCGAGATTAGTTAAATGCTGTTTTTCTTTATCTATGTGAATCTATTTGCCGGGGTTATTTTAATATTTCCTCTGGGTGAAACTCTGTTGTTTACTCTAAATATTTAGTATTTTCATGTTCTTTTATTTATTATTAAATATATTTAAACTTTTCATTGCGACTGGTTCTTTAGAGAATATTTTAATCTCTGACATTACTTGTATATATTTGGTGACAGTTCTGGCCACTCCTGAAAGCCATGCTGTTGGTCAAATTACCACTTGTATTAATATTAATTTCACTCAGTATAACTGGGTACCCTTGCAACAGCCTTAGAGTAAGCTGGCGTTGGAGTGTCTGGTGGTGGTGTAACTACCTTATAGTCTGGACAGAAGTAGCTAGTAAATCTGTGCCAGCCTTTCCCGTGTGTGTGTGTGTGTGTGTGTGTGTGTGTGTGTGCGTGTGTGTGTGTGTGTGTGTGTGTGTGAGCAGCTTGCAGCAGACACACGAAGTACAGACTTCACAGACAGAGTGGTAGAGAACTTAGCTTGGACACTCAGCTGAGGTCTCAGTGCTATACCTGTGCCACACTATAGACTTATTGGGGACGTGGCGGGAGGCAGATACAGAAATCCAGACCCTGGACTGAGTGTGTTCCTTGTGTGCTCTTAAGGGAAATTGTGCTTGATGCAGAGAGCTGCATCTGGAAATAATGGGTGTATCCATTTTTGTTCCAAATGAATGTCCATCTCCAGTGCCAGTGGTGAGGATTCAGGCTCCTTGATTACTGGCTCAGGGTGGGGAGATCACAAGCAGTACGATCATTTCTGGTAGACAACCCTTCCCATCATTACAATTTATAGACAACACAGCACTCTCTTTTGACCATCATGTAAAAGAGATCATCAGGAAATCCTTTCATTTAACCCAGCTAAATGCCAAAGGAATATCATCACATCTAAAGAGGTAATCATTCCTTATATTCAGCATTAATCAGGTCAGATATGCACTAATAAATATGATCTGGTTTCATAAGCTTAGTTATTTGAACAGGACCAACACTCCCAGTCTGCCCAGACAAGTAATATTCTTACATAGTTTATGTGGGTAAAGAAATAGCAGTGCACAAGCAAGAATGATTGAGTTATTACTGTTTGAAATACAGCCACTTCGAGAAACAATCATTAATCTCAATTAATTGAAAAAACAAGATTTAAAATAAAAGCTGCTTTTTCTTTTTTTGGCAGGCAGCTGTGCAAGTCCTCCTGCCTTTCCCGAACTTATATATACTAACTTTGCAATCACACCGCGGAGGGGAAGGCAAACAATTCCTAAAACAATGCACAGCAGTCTTCTGAAAGACTCCTACAATCCTAACAGAAAAGCCACAACCAGAAGGAAAGCTGACCAAATGTGATCAGCTAGAATCCGAGCAATAAGTCATTATGGATGTGAAGATTAACTGGTGAGAAATATATTACAAAAGTGAAACAAAAAGCAAAGACAGACAAATGGAGGCAGCAGAAAGCAACGTTTTAAGAAGGTTCCCCCAGAACAGCTGCTTTCTGGCTTTACATATAATTTCTTTTCTACGTTACTGCAGAAATCTAAATAAAATTATTAAAGCTTCTTTAGAACAGGTATTTTTTCTGGCTTCAGAAATGATCAGTTTGTTTACTACATTAATAGGGAAATGTAAGCAAAGCTGTTCAGTTATCTTTGCCTGTTGCTGTACAAGGTTCAATATAATAAGCATGATAATGATGAAACATGTAAACTGTGAACTTAATTAAAAATATATTTTCATATGGGCAATATTTTATGAAAATACCTTGCATTATATATTTCTATGGCCTAATATTAAGTCAGGGGTCAGAAATGCCACATGTTCGTAACAGCAGGTTCTATTTCAGAAGACCACTGCACAGCAACACACGCTCTTATAGGTCCTACAGCAATAACCAGTACCAGTAGTCTCCTATTGTACAGCAACCTCCTTCTCCACAACCTTCAAATTCTGCTGTTTTAAAGTAGCACTGCTACCACCACAGAGTCTCTTACACAAGAGGAAGATGCATTTCTGGAAACAAAAATCAATTAACTTTAGCTTTCTCTGTAACAGCAATGGCTCTCATCACACAACATGGCAGTGCTCTCCACTGTACTATTTGTGAGGTGATTCAGGGCTGTTGATGGACAGACACCCTGCTGATCACAAAACCACATTTAGTGCAAGAATCAATGCCACCATATAACGACAGGAAATGCATGATGCATGCAGGTGATCACTGCATGTAGAAAGCAAGACCTCTGATGTAGCGATGGTCCACAAAAAGAAGGCAGCATCCAGAGGTGTGGGAGTATAAGCTGAAGAAACTCAGAGGCATACCTTCTGGTTTTGTTAGCTTGCACTCCTGCAACTCCAAATAGTAGCTACCTTACACAGACCTTTACTATGCTTGAGTTTAATTTCTACATCAGTGGTTGCTTGTGTGCATCAGATGTTTCAAGCTGACAAATGGCATTGTTGACTTCATCCTTTCCATGCATGGTCAGTAAGATGTCCATAAATCTGCAGCCCGATTGTAAGATTTACACCTGTTGAGTAACAAGTACATCTTCCAACTGATGGAGTTTAAAAGTCAGACAATCAGCAATGGCATGATTCAGTATCTGTTCCACCTGGGGTTAAGTTATTTGGGAGGTACACAGCCTGCCTCTAGTGTAAGCAGTGCACTGATGTCTATGCAACTAGACCAGTACTACCAATACCATAATCTGGATGAAGAAAAACATCACTAAAGATAGTAGCCCACTGTACAGGAACACAATGCAGACCTCTGCCCTAGAAACTGACATCTACTCATGTAGCTAATTAAATAGCAGCCCCCCCCCCAAAAAAAAAATCTCACTAATATACTACACAGTACCGGTACACCCATCAGTAAACCAATAAGGCATCCAAACATTCTCTGATTGATTTTCAGTGTTTCCTATTTCTTTTTGCAGACAAACCTTTGCTGAGGTTTCCACCCATTTTTTTTTTTTTTTTAATTTCACATCTGTTTTCCTTCCCTGTGTTTCAACCCTCTTCTCAAAACATGAAATTCAGAAAAGGTTTCAGTTGTTTTCAAATGTATTATTTGATTTCTTTCTTCTTTTTATGCGCTTATTTTTTTCTAAGCTCAACAAAAGCCTCTGCTTTCAATCTGTTGTTATTTTAATGGGTTTGTTTGTGAAGCACAACATTCTCTTTTCTTCCTACTGCTCTTTTTTAATGCAAAGTAATTTTTATTCCAAACAGGAAATCATTAAACCGTGGTAGCTACTGCTTCATTATTCAAGTCTGAAGACACATGCTGACTCAAACCTTGAAAAGATGGGCATCTGAAAATAGAAACAGTGCTTTTAATGGGGCACAACACGTGGGTTAATGACAGTAGTTAACAACGCTTCTTTTAACTGAAAATACTGGTCTAAGCAGCAAATGCTTTAAGAACTATTGTAAAAAAATACTTTTAACAATTTAATTTTTAATACTACTGCAGTCACAATGAGATGGCAAGTAAGTTTGATATGATTTCCTTCCTTAGCAAAACTGTTCAAGAATGTTGATGGCAAGCTGGAACTCGTATAAAATTCTGGACTGTTCACTCAATATATGAGGAAACCAAACCTAGCTAACTACTGCTGGCAAATACACAACTGTTTTAGTGCAAGGGCTCAAAAACATAAGACAAAGAAGCACCACCACTAGAAATGTACATTTGTTTTGTTTTTTGTTTTTATTACAACTCTTCAGCATACTAAAAGCTATAAAACATCTAGCTTATAAAAAGAAGACAAACTTGTATCTATCTCAAGGGACAGGATGGCATGTGCACATCAGATACAGAAAACAAATGAAGTGAGCATTCAATTCCATTACACTAATGGCAAATAACATGAATTACAGGTATCTACTGTAGCAGCACCCTGTTCATTAAATGTAAGATGGCTTTCCTGAGACAACAATGGGTAGAGTAATATTTACTCTTTAAATGAATAAGAAGGGAGGGCTGCTTTACAAATACATCCAAACTGCATTGCTGCTGAACTACTGAATTCAGTTTTATCCCAAAATATGTAATACATGTGTGTGTATTATGTATTTTTGTATTATAAGCACGCTGTTAGGGGAAGGTCTCTAAGTCGTTCCTTTGCTTCAAAAAGTACAGTTGTGTACACTTACCATAAATGTAGATGTTCGAGTGTCTTCACTGTTGCAGTCATGACTGTAGGGTTCTCCCCTGCCGGCAGGCAGTCCTCAGTCGGCCAGAATCCCAAAGTCTGGGTCGGCCGGCTGTTCAGCCATGCTCCCTGACGTCAGAGCGCCAGGAGTACAAAGCTGACAGCCGACGCCATTTTCTCCAGTTTTTCTTGCCCCAGATGTCAGGTGCTCCAAAATGAGTAAGATCCCATGCCCTTTGCAAATACACCTCAAAAGAAGGGTGAAGAAGGGAACCACACAAAAGAAAAAAATAAGAGGGGACAGGAGGGAGGGAAACCCAGACTGCAACAGTGAAGACACTCGAACATCTACATTTATGGTAAGTGTACACAACTGTACTATGTTCATCGTGTTTCACTGTTGCAGTCATGACTGTAGGGTTGAATCCCAAAGTAGAATAAAAGGGAGGTGGTCATAAAGAAGAGGGGGCGGCTAAAAGGCCCTGCAAGACAGCAGAAGCAAAGCCCGCCCTAGACTTAGAGTAAAGAGGTAGATTGTAGTGCTTGGAAAAAGTATGCACTGAACTCCAAGTTGCAGCTTCCAAAATATCTTTGATAGGAACTCCTCTGAGGAAGGCAGCTGAAGTGGCAGCAGCTCTGGTAGAGTGAGTCCTTATACTCCCTGGGATTTGCTTTCCATGATGTGAATAACAAAATCTGATTCCATGAGCAATCCATTTAGAAATAGTCTGTTTTGAAATAGCTTTACCTTGGGAACTTGAAGCATAAGAAACAAACAATTGCTCTGATTTCCTGATGTCCTTGGTTCTGTCCAGGTAAAAACGTAGTTGTCTGTGTACATCCAAGGAATGCAAGATCCTTTCCCCCTTATTTTGAGGACTGGGGAAAAAGTTGGCAAGTGAATAGTTTGATTTAAAGCCACTTTGGAAACCACCTTAGGCATGAAAGAAGGATTAGTCCTTAAAGACACCCTGTCTTGATGAAAAATAATATAAGGTTCCACAGCCATGAGAGCTTGCAACTCCGAAACTCTCCTGGCAGAGGTCAGAGCTAACAGAATGGCTGTCTTCCAAGATAAAAACTTGATGTCAGAAGTGGCAGCAGGCTCAAAAGGAGGCAAGGTGAGTTTTTCCAAAACATAGTTGAGATCCCAAGCAGGAATGGGAGGAGATCTAGGGGGCCTTAAGTTCTTAGCTCCTCTGAGAAACTGTCTCATAAGCTGATGGGAAAAGATAGGAGGGTCTGTATTATAATGAGCAGAAATAGCAGAAGCATGGATCTTTATGGAAGAGAAAGAGAGACCCTTATGTAAGAGGTCTGTCAGGTAAAGTAAAATCAGAGGGATGTTAGGAATAAGAGGATCTGAATCCTGAACCTGCATCCAGGTGCAAAATCTTTTCCATTTTCCTGCATAAGATTTTCTAGTGCTAGGACGTCTGGCTTCTAAAATGACATCCATAACCTGTTTGGGTAGTAGAGAATGAATCAAGGACCCTGGATTAACCAGGCCGCCAGGCTGAGAGTTTTGACATGGGAGTGCAGAACCTGACCTTGGTGCTGGGACAGAAGGTTCGGAGTCTGTGGTAATACCCAAGGGGATTCCAGACAAAGGTTTGTCAGAGTTGGGTACCATAATTGTCGAGGCCAATTTGGGGTCAGCAAAATTATCATCTTGGGCTTGTCCTATTTGATCTTTAATAACACCCGTGGAAGAAGAGGTAGAGGCGGGAAGGCATACCCCGAGAGGTTTCTCCAACTGAATGATAGTGCATCCACTTTCCAAGCTAGTTTGTGGAAAGTCCTGGTGCAAAAAATCTGTAGTTGATGATTGAGATGGGATGCAAAGAGGTCTATGTGAGGACATCCCCAGACTGCTGTAATCATCCTGAATATTTCGGTGTCCAGCATCCATTCGTGTGGATCCGACAGGTTTCTGCTCAGACTGTCTGCCAGGAAGTCTTGCTTCCCTGGTAGAAATTGAGCTTGAAGGTCCAGTTTGCAAGCTAGAGCTGTGTTCCATAGATTCATGGCTAGTCTGCAAAGGGGATAGGAATGAGATCCCCCTTGCTTGTTTATGTACCACATAACTGTGGTGTTGTCTGTCCATATTAGTAGCTTTCCTGGTTGTAGAAGATTCCTGAAGGCCAATAGAGCGTTCTGTACGGCTAACATTTCCTTTAAATTGATATGCAGGAGCTTCTGATCCTTTGTCCAAAGGCCCTGCAGACAGTTGCCCTGAAAATGAGCTCCCCATGCATACTCTGAAGCATCCGTGGTTAGTATCTGAGTGGCTGGAGGCAGACTGAAGGGTTTTCCTATGTTTAGAGTACATGCCTTGGACCACCAAAGGAATTCCTTTTGGAGACAAGGCAGGACCGTGATCTGTATGTCTAAACTGTGGCAATGCTGAGATCATACACTTTTTAGGTACCACTGAATTTTCCTCATATGTAGTCTTGCATATGGTACGAGAAGGATGCAGGAGGCCATGTAACCCAAAGCCTGCAGGAATTTCCTTGCAGAAAGCTAAGTTAAAGTTGCCAAGGTTTTGAAAGTTGAAGCCAGCTGTAATTGTTTTTCGGATGTCAGAAATGCCATCTGAGTTGTGGTGTTTACAAGAGCACCCAGAAAAGTTGTCTGTTGTGAGGGTGTCAAATTTGACTTTTTTATGTTTACAGAGAATCCCAGGAACTTGAGAAGGTTCTGAACAAATTCTAGATGCTTGAGTAAGACATCCTTGCTGTCTGCCTGAATTAGACAATCGTCCAGATAAGGGTAAATTTGAATTCCCTTGAGTCTGCAATAAGCTACTACTGGAGCCAGGCATTTGGTGAAGACCCTTGGTGCAGTAGACAATCCAAAGGGCAGCGCAGAGAATTGATAGTGCCTCGATCCGGCCCTGAACCTGAGGTATTTTCTGCATCACTGCCTGATGGGAATGTGCAAATATGCCTCCTTTAAATCCAAAGTTACCATCCATGCATTTTTGGTCAGCATTGGAAGTAGCTGCTGTAGAGTAAGCATCTTGAATTTTGGTATCTCGAGAAAAGTGTTCAAGACTGATAGATCCAGAATGGGTCTCCATGAGTTTGCTTTCTGGGGACTAGAAAGAGTCTTGAGTAAAAACCTTGTCCCATCTCTGAAAGTGGAACCAGTTCTATGGCTTTCATAGCCAAGAGAGCCTCCACCTGGTTTAAGGCCTCTAACCACTGGTGTTATCCGGCCATCCGCTTGGTCTTGGTAGGGTATGAAAATGGAATTTGTAACCTCTTGAAACCACATCCAGAACCCACTTGTCTTGGGTTATATGAGTCCAATTTAGGTGAAAAAGAGAAAGTTTTCCTCCGAGTCAGGCTTCCAGGCAAGAAGTTCCTGCAGCCCAACAGAGGGAGTCATTGAGCCTGTTTTCTATGAGCTTGCGACCTGTCCTCTCCTCCCCTAGGGGTGGAAGCAGTCCACTGTCTTGGTCTATAAGAGGCTTGCGTTTGAGGCCTTCCTCAGGAGCGTCTGTATCTACCCCTCTGAGGCCTGTCTGAATTGGGAAAGGACCAATTTTTTGTAGGCCAATTCCTACTAAATCTGGGTGGTTGTACTTGTAAGAAATCTTTAACCGTTTGCATGGATTTTGCCTTGTCCTCCATCTTCTTTATCACCTCTTCTGCCTTAGGTCCAAACAAAACATTATGCTCGACAGGAGCATCCAATAACTTAGCTTTTACTTTATCTGGCAAGTTTTGTTCCTTTAACCAAGCATGCCTTCTAATGACTGTACCAGAGGCAGCAGCCCTACAAGAAGCCTCCAAGGCATCAAATCCACAGTGTAAACCATGCTTCCCAACTTGTTCAGTGGCATGCATTAAGTCATGTAATTCCTTATCATCTGCACAGGCAGAAATGGAAGTTAGCTTTTGCTTCAAAACAGACAGAAGAAATTGCTGGTATTTCAGCATATGAAATTGACAGTTTAAAGCCCTAATAGATGAAGTAGCAGAAGTGTACACTTTTTTGCCCCATCTTTCTAAAGACCTGGAATCCTTCTCAGTGGGAATGGGGTTTTTAGCAGTAGCGGCCTTAACCCCCTTAGGACCCTGAGAAATGGTTTCAGGATCAGCAGTAGGATTCTTGTACAAAAACTGGTGGGAATCAGGAACCCTATAATATCTGTCTGGCTTAGCAGGTGCTGGAGGAAAAGAGTCCGGAGTTAAGTTAGCCTCCGAAAAGGCATCATCCACAATATCCAAAATAGGAGGGATAGCCAGGGGTCTATGTTGGGGAAGAAGAAGAAAATCCCTAAGTCTTTTCTTAGATTCTGAGTACTCCTGTCCTTCCCAGTGAAAGTGTTCCCTCATTTCATGTAAAGTTTCCCCAAAAGAAAAATCCTCAGAGGGAGAAGCTGAAGGAATGGATTCCTCCGCATCAGAATCCTCATAAGGAGGAATAGAATATTCCTGGTCAGAAGAAGAAACTGAAGAAACAGAGGCCTGATCAGAAGAGTCATAATACACTTCCTGCCTTGGCCTTTTATCTGGAGGGGGATGTGAACCCCTAATCATAGTAAGTAAGTCCTCCGCCATCTTAAGTAACTGTTTCTGAGACTTGGGTGCCGGATCAGAAGAGGCCTGAGCTGTAGTCTTTGATTTGGAAGGAGTCTTTGCCTTTGTCTTTGGCTTTGCCTTTATTAGAAGCTGAGTAGGCCTGAAAACCCCTTTGGAAGCCGGTACCTGCACAGCGGCTCCGGACCCATCCAAAGGAGCATTGTCCGAAGGTCCTGCAACAGAAATATTCAAAGGCCTAGTTGGCTCCTCATGGGAGTCCGTTTCGGCCATCGGTTCCGAAATGGCCGACGACAGGGGCTGCAAAAGCGCCTCACTGATGACGGCCAAACCTGAAGCTGGCTCTGCTTGTGCAATATCGTCCGATTAGGACCTCGGAGGCCTGTCTTTATCCTTGCGTCATTTGTGAACTCCGGTAGCCGGAACCGAATCTGACGACATTTTGTAATTAAAGTGCCTACCGAAGTAATGAAATGCAAAATCGTACTTTCGTTTAATCATACGTTGATTGAATCTAGCACAAAACCGACAACTAGCTACGTCGTGGTCAGGGCCTAAGCAAGAAATACAGTAAGAATGAAAATCCTTATGAGGTATTTGCTTCCCACATGAAATACAATTATTAACTTTTTCTGACATCGGACTGGAGCAAGAAAAAAGTTTCCCCAATGGGGTACTTAGCTTTGAGTAGGAGAAGAAAGTCTTTGGACTGAAGTACGTTTAGCAAAAATTGTCAGGAGTCAGCTGACCGGCAAATGCGAACTGCTATTACTGCACGGCAAGAAAGACTGGAGAAAATGGCGTCGGCTGTCAGCTTTGTACTCCTGGTGCTCTGACGTCAGGGAGCATGGCTGAACAGCTGACGCCGGACCCAGACTTTGGGATTCTGGCTGACCAAGGACTGCCTGCCGGCAGGGGAGAACCCTACAGTCATGACTGCAACAGTGAAACATGATGAACATCAGACTGCTTGTACCGCAGTTGTCCAGGCATCACTACTTGCGGTAGTAGCTTGTTGCATGCTGCTGTCTGCTCCATAAAATAGCAACATGCTGATGATTAAAATGTGCTGTTCTCTGTACTCTCCAAGGCTGCAGTCTAGTGGAGAAAAGCTCATCAATAAACTAAAAACACCTGACTTGTTCTTCGCCACTGAACAGCAGAGTAAGAAGATTAAATTAAGTAGGGTGTGGGGGTGAAGTCACTTATGAGGGTATTGAGGCAGGCTTTTTTTCTGATTGGGTTGTTTGGCACCTGCATGTCAAATGTACAATCTTGAGTATACATTTTGAAAGTCTATGTACTTAGGTTATCAATTTAATCTAATTTTTGAAGACAACTGTGAGTCAGGCCAAGCCGTGTCTGGAAAAACTGCAGTCATGTAATCAACTTATGATTACTGTAGATGTTTGGGTGCAGTCATTGGTGCAGTTATAATTTTAGAGATCTCTGCTGCACATGAAGTCTTGTGTCCAGCCACAGTTTCAGAGCCTATCACCTTCCGTCCTACACTAACTTTACATCTAACACCCTCCAGACATCTCCACGGCTTGGTATAAAGGCACCGATTCTACTGTGGGTTTCAAAAAGCAGATTGACACCTTTCTCAATTTGGTGGTGGAGGAAGGGATTATTACCAATTCCACACTGAAACATATGATGGCTAGTGATCCGAAACCACAGTATTTATATTTGTTGCCCAACATCCATAAATCACTGCAGGACCCCCCCCAGGTAGATCTATAGTTTCAGGTAGGGGTTCCCTTACGAAACCCATTTCGGTCTACTTGACACAATATCTCCGGCCATTACTTAGTGATGTTAGGGCTCGGATTCAGGACACAACAGAGTTTTTACAGATCCTTCGGGACTCTCAACTTGAACCAAGTTGGTTATGTACCCTAGATGTGTCAGCCCTCTATATGAATATTCCACACTGGGCTGGCTTGTTAGCTTTGGAACATTGGCTTACCATTTCTGAACTCTACCCACCAGGTTTCAATACCTTTCTATTGGGATTAACTGAGCACATACTAACCAAAAATGTTTTTTATTATCAGGACAGTTGTTATCTACAAATGCAGGGGACTGCTATGCAGGCTTCTTTTGCCCCCCTTATATGCCGATCTTTTCATGGCATATTTGGAAGCACAACTGATTTATGATCCCCTGCATAACTTACATTTGTTAGAGATTGCCACTTGGCATCACTATTTGGATGACTGCTGGTTAGTATGGAGAGCTGATGTCGCATTTCTTAATGAATTCTTGGATTACATTAATAGTAACAAATGGGGCATTCACTTTACATGCAACTTTGATTTGAACCAGATTACTTTTCTGGATGTTTTGGTTACCAGAAAATCTGCCCACACATTAGATACATGGGTATATCGCAAATTCCCGGAATATAATGCTTTGTTGCATGCATCTAGCCATCACCCTCCCCATATTAAGCGCAACATACCAAAATCCCAATTCATGACAATTAAATGTATTTGTTCTGTTTCTGAGACTTATGAACATCAGAGGCGTGACCTGGTGGGTTACATTCAAAGCCAGGGAAAACAATCCTGGTACAATCACTATGGCTTGTAGAGAAGTATCCGTATTGGAGAGAAAGGAACTGTTGAAGTATAAGGTAAAAACTTCATCTCAGGAGTCCAATATCAGGTTTATTACCACTTATGGGCATAACACCCCAAACCTACTACAAGTTATCCAACGCAATTGGAATATTGTGTTGGGGGATGTTAGACTTGCCAACTTATTACCAGAAAGGTGCCCTTTTGGTTATAGGAGAGGCAGGACACTGGGTTTCTTGTTTGCTCATTATAAAACTGGGTCCATGGCAGTTCAGCCACTCTCTCAAGTGACACTTATGGGGGACCCACTGGTTGGGTGTTTTCCATGTGGGCACTGTACTCACTGTGTACATATGGAGAAGACCAAGGAGTTTTCTAGCAGGAATACTGGCCAGGTTTACGACATCAATTTTTTTGCAAATTGTTCTAGTGAGTGGTTGGTTTATCTGGCCACTTGTTCATGTTCTGCGTTTTATGTAGGACAAACATCGAGACCTGTGAAATTACGAATCAGTGAGCACAAGAGTGATATCAAAAATAAAAAGGCAACTAGTGCATTGTTCAAGCATGTACTGAATCACCCTACAGCAAATTTTAGATTAACTGTGATTGACAAAGTTATTGGTAAGAAATGTAACAAAGCTGGTTGGCACAATTTACTTAACATGAAAGAAAAAAAGTGGATTATCAAATTGGGGGAATTATTCCCCCCCCCCCGGGACTTAGCGAGCAATTGTGACCAATCATTTGGGCTTACCTAATTACTGATTCCTCTATAAAGGTGTGGCTATATGTGGAAGTTTATATACACTGAGGAAGGCTTGGTATTTGTAGCCGAAACAGGTCTATGTCACAATAAATGACTTTATGCACACTACTTTGGGCTGGCATTTTTCTTTTTTAACTTTGGTATAAAGGCAGACATGTGGCTGTCCATATTCTCTTCCTTCCAGACCTCACCTAATGTTTGCCCAGCCTATAAGAACACAGGATGCATGCCTGGGAAAAAAATTATTTATTATTTCATTCATTCATTTAACATTTGTTTACCAGGAAAAGTCCGACTTGGAATCAGTCAATTTTCAGCAGAGGCCTGGGGAGAAATGCACCAGACATGTCTTTCTACTGCAAGATGCAGGAAGGACATGCAGACTCCACACAGAAGGCACCCCAGCCGAGAATCAAACCGGAAAACCTCTTGCTGTGAGGTGACAACGCAAACCACTGCGCCATGCAAAATCATTATATGAGACATGGCATGCACTGCTAACAGGCCTTTAAATCTTTCTAGACTACTGCTGTGGAGGGTGGGCTAGGGTGGAAGGAGAAAGCTGGAATCCCACTACAATCTTATGAAGATGGGATGGGGAGAAGTGAACTGTAGCAGTGACTACACTTGAACATCTACATTTACGGTTAAGTTGATAACACAACTGTACAATGTTTTCTATACGAGTCACTGTTGCAGTCATAACTCAAGGGAAGGCTCTCAAAGGTTTCAGCACCAGTTCACGCCCTGAGGATGAAGAGGGTAAGATGCCCTTCTGGCCTGCTGCAGCAAACCATACTTTAGCCCTAGACATTATGAGTACTCTGCAGCACTGTGCAAAAGGTGTGGAATGTGGACTAGATAGCAACTTCCAGGACATCTTTTGTTAACACTCTTTGAAAGACACAGTAGTTGCTGTGCCTCTGGTAGAATGAGACCTTAACATTACCTGGACACAGTTTTCTAGAAATTTGTGGAAAAAGACAATACAATGGAAGATCCACTTGGAGATGGTCTGTTTTGAGATTTATTTTCTCCAAAGGTACATACTTCTGCTGGCCTTTTTCCATTTACATCCAGCAAATAAATAAGTCTTTTTCACTTGTTCTGATGTTTAGAAAAAAATCTAGAGCATAAATGGCCTGGTTCAGTGTAGCCTCTGGCATAATTTTTGGCAGGAATGAATGGCTGGTGCAAAAGGTAAACATATCTGGGTGGAAAACCAGGTAGGATTCCTTACATGAGTGTTTCTAATTCAGAAACCGTTAAGGTTGAAGAGACTGCCAGAAATAATAATGTCTTCCACAAAAGATATAGAATGTGTGCTGATCCTGCTGGTTCAAAGCATGGTAAGGTGTGTTTTTCCAACATAAACGTTTACTCGTACACTGGTACAACGTTCCTCTTAGGAGGCCTGAAAAGCAAGATCCTGTTGAAGAATTCCCTTATTGCACTTCTAGAGGGGAGTGGTAGGCCCAGAGATAAATATGCTGCTATAGCAGACAGGTGAAGGTTTATGGAGGTATAGCCTAAGCAGTGTGAACGAATTCTGTCAGTTACTGCAGGTACATTGGCACACCTTTGTTTTTGCATGTAACAGACCCCTCCTTTGACAAAATTATGATTTTTTTTCCCCATTTTGCCAGGAATGACTTCCTAGTGCTTGGTTTCCTAACCTCCTTCATTATGATTCACATGTCTTCTGACAAAGGTGCCCAAAGGGTAATAAGATATCTTCCAGGCTGCCACAGTGAGAGCTGAAAGCCCTGGATGTAGTAGGGTAACTTCTTTGAGTCAGAATGTCCACCTGTTTCGGGGAAACAATGGAATCTTCTCCAGTCATTAATATTAGTTAGAAGGAGCAGTGTTGCCTTGGTCAAGTGGGTCAATCAGGATAATTTTTGGTTGTCCCTCTACTGTTTTCTGGATCGCCATTGGGAATAGGGGCAGAAGTGAAAAGGTAATACAGGAACTTACCCCTCCATCAGACTGAGAAAATGTCCACTGTCTAAGCCTTCTCGTGTAGTATCCTGGAACAGAACATTTTGATTGGTAATTCTTGAGGAATATAAAGAGATTTATTTCCTGAAGCCACCCATTTCATTTTTTTATAGGTGAAAGGAAAACTTGTTTGTGCAGTGCCCACTCAAAGATGTCTGATAAGCTGCTGCTCAGCTGGTCTGCCACTGAGCTGCCCTTTGTGGGAAAATAAACTGCTATTAACATCATATTTTTGTTTACAGTCATCTCCTAGGTTTTCAGTGCCAACCTGCAATTTATAGCAGCAAGTAGCTCCTTGTTTGTTGATGTACTCATAACGGTTGTGTTATCCTTGACTATTCTCAGGATACCTGGACTTCACTGGGGTACCATTGCTAAAGAGAATACTAGACTGCTAACATATCTTTCAAGTTTATGTGGAGTTTATACTCTGTCTTGGACAAGGTGCCCTGCATGTTCATGCCCTCAGAATGTGCCCTTCAAACCACCTATGAAGTATCTGTAGTCAGAGACTGGTTATAGGGTTGGAGGGTGGGGGAGCGGAAGGGCACGCCCCTTGTTGTCTTTGACAGCTGTGCTCCACCTCCATAAAGGAAAACTCCACCTTAAAGCTAAAATAAATCAGTTTTTTTTCACTCTCTGTTTTCTGAGTTATTTTAACATCTCAAAATCACTGTGTTTCTTATAGAATTTTAATATGTTTTCTGAAAAATGGTGTCACATACCAACTTGATCGTATTTTTCTTCACGCCTTTCTCTTTCCCATAATCCATTTCAAGTCTGCTTTATATGTGTCATGCTAGACATAAGGACGTAGTGGTGTATTCCCATTCCACTAACATGCAGTGGGATTAGTGTCAGTTATTGTCATTTTAAATACTGTCTGCAACAGGACTGCTTCCTTTATTTCTTGAATGGCCCTCATGTGTGTGCCTCAGGGCTTATTTTATAGTATACTAAGGAATTATACAGCTGCAACCAAAGAGTTGCTAAATTGCACGCCTTTGTTCAAAGTATCTTTCTGTAGTCCAAGATGAACTGACAGTCCCCTCCACCTACACTTTGGCAAATTAGCTTTTACTTTACAAGAATTAAAAGAAAAATATTTTTTTACTTTTTTTCTAAAAGTCACAGACATCTTTGATACTACAATCAAGTCATCTTAAAATGTAAAGTAATATAAACAACAGACATTTAAAGCTTAGCATTTCAATACTGTGATGCTGTTTATGTACATTTTGTCAACAGAGGTGACAACTGCCTTTGAACCATTGACTGATCTATAAATGCTCTGTTTTGTTATGAAAGGCATGGCTACATTGGAAGCAGCTGTGAATCAGTGTAAGTTCTCTTTCTCCCTGCAATAAAGCCAACAGAAAATAGTTTCCACCTCTCTGTTTTGTTTACAACAGCCTGAGCTCCTGACTACAATTTTCTCTGTCTGTGGTATGTCATGCAAGTGTAGACAAATTCCTCTGCAACTTATGTGAGAAGTTAAGCTTAAAAAAGTGGGTGGTCTTTCCCTTCCTTTGATACCAAAGTGAGGAAATGAAAGTTTTATAAAGTACAAGCATGTTTCAGGTACCTACACAGTACTGAAATCATTCTAGGGAGAAAAGCCACCTAAGAGTTGAGTTAGAGTGTAGGGGAAGGTGGAGTTTTCCTTTAATTCCTCTGTCAGACAAGGTAAGGCTGGAAGGGGCAGATGATCAAGTGGCTGGGATGCTGATCCTACAGGTTCCTGAGGGACCACTGACTTTTCCTCATAAACATACAGACTAGTGGAACCATTATGATGGCAGTGGTTGCAGAGGACATATTTGGCCAATCATTGGAATTTGACTTTTTTGGCCTTCTTCTGAGTCTGGGATAGTAGAAACAACTGCCAAAGTCTAGGTGTGTCCTTAACACTGCAATAGACAAATACTATGTGAATGCTTTTAGCAGTACATGTCCCAGATGATAAGGAGATGAACCAGAAGCATACACCCCCTGCTAGGAATCCTAGGAATATCATCTCCTCTTGTACATAGGGGTGTGCAGATATGCATCCTTTAAATCCACCATGGCCATATATATTCTGAGTCATAGTAATGAAATGACAGAAACTTGTTGAGTTTGGACAAGTTCAGAACAGACATCTATGAACAATCTTTTACTGGAACCACAAATAGTCTTGAGTAAGTACCTTTTCCTTCTTGTCCCCTGCAGGACAACTTTTGTGGTCCCTTGTTCTAAAATCAGTTGCAGAATGGGTACAGTTAAGTGTTCTCAGTCTTAGTATCCCTGTGCCAGTGGTTTTGACGTGAACTCGATAAAGTACCTTTTTGCAACGATCCCTAGCACCCACCCATTATGATTGTCCTCCATTCCTCCAGAGAAGCTTCTAATCTGTCTCACACATTTGGTATTGGGTTTTAGGACTGAGGTGGGAGGGGATGGGATGACATTTAGTCTTGTGGGGTGGGGGTCACAGGCCAAAGATTTCTTCGTTTCATTGCCTCCTCATCACCTTGTCATTTTGTTTTTACATATGTAACGGTCATTTGGTTTGTCTGCTGTCACCTAGCTTTTTATAAAATGAACGTTGTTTGCTAGAGAAAATTCCTACTGCATGTAGGATGGGAACAATGGGACATATATGTCTGAATGTATCTATCAACTTTCTCTTCTTTTCCAGATTCATTCTCTGTCAAAAGGGGTTATTAAAAGCTTGGCTTCATGTCCTCAGTAAGAAGTTGTGTTTGGAGCAATGCATGCCTTGTTAGGACTTGTCTCAGTGACAGTTGCCACAGACGCTGCACTAGCAGTGCTGTAAGCAGATTTAATGCCATGCTTGCCTAACTTAGGGTTGTTTGAATGAATTACCTTAGTGATGCTCTAGGGGCCTCCTCATCTGTGGTACAATTTTCCAGCATTTGCTTTAAGATGTATTCCTGGAACGTCAGACAATTATTCTGACAACTCGGACCATTAAATGCTAAGGTGGTAGAAGGATAACTCTTTTTTACTTGTTTCTTATCAGTATCCTGACACACAAGTTGTTAAATCCACCTGCACAATTGATCATTTCAAATATCAGAATGCCAACATTACTGACTGTCTAAACATGGACCCTGGGTCCAGAGAGGTTCAATGTTTGTTTCAGGTATGCCAGTATTCAGTATTCTGACTTTTGCAGAATGGTTTCAGGAACTGATAGACTTGAATGCCTGCACGTAGGGTTACTGACAGGAAACCCATTTTTACTATACCTGTACAATAGTCTACTTTCTTTGTAAGTGGGAAATGTACTTCTCCCAGCTAACAGTTAAGTGCCCCCTTTGTAGCTTCTATAGAAAGTACAATAGTTTGCCACACAGTTTTTATATAAAACAGAATGATGCCCTTGGACCGTATAAAATCTCTCCAGCTTTATTGAGGCCAGAAGGTTAGAATCTAGCTCCTGTAAGTTGATTTCAAACATGTCTATCAATGCTCTTTGCAGAGAGGTAACTGCTATATGCTTTGGGAGAAGCATAGCTCAATAATTCTAAAGCTGTTTTTGGCCATTAGAAGCATCAGCAACCTGCCGCACAAAGTAATCCCTCATAAGGGTCAAGGTATCCCAAGAGTGGAGTCTGAGGCTAACATATCATTGCCTGGGGGAGTAAATTTGAGACCTGTAATTCAGGGCATCCTCTTTCCTCTCCAGGGCAATATCAGGATCCAATCTATCTCTAACCAGATGGTACATCTGTGGGAATATTCACCCAACTTCAAAGATCAGGTAAGGTCTACCTGCTCACAGCCATTCCAGTGTTTTACTGTAGACACTATTCAAATATGTGTGCATACTGTGTTCTGCTTTAGTTCTACAATGATTACAGGCAGTTGGATATTTCAAACATTATAGCCCAAACACTGAGACATTTACTAAACCTAAACAAAGCAATAGTCTTTCAATGAAAACAGACTTGGCATTAAAGCTTCTCTACTTTTGAAACTCACATTCAATGAAACCCACATTCAAAGAAAATGCATCTGGCCAGTGGCAGGTTATTTACCTTTGAACTGTTTAAGCATAGGCTAAAGTTATTTACCTGATTGTATTAATTATAATATATAATTGAATTATATCCCTTGTATTACAGCAACACTTGTATATTTCAGTGTTTCATCTACAAATTCAGTGCCTGCTGCCATCAAAGAATAAATTGCCTATGTTAAATTAAAAATGGTAAGCTGGTATATTGCAATAGAAAATGGATGACAAGCTGAAAAACAGGTTCATAGTTAGGCATCTCATCCAAAGGAGGACATCCTGAGGACTGCAGCATACAAATGTATATGCTGTAGGAATAGAACCTCAAGCCTTTACATTAAGATGCAAGTATTCTACTTGTGGTGCTACTAACATAGCTTTAAAACTTTATACCACAATAGAGATACCATTTGCTAAACAAAATGGTTGCACATTGTAAATAGACTTGGCATGAGCAGCAGTGAACTTTGCTTCCTTAAAACTCACAGTTCCTTGAAAATGCACTTGAAAATTCCACCTGCTAACTCTAACTTGGGCATTTCACTTTCTCTCTCTTACAAAGATACCACACCCTCAAGGCTTCACCCTTAGTGCAAGAAATCTTGACAAAGCCTAAAATAAATAGGGACAAATTATAAATATGGCTCTCAGAAAATTGCAAGAGTAACAGGATTTGTGTTAGTATGCATTTTCTAAATGACATGACATCTAAAACTGAAATGTCTCATTATTTAGCAACTTCAATCCTTTTAAGAGGAATATGGGGCAAAAATCTGGACAGCTGAGGGGTATGCTACCTCCTCATACACACACCAAATAATTCTGGTCAGACTTGAATTAGTTCTGGGAAGGTTGCACTGAACGGCACCGTGCTTGATCTGAAGTGGGTGAAATCCTGGTAGCTAGTGATTGCAGCTCAGCAATGTGGAGCATTAAAGCATTTTTAGCAGAGCATTGTTTCATCACTACCTATTGTGTTTGCACATAAGCTGTAGTCATTTCAAACATTTGCCTTTTTGATTACTACAGAGTACATTTACCCACCAGAGCTATTGTGTTTTGACTTCATTGTGGAGCTAGTTGTTGCAGGGCTTGGCTTTTAAGTAAGGTAGCAATGCTTATTTACCATATACCATTAAAGCCACCCAACTACAAGTGTACTAACACAGACACTGCTATAAGACACTGGTCTCCAATAAAATGTAATGAGCTTCTGAAAATACTGTAATCCTGTCCTTATTACAAATACTGTCATATGCATTTCAATACCCAAGGCTTATACATTATCTAGCTATGTAAATATTCTCTGCATAAAGGCTTTCAATGCTGCTTACTAAAGCTTACTTGCATCTTACAATCCAAGCTTACCTGATGTTCATTAAACCATGGCTACTTAAACAGAGCAACAGGACACTGTGATAGCATGCAGTTCCTGAATAATAAGAAGCATAAATCAACAGTATAAAAATCTGATAGAAAACCAGAACATTTTGCAAAATCAAGGACAGATGAAAAGCCACGGTCATATTTGTGATCTACCTTGGATGGGGAATACTCTGCACATACTGCATAACTGCTTCTTGCCTTCCTTGGACACATCCCGCCACTACAATGGGGGCTGGGGTGCAATAAGTATCATAATTTGAAGGCTCTGACACTCCTAAGAGCAAGAAATCTGGACAAATACATAGAACTAGAAGTGGGACACAGGCCCAAAATTAAGGCCAATTTTTAAATATTGCTCTTATTAACTTAATAGAACAGGTAGATCTTGCATTAGTACAAATTTTCTGAAGGGTATAAAATCTGAAACTCAAATGTCTGCCATTATTTTCTAACTTCAATCTTTAATGACTTGCCACTAATTTGCCAGAAACCACAATTTTATGAAAAACAGACCAAAATGTGATGCAAAATACCTGTCAAAAAGGGACACCTTTTAATATTAACAGTTAACTTGAAGCAGCTAACAAAATAAGAGCATCCACATGCATTTCTGAAATAAAGGTAATCTACAACTGATCATTACAGTTATAATTGTAAACCCTCCACATTTTCTTCCAAAATTGCCATTTTGGAGGAGGCATTATTAGGGAGAGCAAGAGCAACATTTTGAGCCAGAATTGGGGACAATTGAGATGTTTGGATATTCCTAATCTACAAAGTGATTTGCACGTACCTCTCAACCTCTTAATGCAGGAAATCTGAACAAGGCCAAATATATTGGGGAACATAGAAACACTACTGAAAATTGCTCTTATATAAACTTAGTCTTGCATTAGCATGTATTTTTCTGAAGGTTATGACATCTGAAACTCAATGTCTGTCATTTAATGGCTTCATTCCTAAATGATTTGCTAGAAAACCACAAATTTTGAGAAACAAACCAAAAATAAGCAGCAAATATCTATTAATTCTGAAAAGATATGGACAACTGAGAGGTATAGTTCAACCGGGGCTGTCTGAGTTTGCTATCCCCCAAAATCATGGTCAACAGCCATTCCAATGTCCCACCCATTTACCATAAACACTAATGTGCATACTGCTTTACTTCTTTGAAAGTTATTTTGCATTTTACAGCACAAACCCTAATACACATCTGTTAAAGCAATGCAGTCTCAATGAAAATAGACTAACATTAATACTTCTCTGCCCTTGAAACTCACATGCATTGAAACAGCACGAAACCCACTTTCAGAGAAAATACATTTTGCCAATTGCAAATATTAACTCTGGGCTGTCTTCAAAATCATAGGCCCCTCGAACATAACATACACATGCTCTTTGATACACCTTCCTGACTGTATTACATTATATTCCTTGTACAATACAGTTGTTAAAGGGCATTTTAAATTTATTGTTTTGAAAATTTTTCCAGTAAACAAAGAAACAAAAGCATCCACCAATGACAAAATTGCCCAATTCAGAACATTTCCATCATAAAGTCTACTCAAGTCCACCAGTATCAGTAAAAATACACAATCTCTGTAGTAAAATCCACATTGAAGAAATTTGTAACTAATAGAGGTTGCTGCTAGCAAACACTTTATATGTCATTGTTTAATCTACAAATAAAGTGCCCAAGAATAAATTGCCTTTGCTGCATGCAGTAAAATGAAAAGCTAGTAATAAGAATGGATAGCAAACTGTTAACAGGTTCATAGTTACTAGGTATCTTTGCCAAAGGACTGCAGCATCCACCCCTTTACAACACAATACAGCATCAGGAGTAGAACCCACAGCCTTCAGCATCTAAAGCAAGTACACTATCTGTTGTGCTATTAATGTAAGCAGACTAAACATAATCAGCACTAAACTTTTGCTCCCCTGCAGCTCTCAGCTCCTTGTAAAATCTACTCGACACTCAGCTGTATCTCTGAACTTTGCAGCACAAGAAATCTGGAAAAAGTCGAAATTTATTAACAACAGGGACACATTTTAAACATTGCTTGTATAATGTTCAAAATTGCTAGAATAAAATGCTGCATTACCACCATACATTTCAGGGACCCCATGCAAAAGTCAAAGCAACATACCACTACGCCAAATCAGCTGTTTTGTGAAAGAGGAAGACTGAAACTTTACCATTTAGTGAATTCAGTTCTCACCATAGCACAGCTGTCAACCTCTTAGCACAAAAGACCTGAACAAAGCCAATAATGGGTGACTACAACCACCAAACATTCAGTGAATTCAGTTCTCACCATAGCTCTCAACCTCTTAGCAAATAACACCCGGACAAAGCCAGTAATGAGAGAATATAGCCCCCAACATTTTCAGTGAAATCAGTTCTTACCATAGCTCTCAACATTAGCAAAACCTGGATGAAGCCAATAAATACCTGGATGAAGCCAATAAATACCTGAACAAAGTCAATACTGGGTGAATACAGCCCCAAACATATTCAGTGAATTCAATTCTTACCATAACTCTCAACCCTAGCACAAAACCTGGATGAAGCCAATAATGGGGAATACAGTCCCAAACACAGGGATACATTTCAAATATCCATCTTGTACACTTAAAAATTGCTAGAATAAAAGCTTGCTTTTGTTACCATACACTTTCTGAAGAAAAGAAGTCCAATATTGAAATGTGTCCATTTACATTTATTAACCAGGAAAGTCTGACTTTGAAAACAAAAAAGCAATTTTTTAGCAGAGGCCCAGGAGAAACACTCCAGACAGCCAAGAATATAACCAAATAATAACACTTAGCTGTCAGGCAACAAGGACACAAATGCAGAAACCACAGATTTTATGAGGAACAGAAAGGTATGAGGGAAAATCCTGAAATATATTTACAAATGGTGGTGGGTAGGGAATTCAGGCTCTTGCCACTTGGGCCCAAGGTACAGAGTTCAAGCCTTATTCTCTACCTACCACCATGCTGGGGCATTTACACACACACACACACACACACACACACACACACACACACACACACACACACACACACACACACACACACACTACCTGAACGGGTCCCATCTTTCCTGCATTCCTGCATAATCCGTCTGACCTGAACGGGTCCCATCTTCCGTTCCTGGCTGCATAATCCATCTTCCGCAAACATCTTGTCTTCCTGGCTGCATAATCCATCTTCCAAACATCTTGTCTTCCTGGCTGCATAATCCATCTTCAAATATCACATAGCGATGATGTCAGCCCATCTAGTCTAGTTCCTCTTCTTAAAGACCTGCTAGTCTGGTAGGAGGGTTTAGAAACAACGAGATAGTGAGAATCAGTCTTGACATTGTGCACAGGAGACAGGTGTGTGTGTGTGTGTGTGTGTGTGTGTGTGTATATATGTGTGTATATATATATATATATATATATATATATATATATATATATATATATACTGTGAAAGTTGTTTGGACCAATATGCTGTCCTCCTTAAGGGTATCATCAGAGTAAGGCAACTCTCAAGACATCAGGCTGTATAAGCATCTCCTTGTTACCAGCATCATCAAGAAAGCTTTGTGGCAGCTCTGACTCCTCGGACCAAGAAGGTCCTGGTTATTCTTTGATTCCTTCGACCCAGAAAGCAAGTTTTGCAAACAGAAATCTGGCTGACCACTGTGAGTCACCACAGAGGAGCTCTAAATAAATATCTCTAGCTTTTTCATATTTAAATGTGCTAGAACAGCATCCTTGCAGCTTCAAAAAGCAGAACTTTGGTCCTGTTTGGATTTAGAAATATGCTAGAAACAAAGCAGCTCTTTTGTATGCTGCTAAAACATTCCTGAATATATACTCTAACTCCTTTAAATGATAAGACTGAGAAAAAAGGGTAGATTTATCCATGCACTGACTAAGATTAAAAAAGGATCCCTAGTGGGGTACTTAGCTTTAGATGTCTTCAGCTGTAATTCAAACTCTGGTAGCGACCGACCGGCACACTTGCGAACTGCTTCTGCTACGGGCTCCATGGGAAGAAAAACAGATGTAATGGCATCAGCTGCCTTGCTTTACAGCACTGACAACCTGACGTCAGTCAGCAAGCGACAGCAGCCGACGGAGAAAAACATCGACTCTGGTATTCTGGTGGCCAAGGGCTACCACAGCAGGGATAACCCCACAGGTGATGACTGCAACAGTGAAACATGAAGAACATCAGCATCCTTGTAGCTTCAAAAAGCAGAACTTTGGTCCTGTTTGGATTTAGAAATATGCTAGAAGCAAAGCAACTCTTTTGTATGCTGCTAAACATTTCTGAATGTTTACTCTGATTCCTTTAAATGATAAGACTGAGAAAAACGGGTAGACTTTTCCATGCACTGACTAACACTAGCTGGAGAAGCAGCTGAATGCATCTTGTTGACAAATGTGCTGAAAAAAAGTTGGGGCAAGTATGGACCCTTATACCACACACACTGTGATAGGCTCTGACTTGGACAGCATATTGATCCAGCACATAGTTTGTGTTCTCCCTAAAAGAAAGCTGCTGAATGAGTTTAATGGCTTCCAATACTATTCCAAGTTCAGAAAGTCAAACAAATATTAAAGAGTGAGAGACTGTGCTGAAAGCCTTACTGAGATTTAAGAAGTAGGGACTAGTAATAAATCCATTACACAGCAGCCAGTTTATATGGTCCCTAAATGGAAGTGGTGTGATTTGGGTACTGTGGGAATACCAGAAATTGTCTGGGGTTGTAGTTAAGTGCCCATGTTCCTGAAAACACAGTGACAGTTACTTAAGAATTGTACATCAGATGAGATGTTTTCTGACTGAGCTGATAGTAGCTCAAACAGATAAGGACATTAAGTTCCCCAATGCTCTGGCCACATTTCCCCTAGTCAGTATGAATACCACCTTGGCTTTCCCTGTGAAGAGAGGCCACTGGCCTAGTGGGACTAACAGGAGCAACAAATAGTAAATAAAATGCACCTTTTGCAGATTTCTGATAATGTGGTTGGAGTGTGGATATAAGGCAGAGAGGCACAGTAACAGAGGCCCAGGGCATCATTTGACTCTTCAGGCTTAGAAAGCAACCTTTGCAAAGATAAATTGGCTATGAGACACCATAAAGGATCTTTGGATAAATGCCTCTAGCTTTTTCCTATCTAAAAGTGCTAGGACCGCATTCTTGCAGCTGCAAAAAACATGGTTTTGTTTTTGCATGGGTTTAGAAACACGCTGGCACCTAGCTTCCTCTAATGAAGAAGTTTCTAAAGGCTGCTGCTGGGTATACAGTGCTTTCACCTGCCTTTAGCTGCCAAACTAAAGTAAGGAGAAGTTACTTTTAAGTGAGTGCATAACCTGTGAATCAGTACAATAGTTATTGGTTTAATCTGGAAAAGGTGCTTTACTCACACTGCTGTATTACTCTGCTTTTACCCCCAAATACTCTACATCAAAACGACTTCCTTAGATTATTCTTTAACTTCTTGCTCTTGTATTCAGAACTTCTAGGTCTATACCCTAAGCTACTGTATTATGCCATAAATCTAATCAGTCAGATTTTACCTTTCAATACTCATGAATTACCTTGTTTATACGATAATTTAACATATACTGCTTCACTGTTCTAAAGTTACTATTCATACAATGAATTTGACGGTTTACTATTAGATTTTCGACGTGAACTCCGTCGACTGTACTGTTGTCGAACACGGTCGTTCGAAAACGGTAATATCGAACACCAAAAGCCAACCTAGGATCGGGTTTTAACACGGATCGAGATACGGGAGAGGTTTGTAGTTCAGCAATAACACTGAACACCTATCTCGACCCATGTTAAAACCGTTCCTAGGTTGGCTTTTGGTGTTCGATATTACCGTTTTCAAACTTCCGTGTTCAACAACAGTACAGTCGACGGAGTTCGCTTCGAAAATCTAACAGTAAACCAATTTGACATTTAGTTCTGTATACGAAACTGACCATGGCTTTCTTTTCTTAACTTGGTAATCAGTCTTTAGTACTCAGCTGAGAACTTGTCTGGAGGCTTCATTCTGTTGCAGCAAATAAATAAAACTCTAGACACACACACACACACACACACACACACACATACTCACACACACGTTTTATTCTTCCTGTTAGATCTCTACAAATATCCTGCCACAAACAAATGAAGTACAGTGTCTGTGTGAACAAAGTACAAACAAATACATATACACAACCAGGCCACTTCATTGAATGACAGGTTTGCCACAGTAACTTGTCATACTAATTGCACAGGCCAAGAGTGCTCACTCATTAAGGTGAAAACCTCACATTTGCCAAATAGCCTACTACAATACACGAGTGATCATATGCAATACTTTGATATTAAGGCACTTGCAAACAACTTGCTATTTTCTTCAAAAATACTGTTTAAATGTTGTCTAAACCTCTCTAAATTGAAAATGCCGTCACATAATATGCCTATGGTAAACTACTCATGCAGCTTAAAGCTATGCAACACAATGTTATAAGCAATGTGACAACATGCAGCTTTGCATAGTTAGTCTTTGTGCGTGCTACACTTTTAGACTACACTATATTGAACTTTTTCTAGGATTTTCATGACCCACGATGTTCCCCTCACAAACTACATGAAGAATGAAACATAGACAAAAACACCAGCAAGCTACTCAGCAGCACTCTGATAGCAGCATACCTAAGCAATTCTCAAAATAATACTAGCTCTGACGTGTGTAACACAGGCTAGCAACTTGAAATAAAGAATCTCCCCCCTCTCCTTTTCCTCACTGGAAACCTAAAGAAGCTTTGAAGAGGAGGTGGAGAGTTAAAAAAGGACTGTAAATGAACCTGTGGGTAAGCACCCCAATGTGCAGGAGTAACAATCCCATGAGTAGAATGGTGGGTAGGTCAGCAGCAAGGTCAGCAATGCTACCAGACATCCACTGGTACTGTGTAATGTTGGGTGATTCACAGTCAACAGGCACCAATGGTACCTGAGGGTTCAGAAAGAACTCCAGTGCTCATGGTAAGGGCTGTGCTAAAAAGGAGCACAATGAGGAAAGACCTCAGTATCAGCTAATTTATGTGTCTGAATTGCTGTCAACTACTGCATTACTTAACATTGACAGCCCATGCATTGTGTTGGCACAGGTATCCCCCGATTCACTCACACACATGCACATGCACACAAAATGTCTGTACCTGAGTAGTCAGAACAACCCTGATGTCTCATTTTATGTTTTTCGTGTCCTTGTAAATAGACTATTATAGTCAGAAGTTAATGCCATACATCCTTCAGAAATGTATACTAACAGAAAAGCTATTACTCTAGCAACTTTCTGATTTTATAAGAGGAATAATTAACCTCCATCCCTGATTGTTTCCGTCTACCTCCCCATTAGTTTGTGCTTCAAGGTTAAGTGGTATGCTTACATGTAAACTGTCCCTGTCACTTGTAACTCATGAACTGTTGCATACCTTGAATAATTAATGAGATCCTCATTAATCTAGGGGAGTGTGCAGACAGCACAGTCCCCCCCCTTTGACAAACACACATTCACTACACACACTTACAAATACACACACACACAGCCCCTTTCCCACCTGATCTTACTGACAGGCAAATTCACCCATTCACACACTCCTAACCTATCCCCCTCACTACTTTGTCTATTATGACTTCCCATGTAGACATACATACAAACATGCACACAACCCACAACACCAGCTACCTGCTAAACTCCCTAGCATTTACCTCTACCACAATGGGTGAACACGAGCTTTTGGCTGTGTTCGTTAACATCAGTGGCAGTGAGCAGCCATATTAACTTACACAGATGAGCAATTCTCTGAATCACTCTGCTGCATAAATGCCTTGTTGCAGGCAGTCCTGGGAGATAGCATACAGCTAATTAGCATATGACTCTCTCCCAGAATGCCTCATTAGCACTTAGTATGGCCTCAGGAACAACGCACCATGCTACTGCTGCTGCACATCTTCATTTTACACCATCCATGTAGGGTTGCCTCTGAATCAGAAATGGTACCTTTCTAAATTGGGCCTGTAATGAATGCAGAATGAGTTCCATCTAGTTACATAACAAATGACAGTGGGCACAGTTGGTAATAGTGTTTCTTAATTCTATCTCCAAGTGCCCGATCAGTTTTACCAACATAGAATTTTGTACATACTGAACAATGAGCTACATAAACTATGTGCATACTGCTGCATGTTGCTGCAATGTCAAAGCTATATGCCCTACTTTGATCGGGATAAAATGTTCCTATACTGTCAATATATTTGCAGGCTTGACAATGTCCACATGCAGTAGTACATCCATGACTTATACTGGATGACATTCCTTATGGTAAACATAAACGTCTCTTAAGGGACTTCATGTTCTTGTATACATATCTATGTCTCTTATCTACTATAGCCTCAATGTCATTGTTTGTAGACAAAATATCCCAGTGTCTTTCAATTATATCCCTATATTGTTTGATATCACTGGAATAATATAAGCATAATTTTACTTTGTCATTCTTCTGGGATGCAGCTTGTATACTACCAGAACACTGCTCATCAAAATAAGGCTTAGCTCTACTAGATCTCTCACTGGAGACTAGCTCAATATTCTCAGCAATGTCATTACTTGCATAACCTCTAACTGTAAAAAATTCCATTAAAGAGTTGGTTTGCCCTAACAAATTCTGAGTCACTTACACTTAGCCTTGATGCTCTATAAAGTTGGCCTCTGACTACACTTTTAAATGCATGAGAGGGATGCATACTTTCTTTATATAAAAGGTGATTACAATGATAGGGCTTTCTATAAAATTCTGTTGTTATATAACCATTAATGTCACATATTACTTTTACATCTAAGAATTCTACTGACTCAGCTGAAATCTTGTGTGAAAATTTAAAAAATTACGTTGTACTGTTAATGTACTTAATGAAATCATGTAAGACCTCTTGAGGAGCCTCCCATAACAAAAAAATGTCCACAAAACGACAATAAAAAACAACTTGTTTGCTATATGGTCCACTGATGATATGGTATTGCTCCCATGGCCACATTGGCATAGCTATTGGCTCATGAAGTGCCCATAGCTACGCCATGTTTTTGCCAGTAGAAACTATCACCAAATACATTATTGTTCAAAACGCACTCAAGTAAGATGCGTGTTAACTCAATTTTCTTATTATAGTCACTGTACCTCTCTAAAAACTGTTATACACTTGAAAGCCCTTCATTATTCGGAATGACTGTAAAGAGAGAAGTGACATCTAAGGTCACTAAATATATATACATTCATAAACAAGAACAAATCATTCAAAAAATGTTGAGTGTCCCTTAAAATGTGTGGACATGAGTTTAAAACAGGTCTAATTTGTTTCTCTATGAAAAAAAAAATGCAGGCTCAGTGCACCAATTTCTACCTGCCACAATAGGAAGTAATGGGAGATATACAGGATTTTTATGTAATTTGGGCAGGCCTTGAATGACTGGTATTAAAGCATCCTTAAATAAATAATTAAACAATTGCATGTCTATTAAATCATTCTTAAGTAATATCTTAAAAATGTTGTTCACCTTAATCATGTGATCTACTTGTTTCGAAGTTATTTTAATATATAAACAGGTATCTGAAACCATAGCTTTCATATTATTATTATACCTATCAGTATCAAACAACACAATTGGACCACCTTTATCAGCTGGTCTGATGGTTAATTGATTATTATAGCAATAACCCACGCCTGGGTGTAGGTAATGCTAAATTTACCCACGGTTGGCGTGGTTTGGTCCCGAGGGCAAAGCCCGAGGCACCAAACAAAGCCAACCGTGGGTAAATTTAGCATTACCCACACCAGAAGTGGTTATTGCTATTATACATGACATTATTTAAGAAAAGAAACTATTACTTTTCTTAAATAATGGCATAGTATAATGCCTGTTTGCTGCCCTTCCGCAGATGTCTGGCATCCGGCAGTTCTGATGTACTGCGCGCCTGCGCGGTACATCAGAGTTGAGCAAAAGCGGAGAAAGCAAGATCTCCGTTGCTTTTTAGTGTTTCGCTATGTTAAATGAGTTTAACATAGCGAGACAGTTTAAAATAAGCAACGGAGATGTCCGTTGCTTATTTTAAAACTGTCTCGCTATGTTAAACTCATTTAACATAGCGAAACACTAAAAAGCAATGGAGATCTTGCTTTCTCCGTTGCTTTTAAACACTGTCTCGCTATGTTAAATGGGTTTAACATGGCGAGACAGCTTTAAAATAAGCAACGGAGATCTCCGTTGCTTATTTTAAAGCTGTCTCGCTATGTTAAACCCATTTAACATAGCGAGACAGTGTTTTAAAAAAACGAGTTATACTAATGGAAAAAAGTCCAGGCGACCGGACCTTTTCCCATTAGTATAACTCAATTTACAACGGGCACGCTGGCCAATCAGCGTGCACGTTTTGGGGGGGTCATGGTATAATAGTCTGTAACCTATTCAATACCTGATATTCAGATTTTGTAGAATATACTTCATATGCTTATGATGAACAGAGTTAGATGCATACATTCTATAAAAATCATTAAGACAGAGTTTCTCAAAGGCTGTTACTAAAGGATATGAATTTGGAATATATGTGTTAGGTTTCTTCAAAATATTGTTATATGCATTGCTGTCATTTTTAAAATTTAGCTTCAAAAGAACATTTCTGACAAACATTTTAAAGTCCAAAATTACCTCTGAAAAGTCCTGTTTCTGAGGTGGAATAAAGGAAAGTCCTTTCTTTAAGACTCTGACTTAACTGCAGATAAAATATAGCTGGACAAATTCCAGACTAAACCTTCTAAATTTTGTTCCAAAACGTCTTCAGTGTTGGTGTCCCTGAAGCTTCCCCTTCGGGTTTCCTCTTCATACACCTTCTGCGCGAGCGGGACCTCTGCTCGTTTACAGTATGAGACTTTATTGGTAGAGGAAACATTAATCTCCCTTGGGGAAAAAAGGAGTATTGTTCTTGGTACATAAATTAGAAATGTTTGGTACATCAACAGTATGATTTGCTGCACTCCCTGATTCGTCTGGATGGTGCACTTGTGTTGTAACTTGAATTACCTTCTTCCTGGCACCTAAATCAATTATGGGCATCGTTACAGCTATGGGATTGGCCAACTGTGATGTCTGTTTGTCTCCATGGTTACCAGGAGCACTCATTATGCTGGATTCACTCACATTAACAACAGGAGCAGCTTCTTGAGTAGAATTAATGGCAGTAGAATTGTAATGAACTGTTCTAGGCCAAGTAAACTCATCAGAGTTGGTGAAGTCAGCACGGTCTCTAAATAACTTCTTAGTTTTAATCCTGCTGCATCTACGTTCATATACAGCAATAGAGTCCATTACTTCCATAACATATTTATCTACGAAGGCATTGTCATAATTGTCAAGTAGTTCATTATACAGCTCTTTTATACTTTTAGAAAGTTGTTCTATCTCAAGTTTTGAATACTTGATAAGGAGCTTCATATATTTGAAACTACATTCAAGATTAGTCATTTGCCATTTGGCTAATAAGTCTGGTATAGTACTGCCCTGTGTAGGCATTACTAGGACTCTGCGTCCACGGGGAACAATCTTTTCAATCAAACAGACTTCTAGATGATAATTCTGGTACTGTTGCCTTCTTAATTTAAATACATTATTCTCAATAGCACAAACTTTCATTTTTAAAGAAACAATGTCAATAGGTATGTTAGAATTTTCATTACCTGTCTCAGTACTACTGAACTAAGGATTAAAATGTCCATCTAACATACCAAAAAAATTCTGGGTTCTACTTTCCACATCCAATATGGTATTTCTGCAATTGACATTAGAGTCTGACACCACCTTAGGAAGAAAGGATGAATTGGTTTGTAATGTAACTCTATCCTTGTGAAAGATAATGTATGATGGTTTTGAAGACTAGGCTTGAATCTCTGAAATTTGTCTGGCAGAAGTAATGGCTACTAGACATATTGTTTTGCAAGAAATACATTTAAGGTCACATACAGGTGCTGATTCAAAGGGGGGGGGATGAATAAGTGCTTGCATTACCAGATTTAGATCCCATGGTGGAGTAGGGTCTTTAAAAGGAGGCCTTAAACGAAGGGTGCCTCACAAAAAGGATTTGCAGAGCTTATGAGAAGCAACAGAAGAATCTTGAAATCCAATGTGAAAACTCAATATTGCTGCTAATTGTACCTTATCTGTTGAGGAACTATCTCCTTCTTTAAAAAGTAGGGCCAAAAATTCAAGGATGTTATGTATAGGAGCTGAAAAATGGTCAACATTATTTTGATGTGTCAAGTAAACAAACTTTCTCCATTTACTGGAGTAGCGTTAACATGCAGAAAGTTTATGAGAAGATAAATGTATGTGTCGGACAAGGGAAGACAGCACAGGTTGTCTGGCTATTAATGGAATTGGAGAAGTCAGGCAGTCAGCCTGAAACTTGGTATATCTGGACAGATCATGTCTGTCGGGTGAGACAAGAGGTCTGGAGTGTGATCCAGAATCCAGGGTTTGAGAAGTAAGTGAGGCCAAAGAAAGGGGAACCAAATCTGTCAAGACCAGTAAGGTGCAATGAGGATGACTTTGCTCTTCAACATGGCAGCTTTCTGAAGGAATTTCAGAATTAGCTGAATTGGCAGATAAGCATAAAGTTAACCGGGGGGGTCAGTTGTGAAGTAGACTATCCCTCAGTGATCTCCACTGTGGAGGGATTAGGCAAAGTAGCTGCTGCATTTGTTGTTTAGGGGAGATGGAAAAAGATCATAGAAAGGCTGGCCCCACTGGCAGAAAATCATTTCCATCATATTTTTGTAGAGACACAACTCATGAGGTAAAAGAATGCATCTACTCAGCTTGTCTGCTATCATGTTGGACTTAGCTGGAATATGCATTGCGACAAGAAAGCGGTTGAAGGAGACTGCGCACTGCCACATCCTGAGTGTTTCTCAACACAAGGGGTAAGTTCTGATCCTTCCCTGTTTGTTGAAGTACCACATTACTGACATATTGTCCATTTGAATTTGAAATGTCCTTGAGGGGAGAGCATCTTCAAGGGCCTGCAACGCTAAAAGCATTGTTCTCATCTCTAGGACAATGATATGCAAGTTGGCCTCTTTGGGGGACCAACTGCCTTGGGATTGTTTTCTGCAGATAATACCCCCCACCCCACCTGGGAAGTGTCCGTGGTCACTATGGCCTTGGGCTGAGGGGGAATGACAGGATGGCTTTGTAGAACTTGATCCGACTGAACCCACCACCCGATATCTCTTTTGCATGTGTGGATGATTTGTATTGAAGTTGACATGGGTTGGTAGAGTATTGACCATTGTGTTGCTAGCATCCACTGTAAAATCCTCATGTGAAATCTAGCTAAGAGTACTAGAGTTATAGCCGCTGCCATTAAACCCAGAGCTTGAAGAACCAAATGGGCTGAAATCCTGGTAATGCAGATTATTTTTCTGACTTGTGACCTTACTGTCTGAACTCTTGAGGAAGGTAGTGAAGCTATGGTTGATTTTGTGTTGAGAAGTGCTCCTATGAATTCTAAACCTTGAGTTGGCTCTAGTTGACATTTTTCTTAGTTTATGGTTATCCTCAGAAGAGAACATGTCTAGAGAACCTGGTCTTTTACCTTAAACAGTTGATGCCTTATCAGAGCGGAAATGTGCCAGTCATCTGCATATGGAAACACCTGGAATCTCTGCAGTCTCAACTGAGCTGCAAGTACTGCCATGCATTTGGCAAACACCCTGGGGGCTGTGGTAAGTCCAAATGGCAGAACTCTGAACTGGTAATGACTGGCTCCCAGGCAGGAACGTAAGTACCTTCTGGACCGTCTGTTCATCTTTATGTGATAGTATGCATCCTGAAGATCTATCAAGCACATGCAGTTGTCCTTGACCAAAAAGGATAGAATGGAATGAACAGTGACCATCCAAAAGTTGACGTGTTGAACTGACTTGTTTAAGCAGCTGAGATCCAGAAGTGGTCTCCAGTATCCCAGTTTTCTTTGGCACTAAAAAGAATCTTGAGTAAGTTCTGGATTCTATCTGGTCTGGTGGGACCTCTTGGATGACTCGTATCTAGGGGAACTACCTCCTTGTACATCATGGAAAGGTCCCTGGGGCTTTTTTGAACCACATTTTTCCACTACTTCGTTGATTCCTTGAAAAGGATCTTTGAAGGGTGGAAAAGCATACGCCCATGGCAGACAAGGTCTTTCTGTCTTTTTCACACCTGGATAGTGTGTCGTTTACTTTGGGGCCAAACAAAGAAGTGCCATCAAAAAGAACACTGACTAATGAAGACTTAAAGGGCTCTGCAAAATCACATACATGCATATCCAGGCATGCCTCCTTATGGAAATGCCTGAACCCACTGCCCTTGAGGTCTCTTCGGTTACATGAGAAATGAGCCTCATGGAAGAACTGGAAAATGGATTGCTGGGTTGTCAACTGAGAAGTCACAGATGCTTGCACTTCTTCAGAAATGGATCCTGAGAGGGTGTCAAAAAGTTTCTTAATTGGGTCTCTCTATAACCTGGTAAAATTTTATTTATTTATTTTATTTATTTACATTTGTTTACTGGGAAATTCCAACTGAACACAGGTTCTTTTTCAGTGGAGGCCCAGGGAGAAAAGCTCCACAGAACAATAAATGAGCAGCAGAGTACAGGAAGAACAATTGAATATACATACAATAGGAAATAATACATACTGCAGCAAACATTAGCTATACATACAATATGAAACATAGTAATGAACAGATATACCAATATCTAGCTAGAGGCTAGGTATAAAGGTAGGATGTATATACAGATAGTACTAAGCTCAAACGGATACTGTTCTAAACTTGTATACCTAAATCTTATATACAAATATTGCACTAAATTGAAGCAGATATAAAGCAGAAATGCCACATGAAGGTGGAACAAGCTAGAAGAAGGGACTGAGTGAGTAGTATACGTGGCAGTGAGAGGCAGCTAGGTGTACATCATTTGGATATGTATTTGGAGTTGAGATGAAGTGAGGTAGTCAAGCATGTTATAACAGGTCTGAGAGATTGAGTGGGCAGGGAAGGGGAGGGTAAAGGGTGAGCTAGAGCCTGCAGAGGAAGGAATGCAATGATCAGATGGTGTCAGGCAGGGTAGCTAGGGGAGGGGAGAGGAGAGGAAGGGGAGGTAAAAGGAGGGTTACTAGTCATGACTGGTGCATGGCCATAACCAGACACTTTTTAATGAGTTTTTAGTGCAGCCTTGAAGTGATTACAAGAAGGTAGTGTGGTTATAGAGAGGGGGAAGACTGTTCTATAATCTGGATATAATGCAGGAGAATAGTGCTTCTTCTGCTGAGTTCTTCGCTTTCATCACTAGAAGTAGATTTTTGCTGCTGGAGCTTAGTGGTCTAGTAGAGCAGTAGGGCTGGAGAAGGGTTTGAAGGGATGAGACTTTAAGAGGATGGTTTACTAACTTGTGGATGAGAGAGAGTTGATTCAGGTGAAGAAGGTGAGAGAGTTCATGCCAGTCAAGTTCTCTCAGTGAGATACAGTGAAGGCTCTGATAAGATGTACCAGGAGCAAACTTAGCAATTTTATTGTAGCAAGCCTTGAGCTTGTTTAGGTCTGTTTGTCTAAGGTAGGCAAGTACAGAAGAGGCGTAAAGTGGAGATTAGGTGGGAATTGGCAACAGAAATTCTGGCTGTCTTGGTGAGGAATTGTTTGCTTCTGTACAATGCACCTTGTTTTTTGTGAACCTTTTTTATGGTAAGAGAAATGTGAGTGTCAAATCTAAGATTATCAATCTCAACACCAAATAGTTTGGTGTGTTCTGTTGGGGAGATGACGGTATTGTCTTTGGCTAGAATATTAAAGTGAGGAATAATTGCGCTACATTTAGTAGGTTGGAAGATAAGGAGTTTAGTCTTGCTTGGGTTGAGTAATAACTTGGCATTAGATAGCCAGTTTTCTACAAATGAAAAGGCTTCCTGTGTGATCTTGTGAAGTTCAGATATAGTTGGGGCTGAGCAGATGAGGGTGGAGTCATCTGCATACTGTATAAGAGAAGCATGCTTTGTGGCTGTGAATAGATCACTGGTGAAGAGTGAGAATAGTAGGGGACCAAGGATGGAGCCTTGGGGAACACCGAGTGCTTCAGGAAGTTGAGGAGATAGGTCATTATGCCAGACAACTGATTGTTGGCAACCAGTTAGACAGCTGTGAAACAATCAGTTGATTGGGAAAAGGACAGGTTAGTGAAAACAGAGAATAGTAGTTTGTGTGAGACCATCTCAAAAGCATTGGATAGATCCAGAAATATAGCAGAGGGGAACAGGCCATTATTTTTATGATGAAGGATAGCATTAGTGAAAGAGAGCAAAGCAGTAGTAGCGCTGTGGTATGGCCTGAAGCCATGCTGGGTGCTGGAGAGGAGGTTATTAGCTAAGGGGTAGTCTAAGACTTGAGAATGGATGCATTTCTCAAGTATCCTCGAAAGTGGAGAAAGGATGGCTATGGGGCGGTAAATGGAAAGTTCAGTGGAGGAGCCACCTTTATGGAGGGGGAATGATGCAGGATATTTTCCACAGTATGGGGACAAAGCTTTCTGATAAGGACCAATTAATTAAGATAGAGACTGGATAAGCTAGGGCTTCTGCTGCTATTTTTAGGTATTCAGAGGAGAGATTGTCAGCTGCAAGTTTTGTAGGATTAAGTTTCAGTAGAAGTTTTTTTATATAGGAGGTAGGTACTGATGAAAAAGAAAAGACTGTCGGCAGAGTATTTGGTTTTGATGTTGGGAGGGTGAACAGAGGGTTGTGTTGTTTAGCCAAAGACAGAATTGTTTTAGTAAAATGTTTATAGTCAACAATACTGCTGGAGGAAAGGAGACTGGTAAGTGGGGGAGGGTGCCTACTTTACCTGGGTGGAGAATGGAGTTTATTGTGGACCAGAACTGCTTAGGGTTGGGATGGAAAGAGTTTAGGGCAGACTGATAATATTGGGTTTTATCTTCTTTTATTTGCAAAATGTGCCAGACAGTTCAGTGACCTTAAGGCGAGGGTCACTAAAGCACAGACACACTTCACAAACATGCACATTACCCGAGACTCCTTGTTGGAGGGATAAACAGTGGAACTCTCCTCAGCAGGTTCCTTTTTAGTGGCCACCACCATGACCATGGCATCAACAGGCACCCCTTTTGCCCAAAGCTCCTTATCCTCCACTGCTGCCATAATTTTGTCAGGCCTCCAAGGTATTGGTTCAATGGAATTGGGATCCTACCAAGAGACCAACCCAATGAGCTTGTTGGTGGGTGAAGTCATCCAGGAGGTAGAAAGGCCAGTACTGAAAGCCTCCAGGAATGCAGACTCCTCAGAAAAAAGAGTTGCAGGACTTCCAGCCACCTCTCTATTTTAGGATTACAAGGATGTCTCCAAATGAGACATCTTCAGGAGGTGACCATGGGGACCTTTCACCTTTATCAAAGTCTGTATCTTCTGTGATAGACTCCTCTGGGGAGTCCAAGTGCTACCTCTTGCAAGTCTTCTTCTTAGGAACCTCCTCAGTGGGATGCTCTGGGGAGGGGGGTATCAGAGGAAGTTGGGACACCCTGTTGGGAAGCCTGAGGTTTCAGTACCAGCTGTCCCTGTGGAAAAGAAGGGTGAGACTCCAAGGGCAAAGAAGTCAAGGGGTGCAGACTGAGGATCTGAGGGGGTAGGAACCATCTGTGTTGCTGATAAAGGAAATGCTCACTCCATGGCCTCAAAAGCAGACTGCCTCAGACAGAGATAGGACCCTGGACCAGAAAAGACAAGCTTTTGGACTGATGTTCCTCCTTTCTCCGAGGGCAATCCCACTGAGGTAGATGTCCCCCAAAGGCAGATGCTGGAGCCAAACTAACCTGTGCTGAGGTTCTGAGGTGCAGAGACAGCTCCGATAACTTCAGAGTCATCTCCAGCAGCTCAGATCTGATAGGGCAGCCTCCGACAGCTCTCTGGATCTGACTGAACTGAAGTGCTCACAGCAAACCTCTGCCAGACACAGCTGGGTGGCTCAGATCCAAGGACTCTGAGACCATGGAAGGAGTCATATTTATCACTAAAATCTGATTAAATAAGCTTTCCCTTTCTTTAGTTAGTATAAGCATACAATGTTATAATCTCATAGACTTGTTCTTTCCATTTTAAATCTACAATTGTTAATCTTCAAACTTTTGCTAAAGTTACAGCTAGTAACTTTACTGTATTTCTACAGAATACAGCTAGCTATTCCAGAAAAGCTGTCATTTCCCAAATTACACATGATCTTTCCTCCCCATAGTATCTCTGTTTGTAATCTTTTTTATTTGTTAAAAATATTGCATCTTCTAGTACAATTACATCTACATCACATGTATTACACCACTCCAATATTCCTATTCTCCTTGCTTTATTCTTAATACTATTCACATTTACAGAAAGCACTCTACAATTTTCATTTTCCCTTTTCCTTAGATTCATGGTTTCATAAACTCATAGGTAACTACTAGGCTAGCTTTCTGAATAGGCCATTCTAAGCCTAACCAATTTTACTTCCTAAAGGTGAGAATCAAACTCTGTACCTGGTGTCTGTGTGCCACAACATCTTAAAAATTACACCTACCCAAATCTTTAACCATATATATTCTTTTTCCTTTTGTACGTATCCTTTAAAGTTTCTTTTTCTTTCACCCTTTTACCAACAACATTTTTTCCCTTTTACTCCCTCCCAGTTTATGTTTTCTTCATCAGTTATTTTAGCACCTTCTTCAACACCTTATTTTTTTTCTCATCCAACTTTTCTTCTATTTCTACTTCTAAAATATCTTCTATGTTCATTTTTTTCACTTTCTTTTTCCTTACTGTTATTTTCATTTTTGCATCCATAAACATACAAGTTTGTTACCTTTATAACATTTCAATTAACATTTTTTTGCATCATGTCCCATTTCCCCACAAATGTAACCATTTTTTGTCACAGTTACTTATCAAATGTCCATTTCCACAAATCAAACATGTTTTTGGGTGTAACCAGTATTTTACAACACCCCCCCCCATATTTATCATGCTTGGTATATGTATATTTTTTCTTTCTATTTTAACACAATATTACAATCCCAGCCACCAGTCCCTAAACCCATTTTGTCATAAATTTTTGCAATGTCCAGTACTTCTTTACATAAAGTTTCAAATGTCCTTTCAAAGTCTCTCTTTCTACCTCTTTTCAGAATTAAACATGAATCTTCTTTTTTATTTGCTGTTATATACTTTTATCACATAAAGATTCCATTGGTAAAGGTCCTTCTTTTTTTCAAATTCTCCAAGAAAATTTTCATTGAAAAAAAAAGTCTCAAATATAATGTCACAAAATGTCTCTTTGTTAATAAGGATAAATGCTCTTACCTCATGTGCTTTTATACCCAAAGGAGCTATTAAATTGTTCCACACTTCAAACCTATTTCTTTGCCTACTTTACTCTGAATCCTTACCACATACTTTTGTTTTTCATTTTCTTCTGCCTGCTTTTCTGCTACTCCATGTTTGCCTTCTTTTACTTTCCCTACATATATTTTCTTTTCCATCTCACTACTATTCTTCAGGATTGTCTCTGCATCCTCTTTGTATTTTCTCCATAATGTCCCCCAAGGAAACATCTTCATTTTCTGGCTCACTCTGCACCACCAGTGCTTTAAGTAAATCATTCTGCAACTCTCCCAACTGGACGGTTGTAATTATGCATCAATCATTTGCCGAGTCATCTCCATCAAACAGGTTTCTTTGAAACACTTCCTCAGAATCCTGCACACACTCTTTAGTCTCGATACTTGCTTTCTCCTTCATTTCTTTCACTAATCCATCACCTCCTTCTCTCTCCATCTACCTCCCTGTTTCTTCGGGCCATCTCTGCACCTGGAATGGAAATAGGAAGTCTTTGTCCAAAATGAGTCCCACTCACAACAATGAAGAGTAGGGGTTCTTTACAGTATTTATAAATGTATGCATCTTATGTACAACTTTTCAACACATATTTGCATCATTTACAATATTTATAAAATGATTCTTACATTTATATCAAACTTTCAATTTTTTAATCCCCCCACTCTTTTCTTCACAACAAAAGTCTGACTTTTTTCAAAATCTCTGGCAATAACCATTTTCCTTTATTTAATTATACAAAATAATTTTGCATCCAGTTTGTTAATGTCCTTTTGTTTTACAATTTTACAATGCAGATATTCGATCATATCCATATTAATACCGTTAATGTTCTCCAATTCTTTTAAGTATCCTTTGTCATATATTTCCTTCCACAGTTTAAATGTCATTTTACGCTTTATAAAATATGTTCAGTTGTCTCTAATTTTCACCACAATGTAAATTAATTCTATATTTTATTGTTTAATATGGCACGTTTACCTTTACCAGTAACTTACTTATTGATAATCTCTACAAAAGTCTGTACATTCTACATGTATTTTGTACCTATTAATTCTCATTTTACTGCTTTAATCTTCTCTTCACTTATATGTTTTCAAGGATAAACAAAATAAAAATGTTTCCATTATACTTTCATACCACGTCCTTCTATTTTTTTCTGTCTTTCCTATATCAATTTTCCATAGCAGTATATTCTCTTAGTAGAATTTCATGTCCATACAATGGATTATTTTGCTTCTTTTTAAATATTTTTTTTCCAAATTATATTTCCCTTCTATGATTTTTGTTAGCAAATTTTCTTTATCATTCCTATTTACTAAGATTTTTATAAAAGTTTAACGAAAAACATACACAACTGGGTGTAGCAAGCTCAACTTTCCTTCTTTATTTACCTGAAAAGAATGCCTGTTTTCAAAAGGTTTCGCATTGACCCCCAAATAAAAGTAAAAATTACATTCATTAAATCCTTTTCTAGTGCTGTACATATATTAGCTAAATCTGTAATTTTACCTAATATTATGGAGTTACTTAAATATGCCTTTTTCCTGTATGACATCCTAAATGTTCTCCAAAATATGCAAGGACCTTATATTCTAACTATCATATCTCTCCATTGTTGTTCTCTTAATTGTCCATTCACAAACTTTATTCCTAAGATTTCTCTCTTCTTCATTAAATTTAATGTCCTGTATTTCTCCTCAAAAAACTAGTCCATTATTTTTTTCTTTATTAAGAATAACTTCTAATATCTTCAGTTCTTTATTGAGCATTTCTATGACTGTTTTCATACATTCTGTATTCTTAACTGTTTACACTAAATCATATGCATATGTAAACATAACTGGAATCATAATTCCTTCTGGTGTGTGGTATCTAGCTTTTTCCAATATTTAATTAATTTCAGGGAACAGTGCATTCATAATTAATGCAAATAAGATCCTGCTGGTTGGACACCCTTGTTTGACACCACTTATTAGTCTACAGTTTCACTTATCCATCCATTGATTACCAATCTTACTTTGTTTTCCATGTAAACTGACTTCAGAACATTTATTATTTTATTATTTATGTTACATTCTTCTAAAATTTTCCACAATGCTTTCTGATTAATTTTGTCAAAAGCTTTGTTTACATCTATTAATATTTTTAATTCTGTTTTTCTGTTTATCTCATCTACCAATTCTCTTAATATCAGTAATTTTTCACTTCCTTTACTTCTAGTTCCAAAGATTGTTTCAGATAATAATTTATTAACTTTGTTGCTATTCTTTTTTCTATTTTCTTGAAAATTTTATAATCCATTTTTAGTACTAATAGTTTCCAATTTCTTATAAACATTTTTTCTGTCTTTTCCATATGAATTTCATTACTCCTAGGCATATTTTTTCGCCATTTACACCTTTTTCAAACCATCTGTTCATTACTTCTAAGAAATATTCTTTTTGCCATTCTTTCATGTTTTTGTACATTAAATATTCAATTCCATCTATCCCTGTAGTACTTTAATGTCTTAAGTACATTTTCTAATTCTATTATTGTTATATTTTCCTCCATCCTTTTATTGTCTTCTTCAGTTAACTTGTTTAATTCCCATCTATCTTTTAATATATCACTTATTGAGACTCTCTCTACTATATATTCGTTTTCATTATTTCTTTTTGTGTATTAACTATGTCACCTTTTCCATATTTTAATTCTCTCATTATTCTTGTATTTTCTTTAACCATTTTACTTAAGTATGGTGCTTTCTTTCTATGCAAAAATGATCTGTTTAAACATATTTTTTTTTAATTCATTTCATACAGCATTCTTTCTTTTTCAATAAACTCTTTACTAAAACGTGCTATGATTCTGAATATTTGATTAATAATGTCCTTATATACTTCAAAATCCTGTAGTCTTTTCAATTTCTGCAATTTTAATACCACTTTTCTATACTTTTCTTTCAAAATGATCCGCCAGCTCATCCAGTTTTTATAAAATTCTCTCATGCTTATATGTTCTTGCTATAACTGTATTATATCTTTTGCCTGTTCATCCAATTCTAACTCATTAATTCTTTTCATTTGTTTGCCTATCTTTATATAATTCTTTCTTCTTCCATATGGCTAAATGGTCTGAAAATCCTGTGATTTTTACACCCTTGATGTAGTATAATCCAGCTGTCAAACTACAAAACAGTCAATTTTGGTTCTTAAATTGCTTCTTTTGTATGTCCAATTTTTAGTTTTCCATAAATACATTATATTTAATCATATCTACAATTACTTCAGCATCTGCTCCTTCTTTACGTCTGCATCTTAGATCACAATTAAAGTCTCCCATTACAATTATGTGCATGTTTAAATTTACATGATCCATTATTTTTCTAAACATGATTTCTCTTTATTTCTCTAAGGTATATGCATAAAGTGTAATTACTCTATAAACTTGATTTTTATATCTTACGTCTACTATTACTATTCTTCCAATGACTAGTATTGTATACTCTAAAATATCCATCCATTATTTAAACTGGAAGACTATACCACAGCATTTTTCAGTACCTAAATTCCAAACTAATCTGCCTTCCCATAAGCCATTTATATGTCCTCTTTCTTCACTTATTGGTATTCTAATGTCTACAAGTGCTCTGATATCCATATTTAATGTCATACAACATTCTAATACTCCTAGCCTATGATGAATATTCTTCATGCTGTTGATGTTAATTGCTAAGATTCACACTATAATGAATTAAATTTAATTTTATCCTTTTCCTTTTTTGCTCTCTTATAATTACAAATGTTTAACTTGCATTTTCTGTCATTTACTCTTACAATTAGAACCTCTTTTGCTTCTTACCTTTACCCATTTACTTTCTCCTTCATCTCTTTTATTACTTATTTCTACTTTCTCATTTGTTTCCTTATCTTTTACTTCATTCATACTCTCTTGCATCTACTGTTACTCTGACGTCATTCATTTGTTCATTTTGTGCTTCTCGATAGTGTCTGATGTAACTTTCTTCTCCTGTTCCTGTACTAATATTGTTTCTTGTGTTCCTCTATTTCTGTACAACCCATCCAAGAATGACTTTTTTTTACCCAATTTTCCACGTATAAAACATTTTCTTTTATCACAATTACTAATTAAATGATCATCCTTGCCACAAAAAAAACACATCTTTGGTTGTTCCCAGTATTGCACCATGCATCTGTTTCCATCAATATTAATTACATTCTGTAAATATACAATTTCTTCATCTTGCATTTTCAGTATTACATCATATTCCCAACCCCCAATCCATTAGCCTCCATTATCATATATTTGTGTTACATGTATAACATTTTTATATATAGTCTTTAAATATTTTTTTAAATCATCTCTTTCAATTTCAGTTCTAAATTGCACAAACACTTTCTTCTTGGCTTCTCTATTAAAATCCTGTATTTCATATAAGTTCCAAGGATAAATGTCTTTTCTTGTGTTACATTGCTGTAAACATTTTTCCATGTGTTGAGACTCTTCAAAAAAAAAAAAAAAAAAAAAAATCACAAAATGTATCCTTATTAATACAAATAAAAACTCTTACCTCTCTGGGTTCTATCCCCAGTGGTGCTATAATGCTGTCCCGTATCTCATAACTGTCTAATTACTTTTCCTCCTTGCTGCTTATCTTCACACAATTTTTTTTTTTAACTTCTGCCTTTTTTCTTTCTCTTTTTTCCCCTTTTCTCACTGTGCATACAGTATCTTTTTTTCCTTTTTCTCTTATGAATTTTCATTCTGTTGAGTCCTGCCCATTACCTCTCCCCATGATGCTGCTTTTTCACTCTCCGGTTTGCTTTGATCTATGTATTCTTTTAGGTAGACATCCCACAACCCTCTCGATTGGAGGGTTGCAACAACACATTCTGTTGTTAAAATATGCTTTGAAAACAGATTCCATTGGAATATGACCTCCGAATCCAGCATTATACTATTTTCTGCATGTTTTTTTCTCACCTACTGCTTTGTTCGCATCACCACTATCATTCTCCTCCTTTCTCCCCTCTTCCAACTCCTTCTACACTATACTAGTTTCCACAGCTGTTCAATTAACAGCAATTTCCTTTTCCGTAGTACCCCCCCCCCCATGCCCTCCTTCTCCTCCATGCTTCCTGCTTCTCCAAGCCACCTTTGTGCTGGAACACAAGAAGAGATACACTGAAATGTGTTACTGTTCATACCAAGAGTAAAGTTTTTTTATTGACAAACATTACCTATTACTTTCATATTTACAAATCTCCATACATTATAAACTTCAATTTAAACATTCCCTCCCCACTCTTTTATCCACAACTATAACATTATTTTCTCCAAAATCTTTGTCAAAGTCCATTTTCCATTGTATTTAATTTAATTTAGTCTCTCAGTCCATATAACATAAAATATTATTCTGTCCATTTTCTTAATCTCTTCTTGTTTTTGTGCACCATAATAACAAAATTCTATTATGTCCACATTTGCTCAAATTTTAACAAACCTTTCACCCTATTATGTTTACATATTTCTTTCTGCAAATTATTTACTCTTTCACATTTCAAAAACACATGCTCAGTAGTCTCAGACACTCCATATTTACTACATATTCTATCTTGCTTTTTTGTATGGCATATTTGTGTTAACTGGCAATTTTCTAATAGACAATTTCATTACGTTCTTTAATCTTTTTATAGCTATTATATGTCATCATTGTGGCTTTTTTCTTATCTATTTCTAAATCTTTCCATGGATCAATGCAATAAAATGCTTTCATAATACTGAAGTACCATTCCTTCCTATTTTTCTCACACAGATTCATTTTCCATAACACAGCTTTATTTTGATGCCCTTTCATTTCTTCATTCACAATGCTTTTACTTTAACTTCCATTCCTTCTCACAGTTCTATATATGTATAATATAGTATCAGTTCTATCAAGTTTTTATTTTCCTTCATAATTCCTTTTAATACCTTATATAAAACTAAAGATGCTGCATGTACTACTGGGTTTATTAAACCCAAGCCTCCTTGCTCTTCTTTCATATATAGAATCCCTCTCTTGACTGGATTCAGTCTAGAGCCCCATAAAAAAGAAAATATAATCATCATTATTTCCTTTTCATACTTAATAGGAATCGTATAGATGTTAGCAACATAAGCATTTTGTTCCTATTACCATGGTGTTCAACAAGTGTGCTTTTTTCTATATGAAAATCTATACGACTTCCAAAAATTTGTCATATACCTCTGAGTACATTATCCCATTGTTGTTGCATGTATTCATTCCATCCAAACATTATTCCCAATATATCTATATATTTTTCATTGAACTCAATACCTCCTATCATACCTTCAAAACCAAATCCTTTACTTTTCTCTTTATACTTAAACCAGTGTTTTTTAAATTTATACTTAATTTTTCATTTACTTCATCCATACTATATTTTTAACAAATAATACAATACCATCTGCATAATTATACATTATTGGCAATTCTACTTCCTTCATCATTTTGTATCCACCGCTACTTGACATTTTATTAACTTTTTTCACTATTACATTCATAACTAATGAGAAAATTACACTACTAACTGGGCAGCCCTGTTTTATTCCACACACCATTTTTATTTCTTCCCCAATCCAGCCATTTACATTTAGTTTCACATAGTTCCTTTCATAAACAGATTTTATTACTTGTAATATTTATTTGCTTACATTATATGCCTGCAAAATTCCCCACAATGATTTATACTGAATATCATCACAGGCTTTATTTATATCCCCTATCATAACCTTCACTTCTACTTTTTTATTTATATTAACAACTATTTCTCTTATTATCCATAATAACTCTTGGCTTCCTTTTCTTCAGAATACATTTGGTCATATATTTTATCCATTTTTGTAACCTTTTTTATTATTCTCATAAAAAATGTTATAATCAGTATTATTCAATGATATAGGTCTCCAGTTTTTATCTCCTCTTTATTTCCTTTTCTAAAAATAAATTTTATAACTCCTGTATATATCTCTCTCTACTTCATTCCAGTTTCTAACCATTCATGCATAACTTCTATACAAATTTTTGCCACTTTTTCATTTCTTTATAAATACCATATTCAAGTCCATCCAATTCTGTTGCAGAATTTATGTTAATATCCTTTAGAATTTCATTCAATTTTTGCATAGTTATTTTTGTTCTAAATATTCATTATCTTCATTATTTAATTTTTCACCTTTATAAATGTGTGCTGTTTTCTTCTCTTTTAATAAATAATTCCAATACATATTCTTTAATTTCAAATTATTCCATCTTGCTGTCTTATTTGCTTACCTTCCTTATATTTAACTCTCATTATTTTTCCTTATTTTATCATTTTACTCAAATATGGTGCTACCCCTTCTTTCTTTCCTTGTAAACAATATTTTTGTTTATATAACAATTTGTTAGTTTTCATTTGATTAATTTTATATATTTCTCTTTCTTTTTCATAAAGGAATTTGTCTTCTTTACTAAGTCTCTAAATGTTTCTTGACTTAATATCTTATCTCTTTCTTTTTCTTTTGTTCCTTATACATTCTGAAAACACTTTTTTATATTTCTCTTTAAAATTCACCTGCCCAGTCTCAAATATCAAGTCACAAAAAGTTTCTTTATTAATTAAAATAAATGTTCTTACCTCTTTTGCTTTGACACCCAGAGATGCTACGATAGAGTCCCAAACTTCTTTTTTACTGCTCACACGTACTGTCATCTTCTTTTTTGTTTATTTCTTCTTTGCTCCTTCTCCAACAGTTTGCACATAAATGTTTGTCTGTTGAACTTTTTCTGGCATAGTCTCTTCTTCTCCTTTTCCTTCTACTTTTCCATGATGTCCGTCCATGAAATTGCTGCTGCACTTTCTGGCTCACTTTAGTTTACCATTTCTTCCAAAAAATCATCCTGCAACCTCCCCGACCCTGATTGGAGAGTTGCAATTATGCATTTTTTAGAGGTAACTGTCTTTCCTTCAATCTCCTCTGAAAGTTTTCCTCAGAATCAATCTCAGTTACAGCTACAATCTCCTTTTCCTCCACTGTCACTTTTTTTTTCTACACCCACATCATCAGAAAAAACTGCTGGTAGCAATTCTACCATTTCAATTACATTTTCAATAACTTTCACTCCATTTTCATCAAAAGCTGAATCAGCCATGTTTTCTTCCTGTTCCTCCTGCCTGCCTCCTCACCTGGACAGGAAACAGAAAGTCAGGATGTATAACACACAAAGCCTTCCCCAGACTACCAAGAGTAGGGGAAGTTCCTTGATATTCTGGCCATATTTCCCCCGGTAGTATAAATACCACCCCTGGTCTCCACTGAAAAGAGGCTGCTAGCCTAGGGGGACTAACCCAGTCAACAAAGGATAAACAAATAAAATAAAATAAAACAAATATGGAATGAAAAGTATGCTATATATCAAATTATGATATATTTAATATTGGACACACATCCTCATAATACTATTTTTACTACTGCAACTCCATTACCATTATAATTTGCATCATCCTATGGCTTATTTGGAAAATGCTCTGTTTTGAAAACCTTAAAATGACAAGCAAGCTTAAATTTGTATTTCACAGAAAATGGAATTTTACTGAGTACTGCGCACATGCACAGTACAAGTATTAGAACTATTTAAACAATGTTATTTGGAACATCAACTAAAAAATATATATATTTATATATATATATATATATATATATATATACACACATATATATACATATATATATATATATATATATATATATATATATATATATACACACACACACACACACACACACACAGCCTCTATGTTTCACAATTAACATGAACTCCACTATTCTCTCACAGACCTCACCTTTTTCTCCAGAGACGTTGTTATCCTTCCCAGTACAGATAGATTTGAAAACAATCAAACTGCAGTGACAAATTCATGGAATAGGAGCAATACATCCATGATAACCTAGCTATGCGTTGTGCTGCTTTGCATGAAAGACATTTAATTTAGATGGGAGGACATTTTATCAAATACACACTACTGTAACATTTTCCATTAAAGGTGATGTGCAAAGGATTTTTGCTGCTCCTTTTCACTGTAATTAGCTCTTGTGATGTAAAGTGAGCTTTCTGATTCTAAAATATGTAGATTTTATTTTAGTTACTTCAGTGGAACTATATAAAAATGATTAATAAACTTCTGTTTGGGTTTACTCTGTGCTGAACAGCTGTCCAATTACTTCCTGATTCCATGTTATGTAATGTTACCTTCTGATGGTGCAATTTATTTTTATTTTATTTATTTTATTGCAGTTGGTTTACCAGGATAGTCCATTGGGCCAAAAAGAACCCGTTTTCAATGGAGTCCTGGGGAGAAAAGCTCCAAGACAAAATGTACATTCAACATTTGACAGTGACAATGTAGGTACAGAGAGATATTAATACTATGTAGGCAGTAATAAAAATACAACTTATCAAATACAGAATAGCAATAATAACAGTTAATACATTGAAAGAAACATGCTAGTAATAGAACAAATGTGAATATCAATACAGATTAGAGAACAAAACATAGTAACTAAATAAAAGTAGGGTGTAATACTGAAAGAAATTAGGTAGAGTTAGTTATGTAGGGTGGGAGCAAGAGCATTCCCACTGTGATGCTAGATATAAGAAAAGAGACTTTTGAAGGTAGAGTGGTTAGAGGTGGTGCGGATGGGTGGAGGTAGGGAGTTCCAGAGGCAGCGAGGCTGAAGGAGAGAAGGTTTTGCCTGGGGATGAGTAGGTTTGTGCACTTCTAGTAGATTTTGATTATTTGATCTTAGAACTCTGTTAGGTCGGTGCATTTTAAAGGCAGAGGAAAGGGAGGGACAGAGGGAGGGGTTTAGAATAAGCTTATGGGCTAGAGTTAATTGAGTGTAAGTTAGTTGATTGGGAAGTTCTAGCCATTTTAGTTTATGGAGGGAGAAACAGTGGTGAGAGGAGGACTTATGGCTGGTGGCGAATTTTGCAATTTTGTTATAGCAGGTGGTAAGTTGTTTTTTTAACAAGGACTGAAGATTAGTTAGTAGTGGGGCACCATAGAGAAGGCAGGGGATAAGGAAGGAAGTAGAGAGAGTGATTTTAGTAGCAGATGTGAGGTAGGCATTCTGTCTATAAAGCATGCCAAGTTTGTGATGCGTTTTTAATGTTTTTGCAGGTGGGAGTTAAATTTAAGTTGGTTGTCGATTAGAACCCCAAGTAGTTTGGTCTCTGACACTATTTCAAGAGGAGAGTTGTTTTGAGTAGTAATTAAGAATGTATCCATGTCGGGTGGAGTGACTTTAGAGGGAGTAAATAACATTAGTTTGGTTTTGGTACCATTGAGAGCTAGATGATTACTTAGCATCCATTGCTCTGTGGAAGAGAAGGCATCTTGAGTTAGTTTTTGTAGTGTAGCGATAGAGGAGGCAGAAAAGATGATAGTTGAGTCATCTGCATATTGGATGATGCTAGAGAATGGGATCGATTTGTGGAAGTCATTAATAAAAATGTTGAAAAGAAGAGGACCCAGTATGGAGCCTTGTGGAACTCCTGTAGGGGTACTAAGGAAAGAGGAAGTGGCTTTTTTCCATTTTACAGCTTGATGTCTGTTAGATAGGTAACTAGAGAACCAGTTCAAGGAGGAGGAAGATAGGTGAAGTTTGGAGAGTTTAGCTAAGAGCAGGCTGTGCGAGATAGTGTTGAAGGCTTTGGAAAGGTCAAGAAGTAAGGTGGAAACAACTTGTCCAGAGTCGCGGGCTTTATTTACAATTTCAAGGAAGGAGAGGAGGGCAGTCATAGTGCTATGATTAGGTCTAAAACCGTGCTGTGTAGGAGTTATAAGATGGTTGTCCAGGAGGTGAGGAAGGAGTTGAAGTTGGACACATTTTTCTAGTATTTTTGAAATGGGGGACAGGATGGCTATGGGACGGAAATTAGTAATGTTATTATTGTTACCACCTTTGTGTAGAGGTATAATAAAGGCTTGTTTCCAGATTTGGGGAACAGTGCATTCCTGTAGGGAGTGGTTAATTAAGATGCTAATGGGGTAGGCAAGAGTTTCAGCAGCTATGCTGAGAAAGTAAGAAGGGATATTGTCAGGAGCATTGGTACATGGTTTCAATTTCTGAAGCAGTTTCTTTATAGTAGATGTAGGTATGGGATTTAATGAGAAGAGGGTGCAGTCAGGAAGGGGGGAATTTTGGGGTGGTGGTGATGAGGCTAGAGTTTGTGCAGAAGGGGGGGTAGAGGAGTTAGTGGGTGGGGAGTAGGGTGTAGAAGTAGAGAGAGTAGGGGTGTGTGAGGGGGTATTGGTTAGCAGGGAGGTGTTGGAGAATGAGGAGGTCAATTTGGAAATAGAGTCAATAAAGAAAGAATTAAATTGGGTGGCTAAATCAAGTACTGGAGCATTAGGGTCTGGGGTAGGAGTATCTGGTTTGCTAGGGTGGAGGAGAGTGGAGATCCCTTTCCAGAATTTTTGAGGGTTGTTTGTATTATGGTTCTGGAGTGAGGAGAAGTAGTTTTGACGATCAAGAGTAATGAGTTTTTTTACTTTATTTCGGAGCATTTTGTATTCATTAAGGAGTGGTGTTGTCTTATGTTTTTGGTAGCGTGCCCAATTGTGGTGACAAATGGTATCTAGCGGGTAGAGGTGTCTCTGTAATTTGGCAGCAGATTTCAACACAAAGTAACACAGAATGCAGCAAAATCTGAGTCATTCAGTCAGACAATAAATCAATACATTAGGTAAATATAGTTATTTTCAAGTAAAGGGTAACAAAAGCAAAACAGAACAGAATAACATTCCAGTAATTTGCACACTGCTTGGCATACAATGTAATGACACACACGTAACACTGTAATAAACTGCTGTTCATCACGGGATGGCCACTTTTGGTAAGACATTTAGGGTATCTAAATTGGTTTTCCTACGCAAATTTGAGGGATGATTCTTTGTCTCACTGTTGACTGCAAATTGCATAGTGAAAATGGAGAGACGAAAACCCCCTAAAAATTATTTTTCCCTCAGCACCCCCCAAACCCCCTCTGAAATTATATATACACCAATTTCATGGTAGCATCACAGTGAAGAAAAGGGGGGAAAAAACTAAAAAGTGCACCATCAGCTTGCACGATACAAACATGGTGCTGAAACACACCGCAACATTAAATTCTCACACTAAAGACACTCAGTGAGTGCAGTGCAGACATGCAGGGAAGCCATCTGAATTTCCTGAATTGTTATGCATTGAATAAATTTGTGCCAGGACGGAAAACGTTTGTAATAATCTGTGCATCTGTCAAAATGAAGATGCACTGAAGATGATGATACAACGTAAGGAATATTAAAAATGTAAAAATTATAATGAAAATGATTACGATGTGATGAGGATGGTGATGAAGGTGAGGTAAACAAGATGCTGATGCGATGAAGATGTTGGCAATGACAATGCTATGCAAGTGATGAAGAAAATTATGTGATATGTTTCCCCTGCTCTTGCCAGTGGTAGGTGTACTGTGCTTAAGTGTTCAAAGCATCTAACCCTCTTACTTCATCACAGTGTCCATGCATTATAAATGCATTATGCACATGTTCAGTGGTTTCGGCAACTTTAGGAAGGCATTTACTTATGATGCTGGGCTGCCACTACACTATTCTAAGATTTTGGCATGTGGTCCTCTGTTTAATGATAAAGGTACTAGGTGCCAGGACTCTGTACTGGACTAATGAGAAGACAGCTCTGTTCCCTCTACAGGTCATGGTGGCATGTAGGAACATAAAACCACTTAAAACATCTTCAGTCTGCTATGGCTGTTAAATCAATATACCCACTAGAGATCAGTGTTTCTTTTCAGGGGTGGCCTAGAAGCACTTCTTGGTTAAGTGATTCACTCAGTGCCATGCAATATACAAATGGAGACTAGAGGAATCAAAACAATGATTATAAGATGAATCTTATTAGCCTGATGTACAGTGCAGACAACCAAATATAGATAAAGCCAGGCAGCTCTAAGTGACATCACATGTAGGAACATTTGGCCGAACCATGAAGGGACCTGAGGTGATTTCAGTAGTACATAAGCTGTTTCTTCAGAGATCCCTGCAATTTCTTATGTTGCTTCATGGTGTCCTACAGATGCTAAAATGCCTTCATAAGCAACAAACTCTCTGTGATGCTGTTCACCAAAGTGGCAGTTCAGACTGTCCATATCAGTGTTGTCTGACAGGAAACAACTTTCTAATATGTTATCCACAACTCACCATATGGCAAAAATGATACTGTGACACATTTTCCTTGAAAGACTTCATCATGAGCTACTGCAACATGTCTAATTGGTACGTGGGTAAATGGAAGCACTGCAGCAAGCTGTATGTGGTACGGGTATATCAACAACAAATGGGATGCCTCACACAAAGGACCCTCAGTTCTGCTGGACCAATCACATTCTACTATACAGGTTGTACAATTGTGCAGTTGTTAACAATGCTGCCTCATACAGCCCAGTTCTCTGGCTTGGTTCCTATCTCAAATGTCTTCTGTGCAGAGGCTGCATATCCTTCCTGTGTCTGTGTAGATTTTTTCCCCTCATCCCAAAGATATACTGATAGATAAACTGATGATTATTAAACTGCCCACAGATGTGTGCAGCCTATGTGCAGCTCTTGTGACAGACTGGCATCTCACCTAGGAATGGCTCTCTACCTTAAGCTTGCTGCTTGCCAGAAAAAAGTTCTTGTTCCTCTATGATCCTAAACATGGTTTAATTGGTACTGGAAAATAAATGACAGATCTCCCACAAAATACTGAAGGAAAAACCACAACTCACATGAGGACAGTATGGAATGAAAAGCACCAACAGCTGCACCGGGAAGAGAAATGAGAAACACCTTGATTTAAACTGTGGAGATGGGCTTTTCATATTACCGATACAAAGTAGGTAATTTCTTCCTGCACTCTGATGTTTTCTGGAACTATCAACTTCATATAATGCAAATGACTTGCTTATTTTATTAACAAACTTAAGACCATTAGCCTCAGTCTCAAAAATACCCTTCTCCCTTCAAACCTCTGCAAACAATGCCTGTGGTTTAATTCCTCTGCCTCCAAAAACACACCACCAATGCCAGGTTCTTCCCAAAGCACACTGACTTCCCATAATTCACAGAATCAAAATCTTAATAGGCACTCTGTTCTTTAAACTATTTAACAGTGTTTCCCCTTCCTTGCTGGTAGGCTATTCCCCATACCTCATATTACAACCTTAGATTCCTACATCCAACAAAACCTCCCTCCAGAAACCTAAACTAAACTTCCCTCCAGAAACCTAAACTAAACTTCTTTGCACAAATCACAGCTTCTCCACCATCAGTCTACAAACCTGGGAATCCTGTCCAACTTCAAAGAAAAAGCATCTTTTATATTACTCAGAAAGGAATGAAAATATTATTGTTCAAAGGTGTTTCCACACCCGAACAATCATTATAGCCTCTGTATACTACTGTTTCACACTCATTCCTAAATCATTCAGTCCCGTAGCTTATCTTCCACTCTTACTTCTGTCAGGTTCTCTACTCAAACCTCCTGCTTAACTCTCTCTCCATTTTTAACTTCCATTTTCCCTGCATTATGAATAAGAATGTTCTTACAACAGCAATGTGTTACAATTTACAATATAAAATAAAAGACTCAACACTGACTTTTTATTGCCTCTGTTGTTTCTTACAAAGTTAAGATGCTGCATCTATGGTTGTGTTATAAACTGCCGAGTAATCTCTAGTCAAATTTACAACCAGATTAATTAAAATATTTAAATTGTTGACTGTACAAAAAACCCAAAAATGAAATAAAGCCATTTTTCACAGGCCACATCTTTCTTCACTAAATATACTAACTCCACAGAGTCACACAACCATCAAAAAGATGGAAACACAAATACGCAGAAACCATTGCCTGCACACACTGTCACAATCCATATTATCAGTGATTCTGAATGACAAGTTACATCTTGTAAAAATGTGCCTGAACAAATGCAACCTTGTCTATTTAGCATGCAACCAAGGGTAGGCAAGCTTCATCACATATAATTTTCTTGCAAATAGACAAAAAAAATTGCAAAAAAAATGTTTCCTTGTAAAATGCAAAGCCATTTTACTTCATCTATATATGTGCATGTCTTTTTACTTTTGTTGACTACAACTGCCAAAATTAGGAGGCAAGTCCACCATTACTGCCATGTAAAGAAAGCATCTGGATCAGGTCCTGCAAGCCAGTCAAGGGAATTTCATAGCCTGCCTAAGACATTGAACAGGAGACCAGAAGATATGTTGATATCTGTCCAAAGAACAGAGACTCTAAGACAGTCCCAGAAAGAAAAGCAGGTAGCTGGTTCCCCTTCAATAAAAAACTAATGCCATCTCCAATTAATCTAAGGGATTTAAAGTAGTCACCCCTGTGACACCCATGCACTGACCCAGTAATCAAAGAGCCTCAATCCTCACCACTAACACCAGTGAGGGGCGTTCACATTGAAAAGATAACAAGTACACACATAGTAAAGTGCAATTTCCCTTAAGAGCACACAGAGATCACAGTCAGTCTGGGGCTGGTTTCTCCCTTTCTCTTCAGATCCCCAATAAGACTCCCCACTGGTACAGCTACAGGGTACACATCTCAGCAGAGTAGTCAAGCCAAAACCTACAGTGCCCTCACTGTTCAACCAGTGCTTCGTGTCCCTGCTCAAGTAGCTGACACACAAACTTTGAGATTTGGTTTATATACAAACAAACAGACACTCCTGGGGAAGGCTGGCACAGGTTCTCCAGCTATGCCCTCTCTTGCCAGGCTATAAGGTAGTAATCACTGCCACCAACTACTCTTATAAGCTACTAAAAAGGCCCTCACCAAAGGGTGTCCAATTATTACTGTGAAATATTATCCAATTAGTAAGTGTGACGAACAGCAAGGCTTATTTGTGGTGGCTTTGTACAGTATCGCTATATACATGCAATGTACTTTACAGCTTAAATTATCTCTACACAAAACAGCCACAGTTGAAAGGTTTAAAAATATTTAATAATAAATAAAAACACAAGACAAATCTTCTCAATTAAACACAGTGATAGTCAAGAGTTCAGAGATCACAGGAACATGCTTAAATTAATACTGTAGAATACTCTGACAAATATAGAAAACAGCTAGACTAAATCTGACTAAATTCCTTTCTAACTCTAAAAACAATCACAGTTCTAAATAAACTTACATATACAGCAAAGGCAGAGTACAGGTGAGTGATGTTCTTCATACAAAATCCAAAATGCTCTCTTTTTCTCTCTGAGATCTCTTAAATTGGTACTACATCACTGCTGACTCATTTTAGATTACATCTTTCTTCTCTGGTTCCCAGGTTAACAGAAACTCACAGTTTTAACATTTCTTTGATCTTGCACCTGGCCAGGAAACTACAGCAATAAAAGACATTATATATGTAAAATCTAGCAATTAACTCTGGTCTCAAAACAACAGAAGGAATTCCTCAGTCCATACATTATGTCTCCGAGCCTTGAGATCAGTCATACAATGCTTGACCTATCAGCTTTCTTCCAGCAGAGTACACTGTGTTTACATTTTTTAATATTTACAATGACAGAATTATCTACAAAATTCTATCGAGCTAGGCTGGGAGCCTTCACATATCTTCACAATCCCTATCCCAAAAATATCAGGACAACAACCATAACCAACTGAGTGGTACTAACAGCTTAATGAGAAAATAACCTCTGTGGTAAACAAACAGAGGAGTTGAAAACTAGAGGAACGGTTGTCATCAGTACAGATAAGGAATAAAAACAATGATCCTATGACAAACTGGAAGTGGCAACTAAGTCACTTTGCTTCTTCATCTAAGAAGGTAAAAAAGCTTCCTTTGTCACAGGAAATTAATTACTACAAGAGTATAGCATTTGGCCAATGTTTTTCTTTCCCAAAGATGCATCTCAATATCCTGTTGTTAGTGATACCTTGTAGTTGCTTTGAAAGCCATGCAATAAAAACTGGCATTGGGTTAAATCCGCAAAACCAGCAAGACTGCTAGTCTCAACTGGTGAGCGGCCACATGCCATCCTTGGGAAACTCTTGTAGGTGTTTTAGTCATAAAAGTGTCAAGCCAACCTAAAGTAAAACAGTACGCTGGCCAGAGGAATTAATGGTGGTGCACTGGCTAAATGGCTAAGCAGACGCATGCAAAATCAAGCATCCATTTAATGTTAGATCTTAACAGACTGCTGAGAGACAAAAGTATTACTGATATGAATGGATATATGACTCCAGAGCTGAATGCACTGCATAACTGCAAATGCTCAAATTAGCTGCATGGTTCACTTCAATGTAAGGATAACCACAGAGCCTGTTAAAATAAAGGGTTGTGTGGAGGGATGACTCCCCTGTGAAACATGCCAATTTGTTCTTCTGTACTTTACAGCATAACTGCAGCTTGGTATTCTGGGATTATGTCCCTGTACTGCGGTGGTGGTGCTGCGGTAGCATTGTCACCTCACTGTAAGATGCTGTCCGGTTCAATTCTCAGCTACAGCGTCTTCTGCATGGAGACATGCGTGAATGGGCGTGCCTTCGTTGAAGGTTGTGCGTCAGGGCTGGCAACTTGGCACGTAAAAATCAACTGCCAATCATTAGCGGACCGGAGTTCCGCTGTGGCGACCCCTAACCGGGAAAAGCCAAAAAGACACAAACTGTGGAAGCCAACTACCAAAAGGCCTGTGTGACTACCACTGCAGAATGTACTTTGAATATGATCAAATATTTAATTTAATAATAATAATAATAATATCATCATCATCATTGTGAAATGCAGAAGTGGTGATGTATAGGTAAAATGAAATGTATTATAATTTATGTCAGCTGATGATGATGAGCCTTTCTAGATCATCCTTGATGAACTCAAAACTTGAATGACTGAATAATTGATTTATTTTACTAAGTTTACTAACCAGGGCTGTGGAATGATCCAGATGGAACCACTTCAGTCACACTAGGGAAAATGAAAGATAACATAATGGCAATTACATTTCAACATTGGAACAAACGAAAAACCCTTTTTAGAAAAGAACTAGAGAAACCATAACATGACAGATGTGGCACGATCCACAATACCCAATCAACAGACGTACTTATCATGATTTCTCTAGTTGTAAGAGGTAGGGGTTTCACATAAGCCAATATTTGCAGTCACTTACATTTGTGTACAGATGCACCAATGGATTTATTACATAAACAGTGCTGACAGATACAATGCATTACAAATTTACAGAACTTACAATGTTAAATCTGCAAGGGTGCAGATGATACTGTAAGGTTTAACCTATCAGTGACATGACTTTCTTAGTTGCAGAGTTATGTTACATTGGATTTTGTAAAACAAGGGCAGGAAGTTCCTTCTGTTATGTAGGCTAGTAGCTTCTTTATGAAGGTCTGTACCAGTTTAATTTTTCAAAGTCTTATGGGTTTCTAATATCATGACAAGAATGGAACCCATTCCTAAGTCAAAGTATGATTAAAGTTTATGAAATTAGTACTGCTTCGATCTTTGATTTTAGCCAAAATTGCTCTTTGCAGCACCTGCAATGCACCGAGAATTAACTCTTTTTGCAATTTATACAGTTACATGCATCAGTAATATATCTAAATACAACTATAAATTCTTTTTTATGTGACCCATTACTCCTACTATTGGAGCAGTCTGTGTATCCTTCTTCCACATTGCCTTCTTTTCTGTCTGCAAATCCTGGTATTGTATGACTCTGTCTCTCTACGTAAGACAATGCAATAACTGGGTGTAGCAATTTGAATGCTCGGTGCTACTTTTGCCTTCTTTTCATGGACTACTATATCTGGTTTACTGACGTGGTGTTTGTAATGGTGTTAGGGACAGGCATGACACAGTTTGGGAGCCACGGCTAAGAAGGCATGGTCAGTGGTTAATAAGCTGTTGTTCTCCGCAGGACTGTGACATTAATGGTTTAAGATTAGAGCTGATAGGAAACAGCTTTCACTAAGTTCAGATGCAACATGCTATGAGGATGACTATGAAGTGGAAGAGGTTTTAGTGTTCTTGAACTGGTAGCCTGTTAGCATAGTTTACGGTAGAGCAGTGGTGTTCAGCTGGTAGGGAGAGTAGGCTGAAGCAATATATTCTCTTTGCAATACTTTGCAAGTCTGACAGGATTTTTTGTGATGTAAAAGAAAAAAGTGGTACTCCATATTCAAGTTGTGGCTTAACAAATGTTTTTTATGTCAGCTCTGCTTTCTGGAGTTAAGAAGTGAAAGATTTTCCAACATGCATACAAAGGATTGTTTATTTTTGATTTAATATAGATGCTGAGTAATGACACAGTCGGTGACAAGTCAAGAATGATGTCTAAGCAGCAGAAAAATCATAAGCCTTTGAGTATTTGGTTACTGTTGTGTTTTAATGATCCTCGTTACTTACTAAAACTATAATCAACAGGACTGGCTATATCTTCTGTGACTCATCAGTTTTGCAGTCCTATACATTAGAACACAGTCTACCTGGTACAGAAATAATATCATTAATCTAAGACACTGACTGTTTTCCACAAGAACACAGAATTTATGAAAGGAAGTACACAAAATATGTACTTGAAAACACTTTTTTCCCCCCTTATACTGATATTTAGCAAAGGATGCCACAACTACAGTCTCTACCACATTTCCTGAGAAATTATATCTGTTCTGGAAATTAACATTCATAAGGTAGTTATATGTATTATGCCAAGATAATTTCAAATTAAATATAAGACATTTTAAAATAAAAATTGTTTTTACCATAAAGCAATAAAGTAAAGTAAAATGCATTTTTTCTGAAATAAACATATAGGAAAATATATTTTAGCAGCATATTCTATGGAGGGCAAGAGGAACCCAACATAATACCAAACCATTTACAAGAAATGGAATTTAATAAATCTGCAATGATCTGCCCAGTCTGTAACTATTTTATGTTCAAAGCTACTCAGAAATTACAGCAACATTATAACCAAACTTCAAGAGATAACTGAATGTTATAGATTTGCCTGGGCATATCTCTTTTTACCATATGGCACTTAATAAACAAGGGTAAAAGGCTATCAAATTACACATTACAATTCCAGGAGATCAGATATCAATTCTACCCTTTCAATTTTCTTGCTGCAGCAATGAGTCAGACCTCAGCGAATTTGTCCTTTAAAGATAAAATGCTTTTGTAAATTATGTTCAAAGTTCTGTGCAGTGAAGCACAATGCCGGAGTGACATTTTCAAAAGAAGAACTATTAAGCCTGGTAAAAATAATGGTGATGGTTATCTGAATATCTTGAACATTTCAAGGGTGTGATTTTCGATGCAATGAAGAGGAAAACGTGAACATAAAAAATGCTGAATAAATTACTAATGTTCCAACCAAATGAGTGACTTAAAAAAGCAGAATTAAATATGTTATTTTATTATAACTAAGTGCTATTAGAGACAGCACGGTGGCATTAGAGTTAGCACTACTGCCTCACAACACTTTACTCCCAAGTTTGGTTCCCAACTACAGTGCTTTTCTTTGCAGAGTCAGCATGTCCTCTCAGTGTTCAATGGAGGTTTTTACTGGGGTGCCCAGTTTTCTCTAGCTTTTCACACTTACAGCCACAAACTGGTGACCCTTCATGTGTGTGTGTGTAAAAGTGAAATGGATTGCTGTCCTGTCCATGATTAGCTCTCTGGCATATGCCCATTGTATCCAAGAACACATTTTGGCCCTCCTGTGATCATGAACAGAATAAAGTAGGTATGAGAAAAAGACTTAATGTTAATATGCTTTATTTGTTATCTTTTGTTGGCTTTCCTGAGCCTTAAAAGGAAGGTCAGGCTAACATTCTCAAATCAAATGACATGCAGTGGTTCATACAGAAATGTGAACATACACGCATACTTTTATAGTTTATCTTCTTAAGTGCCTCCTATTACATCCACAACAGTACAAAGTGTTTTTTATTTTTTACTGCAACTGTGAGGGAAATGAAAATATTGTTGATCAATTTAAAGAATTAATTTCTGAGGATTAGCTCCATTAATACTTAGATAAAATGTCTTTCTGACATAAACAATTACTGAAGGCAATATAAGCCTGGTTACTATCCTAAAGACAGAGTATAAGCCTCATAATAAATTCCGTTTTTACTAATCAAGGGCTCTTAAAATGTCACTCAGAGCTGATATGAACTGCACACCCATGCCTGCATATAGACATATTACTGCTAAAGTTTCAGCTATATTGTATTTTGTAGTGACTCTTGGCAGCAACAAAACAGGAAACACTAAAAAACAAGAAAACCCACCTGCACGCTCTTCATCCCTGGAAGGCAGCTGAAGTCTTATCTCCCAGTTACTCCATTTTTAGTCTCAAAGACAAACGTCAGAAACCATTTAAAATAATTTGGTTGAAATTGAAACCTAAGTCACTCCTGGGCTTCAAGCTGTATCTGAATACAGTAAACTTTCAATTAACCAGAACTCAAGCAACCAGCTAAGAAAATCAAATTAATACAGTACAATTTTCACATGTTGCACTTTGTTTTCCCCATGCAGAAACACACCTTATGTTTTTAAAGTTTTAGAGTTTTAAAAAGGAAGAAAGGAATGAATTCCCTCTCTCCCCAACCTGAGAACAAGTCAAACCAAACAAATAGTACAGGGTACAGTATTAGTCAGGTCTATTTTTAATAGTAACTCTCAGGCAACTAGAAGCTACGGTTAACAGGCATCTACCAATCCCCAAGGGTGCTGGTTAACTGGGAGTTTACTATAATTAGCTCTCTAACAACGTCAATATCAATCTGAGCCTTACTCGGGTATGCAAGTACTCACAGACTGGCCAACACAAAAAATCAGGGTTAAAAGAGAACTTCATTGCTGGAATAACAGATGAATTAACAATATTTTGTCTTAATGGAGCCCAAGAAAAACAGCCACTATTCTAGGACTTGAAGAGAGACTCCATGATATTTTTTTAATTCACCATCAGTGCTTCATAGAGGCTAAAGCAATTAGTCTTCAATGAAATACGTCTTGCATACATGTAGTTCTAAATACCTAAATCATTCAACTCCAATTTAAATGCAGTACAGATCTGATCAAATCATGCAGAAGGCCAGTTCCAGGGCTCACTCTGAAAAGAATCATCTGTAACTAATGGATCATACTAGGTTAACAACATCAAAATAAAATAATCTACAATATAGACAGTACTGTGAATAAATCACGAACGAACCACCATGGACATCCAAAAACTCTTGAAATCCTTTATTAAATGAACACTCTAGAAAAATCCTTTTCCTTGTAGAAAAATATATAAAAACACAAAAGGTGCACCATTCAGGATGGATAAGCGCTTTTGAGATTTCCCTTCCTCAGATCCTGTTACAACTGAAAAAATGTTTCATTTAAGGAAGGCTTAACCAATCAAGAAGTTTACACAAGCTGACACCTCCAGTGTGAGCCAGAGGTAAAACATCCTATCAGGACCTGATGCTAAAATTACACCCTCCCTAAAACCCAGTCAATGGAAAAACTTCAAGTGTGAGTTAAAACATCACTCCATTTGGTGTGCATTTACTTTCAAATGAACACTGCTCTGCTAGAGCAGATTACAGTTCTCTTTCTTTAGATAGATTCAAAGAGTAATGCAACACCTTAGTTAAAAATAAAACAAGGTGTAGTAAATTGGCACTCTATTCCAATGAAATAAATATTGGCGCATAAGAGGCTGTTGTTCACAGTGCATGAACCATAATGAAACAACCTAAAGCAATCACAGTGCATGTATAGGCCAATTCCTTCAGTTCATGCCAATAAAATACAGTACAATTTTCATGTGTTGCACTTTCTGTCCCTCCCCCTCCTGCAGAAACACACCTTATGTTTTTAAAGTTTTAGAGTTTTAAAAAGGAAGAAATGAATTAATTCCCTCTCTCCCCAACCTGAGAACAAGTCAAACCAAACAAATAGTACAGGGTACAGTATTAGTCAGGCCTATTTTTAATAGTAACTCTCAGGCAACCAGAAGCTACAGTTAACAGGCATCTACCAATCCCCATGGGTGCTGGTTAACTGTGAGTTTATTGTAATTAGCTCTCTAACAATGTAAATATCAATTTGAGCCTTACTCGGGTATGCAAGTACTCACAGATTGGCCAACACAAAAAAATCAGGGTTAAAAGAGAACTACATTGCTGGAACAACTGATGAATTAACAGTACTTTGTCTTAATGGAGCCCAAGAAAAACAGCCACTATTCTAGGACTTGAAGAGGCTCCATGATATTTTTTTAATTCACCATCAGTGATTCATAGAGGCTAGAGCAATTAGTCTTCAATGAAATATGTCTTGCATACATGTAGTTCTAAATACCTAAATCATTCAACTCCTATTTAAATGCAGTACAGATCTTATCAAATCATGCAGAAGGCCAGTTCCAGGGCTCACTCTGAAAAGAATCAGCTGTAACTAATGGATCATACTAGGTTAACAACATCAAAATAAAATAATCTTACAATACAGACAGTACGGTGGATATCCAGAGAACTGCATTACTATAGCATTATCTGCTACAGTATGATATGCTAGCCATGTACTTAAGGTCATACAATAGTCTTATCCAGAGACAATGATAAATGAAGAATATTGTTCTGAAAACAAATTAGACACCAAGCTTTGTGACTCTCTTCTTCACATTTCATGGAGGTAAAGTCCCAATGAGACACTAACATAAACTTTACACTGACTCTAAAGACAACCACAAAACATTCTATATCTATGCCAAGAATCTCAATGGCAACACTCAGATCTGCACAATGGCACTAAACATAAAGAACCAACTGATATTGCCAACATCCTGGCAGATAGGTTCAGTGCTAACTCTCATCCCCTAAAGAGTCCAGCTCTATACCAAAAGAATGCAAAGTTCCTGTAGTCACAGTTGCACAGGTAAAAAACACTCTGCAAAGCCAAGAACACAGCATCCATGGGACCTGACAACATCCCAGGCTGCATTTTACATGAACTAAAGAACTAACTGGCACCCCACCTAAGTACCATGTTCAATCATAGCCTCACCTCAAGCTTTGTGCCCACTAAATGGCACACAGCAATGTATATCCCACTCCACAAAGTGGGAGCCACCACGGACCCAGGGAACTACCGCCACATTAGCCTGATGAGCCTGGTCTGCAAGGCTATGGAACGTATCATCATAGAACTTATAAACAATGACAATGGTACTATCCAAACTCTGAACCCTACCC